>NC_077234.1:241182283-241507283 GCF_027887165.1 Monodelphis domestica
AATAAATTCTCTTAAATTAATTTGAATTAAATTCAGTTAATTTAAAATATCATTCAATATGTTTGTACTCTAAAAAGCTTGTCTTGATTAAGAATATCTTCACTGTCTAACTCACCAGCACAACAGTCTTGGGGAAACACAATTAATCATGATGTCGAGCTCTTCCTAAGTATACTCAGAGTATGTTCTTCAGCCTCATTTTTCTCAGTGTTAGATTGCAAACATCTTGAGGGAAGGTAATGTAGTTGTCCCCAAATACACAGAAGGCATGAATAGCTGTTTACTGACCAGGGATTTCATAATCAAAATATCATCATAAATATAAAGAAAAGGTAAACATTGCCTATGTGGCCCATATTACTTTTTAAAAGAACAAAGTCTTTACATTGATATTAAACCATACCTGATGAATTGAAGGTTTTTAATAGAATGATTTTAGCTTTTTCTGCAAAGAAGCAATTTTTAAAATTAGAGACTTATTGATTTTTTAAAAATCTGTTATGAGAATCCTTTTTTAGTGCAATTTAAAAAAAAATCCCCACAAACATTGGTGATACCTTAAAAGGCGGCAGCAGTACAACAGAAATAAGCTACTTTGGGGACCCCAACCTTGTTATTGTTGTGCCATTTTCAGAAGGGTAAGTGTGAAGATTTGTGGCACTGCATCCCCATGAAGTAGTAACCTTGAATTTACCTAGTCATTTCTCAGAGCTTTGTGATGTAAAAAGAAAATTCTATCCTTGATCTGGCTCATTGCAGCTATTTAGCCTAATTTTTATAAAGCCTGCAAACTAACAGATGAGTTGATCCCAGTTGCACAGGTGGTGATGGGAAGGCCAGTAGATGAAATTGGGAGGGGAATAAAACTTTAAAGTAATGACCGTGATTAATGGGGAGTCATGGAAGTGTCATGAACATACAAGAGCATTCTGCAATCAATTGGGGGGGCGATAAACTGGCCCTTCAAATTCTCTTTATGAGGTAGGTTAGCATTATACCCATTTTCTGAGTTACAGAGAAGCCAGAACCAGCCAATAAGTCACAAAGGACCCCAGAGAACCAGACTCCCACCCTGTTCCTACCCCCCAAAGAAGAACCTCAGAACAGTTTTGGTTCCTCTTTTGTGCTCTCAGTGCCTTCCACTCCGGTCCTACATTTTGACTTAAGAAAATGGAAAAAGTAAGTAATCCTCTACAGGAAATATTATAATTTTGCTGACTACTAGAATATCAGCCAAGGCTGTGGAAAAGTTCCCATTAGTTGTCCTTTGAAGGGAAAGGCTCCCCAGACCAATGCTATCAGTCCTAAGGCAGCAAAGTGCTTGACTAGAACACCATTTCTCATCCTCAGTACTGAAGAGACCCTCCTGCTACCTGAAAGGAAGTGGCCAGATCCCTGGGGCCAGATGGGATTCTTGGAAAAAAGGTGTAGGAGAAGCAGGAATGGGTGTGACTGAGTTGCACTCAGTGTTGGGACAGCCAATTGGGAAGCCCTACTAATGTGTACAGGGCATGACTTTCTGAAGAGCTGAGTGAGGCAAGACCATTTGGCCCATTCAAGCAGGACAGGGGCTGAGCCTGGAACGACTTTTAAGGTCCGGAGGATCAAGTAATGATGATTCTTCAGTGTTTTAGAAATTTCACTTTTTCATGTTATTGATGAATTTTTTCTAGATTTTGATCTTGTGGGCTGTGGATGGTGGCATTTCTGCTCGAGTTTGGTAAAGACTGGTGCATAGTAATTGGAGCTACCTAAAATAAATAGTCTTGTTTGTCTTAATGCTCTCTTTGCCAGATCTAATACACTCTTCTATTTCTAATTTCATCAAAACTACCGATCATTCTTAAACCAGACACACAAGGTTGAGATGATATCAACAATTCTATTTAAGTCATCATAGAAGGAGGAAGAGACAACTGAAGACGGAGAAGAGACAGGGAGGTTGGGAGAATTTTTAAACTAAATCCAGCAGATAGGGTGACCAGTGAAAGAAATTAAATGCTATTAAAATTTTTAAATGATTGACATTACCTGCTCTGCTTAGAGTGGATAATACACTTGAGGTACCATCTAAAAGAAAATGACACAAATTAATATTAATTTATGATGCCATTAAAAACACATTGCTTCTTTGGTCACTTAAGTACTTTGATTTTAGGAAATGAATTGCTACAATGCTGTTCTATAAAATGACTACTTGTATGATTTTGGTCTAGATCCTTAACTCTTCTTTACTTCTACTTAATCATCTGTAAAATGAGAAGATTGAAATAGATGGCAGGGGCAGCTAGGTAGCACAGTGGATAAAGTGCCAGGTCTAGAATTGGGAGGCTTCAATTTGTCCTCAGACACTTCCTAGAAGTTTAACCCTGGACAAGTTCTTTAACCCCAATTATCAAACCCTTGCTGCGCTTTTCTCTAGAAGTCTTTGAGGCGTATTCCAACTCTCCATCTATGTTTACTTTTGTTGTTTTCTCCCCTGATGATGGTGAAAATTCCTTGAATAGAGCATTATATTTTAGCCTATGCTCTGAAGGAATAAGAGGAATAAGAATAAGAGCATAAGATTTTGTTTGCACTGGTTCCAGGTATTCTGTCTTTTCACTGTGTCCCACACACCCCCTTCTTCGTCTACCTCTTCATAAAGCTCATAAAACTGATAAGGCATTTGTTCTACATCATCTTCATTCACTATTATCACACCTTCTGGTATTCCTTCAGATTCAGTGTCTGAATCTGAATCACTGAATCCAATCCCTATGTTCTCTTTGGATTCTGCTCAATGCCATGTAAATGATTGTCAGATGTTGGTAACTCGGCTTTGTGTTTTGATCTAAGCCTTTGTCACCAGCTTCTGTGTTTCTCAAATCAGTTTCAGGTAGGTTGTCATTACTAAGCTTTAGAATTTCATTTTGAATTGGTAAACTTGATGATATGGAGTTAGCTTCTTCTTGCAGATCTTCTATACAGTCAATAATCATAGATCCTACTCTACCACTAGTCGGAGGTTTATGTTTATCTTCATTCTCATTGGACTGTGTAGAGACAGGAATCTTTCCCTCGAATTCATTATTTTCTTCTGGGAATAAGTTGGCATGTCCCCCTGCATCATCATTAGGATGTGTGCTTTCATATCGTCCCCCACTGCAACATATATCTGTTTCTGGCTTTGTAGCTAAGGTGTTCATACCCACTGAATCATTGTCCATGTCTTTGCTACTCTCTGCCAGTTATACATGTGGCTCAGCTAACTCTTCTTGACTTGATTCATTCCCTGTGAAGTCTACACTTGAGATCGTATTCTCTAATACAGTGGAACCTAAATCACTGCTGTTGCTTTGGCCAGATACCCCTTTGCACCAACTGAATCCTTGGTTGTTACTAAGCCTGCCATTCCACCCCCAGATTCAAAGTTAACTGCAATGTCACCTCCGATACTTTGAATAGGATTACTGGGTTCAAAAGTAATGTCAGCTCCATTTTCAGTTACTTTTTCCTTATCTATATCACTCATTGCTGGATGGAAGATATGAACTTCTGGATTCAAATTATATGTAGTTCCCAAGGCCATAAAGCTATTTACAGAATTAACGAAGTTTGGTGGGTGGTCATCTGTGAATGTTTTTCAAGCATTGTCCTCTTTAGCAACAATAACCTTTAGGGAATTGAAATTGTCTCTATATCTGTCACAAACTTTTGCTTGAGTTCTTGTGACTTATTCTTTCTTTCCCTTTTGAATAATTCAGTCCCATTATCCACTCTACACTGGAAAAAGTTCTCTAAGAAAGATTTGATTTCTTTAAAACATTTTTCCTGTTTGGTTACTATGCAGTTCTTATCAAGGTTTCTTATCTCATTTACTTTTTGAGATGTTATTTCCATAATTCCTGCCTCAATTTCTTTAATTTGTCTCTGCCTTTCTCTTGCTTTATTGAAATGGCTATCATTCACAGATTCACTTTCGTGCACTGAATTTTTACTATTTCCCAACTTTTTTTCTATTATTTTCAACTGCAGCCTCATTCTCACTATTCCTTCTATCTCCAAGTGTCACACTATATATGTTATGGGTCTGGCTTCATAACTCTTTCCTAACCATATCAGAGTACTTAGGCACTCCAGAGTTAATTGCATTTTGCATTTCTTGCAAATCACTAGCTTGCTTTGAGGACTTTAATTTGCAGTGTGAACAACAAGTGGACTTCTTGTACCTAGTTTGTGTAGTTTGTGTGTTCTTGTTATTAACCTCATGTTTCTTCTTTAAAAAACAATTTCTAATCAAGTGACCTTTCCTGTGGCAAAAGAAACATTCCCTAATTTCTTTCTGCACTGGTCTTTCCTTGTAACTAGGCTTCTTGTAGCTAGATGTTGTGTAAGTCCTAACCGTGTTCAGATTCTTGATTTCATCAATCTCCTTTTGTTTAAGATTATTCTCTGTCCTTTTTAACTTTTCTTTCAGGTCCTGAACTTGCTTACTTTGTTCTGAATTATTCTCATGTAAGTAACTTGCTGACTCCCTCAATTTGATCAGAGAGACTGAATCATATTTGGAGAAATAGTGTTTAAAAAAAGTTTTCGAATTAGGTGAGCAACTCCTTAGAAATTGCCTACGGACATGGCTAGCCGACTCTTCACTATCTGCTTCTAGACCTAGGATGGAATCTGCCATCTCTGACAGACAGTCTATGTATGTGGCAGGATGTTCCCCTTTACTCTGCACAATCTTGTCAAACCTAGCCCATGCATTAGGTTTTGAACAGCATAGTTTTATGGCCTGTAGCAAATCCTCCCTACATTTTCTAAGTTATGACATGCAAGTAGGATTAGCAAAGTCCATATCTCCCCTTTGCTCTACAGTTGGCCAGCTAGTTAAATTGCTGTCAGATCTAGTCTTCTCCAGGAATTGTCTCTGTTCATGGGGGCTGAACAGTTCTGATAATAGGAACTCGATATCTTCGAAATCCAGATCAAAGATCCTGAAAGCTCATTTCAATTCCTGAGATTTGAAAGGATTTCCCACAAATTTAGGGAAATGGCGCTTTATGGATTCAAGTTCCTGTGTTGAGAATTGTCTATGGGCTTTGAAGTGTATCACACCAGCATTACTGGATAATTTGGTGGCTTCTTTTAAAGGAAAGATTTTCTCAGGTTCACTAGGCTTGTTCTCATTGTCACCTTCCTTTTCCTTAGGTACACTCTCTGTTTGCTCATTGTCCTTGCCCATAACCAGATCTAGCCCTTTTTCCTTACTCAATTGCTCAAACACAGCTTTAATCATGCCTTCCAGATTGTTATCAATAGCCATAAACTTCTCTGTTTTAAGGGGAACCACAAATCTAAATACCTTCTTAAGTTGGGTTAGAGTCTGCAGGATTGCAGATCACATATACTTGTGCCAAGACTTGCCAGAGTACCAGTTCATTTTGGAATGGCAACTGCAAAACAGACATTGCTATGTTTCCAATATAATCAATAGTCTCCACAATCATATGGGTCATCCTGCTATACAGTATGTGGTAGACCCAAAAGCAAGTGATGGCTGCAATGACCACCACTCCAAAAACAACTTGCTTAAATGTTGTGTCTTTCTTCCTTTACTACTCTGCTTGTAAAAGGATTGTGGGGTTCAGTCAAACTTTGAGGTGCCAATTGTAATAAAATTGTAATAAAAAGACTGGCTTTTCCTGACCTAGACAGAGAGAGAGATGTTTGTGGCTTTTGACACAGTCTGGACTTCAATACTCAAGCAGAGATTATCTGACTAAAGAAAGAAGAAAAGAAGACTTAACAGTTGTCCCCCATCTCTTTGGCTGTCTCTGAGTCACAATTGTGACAAGACTGACATTTCCCAAAACCCTCCTAATTCTCCTTAGGGATTAGGGACACCCTCATCCCTCTTACCTCAATTTCTATCCTGTCATATCTTTCCTAATAAACCTCCTTACCTGAGGAAGAGAACAAGAGTATAATCTCTAAACTTCTCAGTTCACCTTTGAGTTATGTAGAAAGACCAACAGGGGGGAGGGGAAAAGGGGCAGGAAGGTGTAGGTGGAAAACTGGGAGGTGAAGGGTGGCATTGAGGGAGGAAGAGGGTAAGAAATATCTGGATTTATTATCCATTAATAGGGATCAATAGGCAACCCCAGAATAGCCCAGAGCACCCCACAAGCAGCATCTCTCTATCTCTCATTATCTCTCATCGATCTCCATCATAACTAGGTACCCTCAGGTGTCCCCTAGCAGCTCTCCAGTCAGCCAGAGTATATTCCAGTTATTGCAACAAGAAATAGTTCCTTCAGATTATCATTTTTTTTTATTATAGTCTACATATAGTAGTTGCCTATAATAAATGTAGGAATAATAATGATAACAATAATAAGAATCAGCCTTGATATAGTGCCTACTATGTGTTGGGCAATTAATTTACAAATATTATCTCATTCAATTTCATGATAAACCTCAGAAGTAGATGCTATTATCTCCCCCAGTTTAAAGTTGAAGAAATTGAAGCAATTAGAGTTTAAATCACTTGCCCAGGATGGCACAGCTAGCAAGTGTCTAAGCACAAATTTGAATTTGAGATTTCTTGATTTTGGATCCAGTGCTCTCTCCACTGTCTTATCTAGCTGCCATGACTATCTTAGGTAACACCCAGTCCCTGGATAGAGGATTCCTAGAGATGGACCTTGGGATGGACAATGATGTACACCCTGTAGTAGCTTAATAATGAGGAATATAGGATCATAGAAATTTAGAGCTCAAAGGTATCTTAGTGTAAGAAAGGGAGATTTGGTTATATCCAGGATGGCTAGGTGATACAGTAGACAGAGTTCAAAGCTGGCCTCAGACACTTACCAATTGTGTGGCCCTGTATAAGTCACTTAACCCTGTTTGCCTCATTTTCCTCACCTGCAAAAGGAGCTGGAGATGGAAACAGCAAACCACTCTGTTATCTTTGCTAATAAAATCCCAAATGGGGTCCCTAAGAGTTGGACAGCACTGAAACAACAGCTGATATGGTCACAAAAGGAAGATAATAGAGATAATGAGGTATTAAGTATGTTAACAAGGTGTTGATAGCAGGTGATTCCATTTTTCTGGGACAGGGAAGGGATTTGGTTCTCTCTTTTACATTAGCAACTATCTAGTAATCAATTCCTTTCATTTTTTAGCATTGAAGGAACCAAGTCCTGGCAAAAGTAACTAGTGCCCAAAAGGTGCTAATAAGTAACGGTTCTGATATAGAAGCTACTTAGTGACATTTTCTAATTTTATCACCTCTTCTCCTGTGGCCATGCTGTAATTTTTCCTTTTCTTTCAGCCCATTCCCAAATGTGGAAGCCATTTAAGGCAAAGGGCCGTTTTCGATTAAAAACCAAACCAAACCAGTTCCGCTAAATGTCAGTGTCTATCTACGTGTCCCCTGTGTCTCTGTATAAGGATTGTAAAATTCATCAACTGATCCATTCACTGTTCCAATGCTCTACAGAACTATAAATACCGTAGGTATCTGATTCGGCAATCAGAGAATCTCTACTCAGGGAGAGGTCTCCATCCAAGAGTACTTGTTAAATTCCACACTGACTCTGTGGTCTAATTTATGACAACCCAATTTAGACAAAATTCATTCTTGCTTCTAATTTCTTACTATTTCTGCCAGATTATCTGCCCTCTTTATTCACATGAGTCACCCTCCTCCTAAATTCTTTCTAGTGTTTTCAGAGTTTCTTTAATTCCCTCACTGTGTGTATGCCCGAAAAAGACAAAGACATTGGGCAATCTCTTTCAATGACTAATTTTCCTCCTGATTGTTTGCTATACCATTAAAGTAACAGGTCCAGATTTTTATTGTTAAAGCTTTTAGTGTAACTTTGTATGGACTTGACATCTGGTATTATAAGCATGTAAGTCAAAAATGCTCACTCAAGGATTGTGGTTTTAAATATTATACTTAGTTGATATTTAGGAAAAATTGATTCAGGTTTTGCCTGACTCAGGCGTCAGCTCACATCCTACTCTACTGGAATTTTCTCAATGGAATTCTCCATCATGCAATGTGGGAATGAAACCTTTCCCCTAAAAAAGAAAATCACCAGGGAGTTTATCACTCTGGCCACAGTTTTGTGAAAATGGAATGCATGCTTTGAAATGTGCCAGTTCACTAAAAAGCAGATAATGGAGCCCAAGGAACTTATTTTATAAATTAGTGGCTAAGCCCATAAGAGACCTGGAAATACTGTCATACTATGGGGCAACTACACCTTAGCCTGCATAATAATCATATATTTAAAATTATAACATTCTGTCCTGCTTGTAATGCAGAAGACAACATAAACTTGTTCTGATACCATAAACTGGGGGTCTTCGTATATATAGGATGGGAAATAAGATTATTTAGCTTATTATACCACCAGCTCCAGAGTGAAAATATAATTCTCCAGAGGGATTATGAGTTTTTTTTTATTTTTTAGAAACATGATTCTTTTGTTTTTCTGTCACCTTCATTTTCAATTTTATCCTTCCTCTCTCCCAACCCACGAAAACTGTCCTATATAAAAAAGAATAAAAAGAGAGAAAAATAATAGGTAAGTAAAACTAACCAGCTTATCAACTGGATTTAACAAAATATGCAATGCTACACACTTATGGAGCCTCCATTTTGGTAAAGAAGGGAGACAAGCATTTTTTTCATCTCTTCCTAAGAGTTAAAGTTGGATATTATAGTTACATAGCCATCAATGAGGATTTATTTGTCTTTTAGGGCAAGTGAGTCTATCCATTTAAAGGAGTAGGACAGCATGTGCCAGCTTGCCTATTCCCCTTGAGAACCAACCAGTCCCATGCCTTTTTTTGCTAACAAGACAAAGGAGCCAATTTCCCTTTCATACTATTAAAATATATAGTAAAAACCTTCCACATAAAAGAGAAATTTTCAGAGTTGGTTTTGAACAACTTGTGCCTTTAAACCCACACTGGATCAAATATAGTAACTGGATGTGATTTGACCCATTTCAAAATATTTTTTTCCACATAAAACCTGTTGGCATTTTCTTGGAGAGCAGTCTAAATGGTGCACTCAAAATGGAGGGATGCTGCTTAGATTTTGTAGAAGAAGTTAGGGTTTGGGGTAACTTCAGCCCATTGAACAAAGAAATCTCAGGAAAACTAAAAAATCCCTGAGTCACTGGCACAGTAAAACCAACAGTAATAAATCATTGCACCTTACCTACTTCTCTTTGATTCAGATAAGAACCTTATACAAACTCATCAGGCTTCATTAATTTGAAAGAAACTGCCTTATTTTTTCAGAGCTCCAGTGGACCATGCCTGATTATAGCTGGTTCCTAGAGGACATGACTAATTTCCACTACGCTCCCTGACTTTTGTATTCCATATAAGTACATGAGAATTTTAAAACTACTCCACCCTACTCAGACTATACTTTAGAAGATCTGATTTAGCTATTTCCTGATTTGTAACAATGGAGCTACTTGGTGTAACAGAATCAGGTCTTGGGAACTCTATACTGCTCCACCCTACTTAGTTTAACAAGGTCAGGAATGCCTGCACCCATACTCAAAGATTAAATACCTAGGAAGATGGCCTTTGATAGACATGTGCAGAAACAGCGGACAGACCCCTGGGCTGTCCTAAAACAAGCTAAGCTAACATTGGTACAGATGAGACACAGGAAAGTGATGTAAAACCATCTATATAGGCCACGTCACTTCCTCTCTTTGGCCTTTTCCCCAGAGAGGCAGTTCTGGCTGGCAGTGTGCTAAGTGTTCTGACATCTTGGCGTGGTGGCTGCTATTTGTCTGGGTTTTGGTGATGAGTTTAATCTTGAGGTAATTCAGGTTCAGGCATCTTGGCTGAGACCTCTTGGAGTTCAGGCTGATTCCTTCCTCTTTTACTCTCCAAAACTTTACCTTCCTAAAGCCTCTAATCTTCCCCCTGGCACAAGCCAGGTGGGAGAAATCCTACACCCTTTCCTTCTCCTTTCTTCTTAATTTCTTTCCACTATATTAATTAAATCACCATAAATTTCCAGCTAACTTGGGTATTTTTTTTATTTGGGATATCCATGGCGACCAATAATACATATAGTTTAGGTCACAATGCTAAAATTATCCTTTACAGTTTTGGCATACATGCCCTCAAAGGGCAGCTAGGTGGCACAGCAGATGGAGCAAAAGGCTTGGAGTCAGGAAGACTCATCTTCCTCAAATCCAGCCCCAGACATTTACTTTCTGTGTGATCCTGGGAAAGTCACTTAACCCTGTTTGCCTCAGTTTCCTCATCTATAAAATAAAATAGGGAAAGAAATGGCAAACCACTCCAGTATCTTTGTCAAGAAAATCCCAAATGGGGTCACAAAGATTTGGATATTACTGAAAGATGACTGGCCAACAAGATCATGTAGCCTCAATAAAGTTGCTTTGTGTGCTCCATGTTTTCTTATTTTGTATGGTATCCCAAGTTTTCCACAGGCTATCGTGATCCTATGATAATATGAATCTCATATGACATCCTGGGTTGAGGTATATCTCCAGTATCAGCATTTAATCACTTTTAACATGTTGAAATAAAATTAAAATAGCATTTATGAAGTTTCCAAAAGTACAAGATTTTGCTGGGTGAGAGGGAGATAAAGATGAAAAATAACATTCTTACCCTTACAACTCTTACAATCTAGTGGACAGAAAGAGACCTAAATATGAGCAATTATCACAAGATTTAGTCTATGATTATGTACAAGGAACATGCCAAATAGAATACACTAGGACATTAAAAAAAGTTTCATCTTTCTTTCTAATTGGTTGTGGTGGTGGTGGTGGGGGAGGATAAGAGCGAGAAGTGGTGGATTATTTTTGATTGGATTAACAAATGGAATTAGAGAATGTTAGATATTGATATTGGGGCCCAAGAATAAGAAATCTTGGCCTGAGTAATAAAATTCTTACCAAGGCTTGTTGTTTCGACTTCTGTCACCTCTGAAAAAAAAGATAAGATATTACTTTAAAATAACACTTGAAGTGTAGGAAAAGGTAAGTTTTAAGAAAACCAAATAAATTCATACCTGGTGTACCATTGGGGGATGCTATGAAGGTCATAATGGAGGCATCAGCTACATGGCAAAGAAAAAGAAGAGACTTAAGTTAAGGCTTCAAAGCAATCATGAATTTCACTTTGGGAAGCTGGACTTTTGAGATAAGCTTTTTAAAAATTAAGTTAGTTTTTTCCTGTAGTCTAGTCCTAATCATAAAGGGATATTGGATATTTGGGGATACCCACCGACCTCTAAGATACAGCTAGAAGGCTCCCTCTCTTATTTCTCATTTCCTTATATTTTTGTGTGCCTCATAAATGCTTCTTTGGTCTCATTTGTTTTAACTTATTTCAAGAAGTCTTGCTTTAAAGAGTATGCCACAACAAGACAATAGTGCCTACCAGGTTTTATCTGGTCAACTTCAAAGTGGGAGAGACAAGCCCACCCACCACAATTGTTTTAGAAGCTCTTACTGTTCTCACCCTCTAATTTCATAAATAGAGAGTTGACATGAAAAATAAATGAGAATTTCAGAGAAAATGTTTTAAAAGAGAAAATCAAATGTGATACACAACCAAATCCAACAAAGAATAAGAGATGCCATATCATATTAATCAGAACTATCTAGGCAAGGACACCCTCTAGGTTTTGGGATCCAGAGTTTAGCACAGTGTCTGGCACACAGTAGGTACTTCATGATTGTTTATTTTGATTCATTGATATGAGAAACACAACTAGTTCATAGTTCTAGAATGCAAAATTAGGAGAATAAAATGAAATGTAACTTTTTTTTTTTTAAAGTAGTAAGATGGACCATTGGATGCAAAGCTACAAATCAAGAAGACTCAATTTAAAATTGGTCTCAGGCATGTACTAGCTCTGTGATCCTGGGTAAGTCATTTTACCTCTGCCTCCCTTAGTTTCTTTAACTATAAAGTAGTATAATAATAGAACACATTTCCTAGGGTTGTTGTGATGAGAAAATGAGATAGTGTTGGGAAATCACTTTGTAAACCTTAAAGTGCAATATAAATGCTAGCTATTATTATTATATTGTGTTTTGATTTTTAAAAATTTGTTATGGCATTGGCTTTCATACTTCAAAAACAAAACAGACTTGCCTTGAGAAAATTATTGGGGATATATATATAAATATAATATAATATAGAAGTTTAAATTCATGACGCATATCAGTCAGTCAGTGGGCATTTATTAAGGGCTACTATGTGCCAAGCTGAATATACAAGGACAATACATGAAGGGTATCCCACAAGACCTCCAAGTCAATCACTGCTTGCAAAATTCAGCTCAAGATGCTAGAGAATGTGGCTAATCTGAGCAAAGAGGGTCAATAAATCAATAGATGAATTTCTTCTTAACTATGATAAAATAAAGCATTTTTCTTAACCACTAAATGCTCATTAACAACTAGAATCTTAGGCATGGAATCCAGGAGCAATCATTACACTCTTCCTGCCACCAGTTTTTCTAATAACCGCCAGCTTATAATACACAATTGCCTGAATATAACTGAATAAATATAAATATAAAGAGGGCTTTGACTCGAACTCCTTTTTATCTTGTTGCTGTTCTACCCTGGCACAGCTTCTTGGTAAGTTATTAATAAATATGATCTCTATTAAGATTATCAAAGCTATTTATGTATCTGATGAAACATTTCCAATGACAAATTAATCTAGTCAACATTTTCATGTTTAAATATTGCAAAAGCAAGTGGATTAGCTTCTATTTAAGTATGACAAAATAAACAAAACATTTTACAACTTAACCAAGGTTACGTTTGCAGTGGGGTATATGTCTGTCAGCCAACAAAGACACATTCTGGGTGTGTCGAGGCACTTGGCTGGCCTGTCTACTTGAGAACACCCACATACATGTATTGGCTCACACACACACACACACACACACACACACACACACACACACACACACACCCTGTCTTTCATGCATTACTGTTTCCATATTTTGTCATCTTTATTTTAAAAAAATGACTCGAGTTGTTCTTGAAAAATAAGATCGGTGCTGGTAGAGACTTGGTTGTAAGATTGAACGAAGGGGCTCTTTTCTTTGAATAGATCCAGATATTCTAAGACACCAGTTTCACTCAAGGAGAAACTGACTAATGACTGATCAATCTATTGTGATTGTAGCAAACCCTCCACATGGCTCTATTATCCCTAACCTGCCAGGACAATATCAATCAACAGTTCTTCCAATAAGCCCCACAGAGAAAGATGCTTTTATCCAATTCAAAGTCCCAATCACCCCCATAATAAAAGAATATTCCAGATTCTTTGAAATGTAGTCTTATGCTATGGTAGAGAGAAGGGGAGGCTTGGAGCCAAGAGCACTTGGGTTTAGTTGCAGATGCTTGCCATCTGTATGTCAGTGGTCCTGGTATTCTTTCACTTCCATTTCTTTGTCTGCAAAATGGGAAATAATAGTAGTATCTTTCTCAGAGGGTTATCATGAGGATCAAATGATCAAGTTTTCTATAAATCCTGAAATATATATATACACACACACATATACATACATAAATATACATATATATGTATATATGTTGTTGCTTATCAATTTTCAATTGGGTCTGACTCTGTGACTCCATTTGGAGTTTGGAGTTTTCTTGGCAAGATACTGGAGTGGTTTGCTACTTTCTCAAGCTCATTTCACAGATGAGGAAACTGAGGCAAATATAGTTAAGTGACTTGCCCAGAGTCACATAACAGGTAAACATGTCTGAGACTGGATCTGAACTCAAAAAGATGTCTTTCTGACTCTAGGACTGGCACTCTATCCTCTGTACTAGCATAGACCTGTGTATGTGTGTGTGTATGTGTGTGTGTGTGTGTGTGTGTGTGTGTCTGTCTGTCTGTCTAAAATGTGTGTGTGTATACATATACGTTTGGACCAGACTTGTGATTTCATTGGTACAGGATGAAGAAACTTCCTTTTCTAGTGCAAATCAACACCTGCTATTCAACTGATTAGAACACTGCCTGGAGGAAGGAGAAGTAAACTGATTTGTCCAAGGAGACATCCAGCCTGTGACAGAAGCAGGATATGAACCCAGGTCTTATAGAAGGTGTTCCAAAAGTCTTAGTTTTAAGCTTTTTCTTATTTTTAAGCTTGACTAGTTTAAGAAGCTATTCACTAAATTGTTAAGTAAACCACTAAAACTTTAAGCTGTTCTAAAATTTTTAGGATACCCTGCATGTAAATGTGAATTATTATTATTATTTGTACTAAGAATTGATCACTGATAAAATGAGGTAGTCAACTTGAATTCTTTTTAAAAAAAAGATGAAACTTAAAGAAATGCAAGTGATTGTTATTTTTCTTCTATCTTCCAAGAGTCCATTATGCTAAAATTTGAAAATTAAAAATGTCCTTCAATTGAAATTTGTGTGAAAAATGTAATAAAGTGTAAAAAATGTAATAAAAATTAAAAAAATAACGAGCCACATTACTATGGGCTTCCATTGGGAAGCCAATATGTTATAAAGAAAAATACAATTGATCAGGATTAGGCTGTAAAGTTCATGGTTGCATGTAAAGAACAATGATCTAAATGTTTCGAGAGCCAGGTTCTGATCACATATCTGCTACAAGTTCACTCTGACCATGTCATTTGGCCTCAGTTTATTCTCTCTACCAGTGTCATAGACTTGCTATGAGAAAAGGATGGGTGATTTGATTGGTACAGGTACCTCTTGTTGAGATCATTCCCTCTCCCAATTTAGATCTGTACCTGATTTGAAATTTAGAGTTTGGGAAGTTGTCTAGGGCACTGAGCAGTTATAGGACTAGTCAAGGACCATGCAGTCAGTATGGATGGGAGGCAAGATGTGAATTATCATCTTCCTGACTCCAAGGCTATGTGTTCATCATCATTCCAACCTGCCTCTTGAAAAACATCAATTATTATCCTCAAAATTGGTGGATTAGATCAATTCTTCTTAAGACTCTTTCTAGTTCAGGCAGCTAGATAGCACAGCAGATAGAGTGGCAGCTTTGAAGTTGAGAAGACCTGGGTTCAAGTTTTCCCTCAGACACTTCCTAGCCAGGTAACCTCAGGCAAACAACTTAACACCAATTGTTTAGCCTTTGCTGTTCTGACTTAGAACTGATACTAAGACAGAAGGTAAGGGTTTAAAAAAAAAAAAAGTCCTTCTAGTCTGAAGATCCCCTGAATTAGGGCTTCTTCTTCTTCTTCCCCACACTAGCATTTTAATATGTCCCAGTTGACTTCTCTAGTATCTTTAATGTCTTGAAATTAGCTCATAAACTCTCTCTGATTCTCTTGCTTACAGAGTACTTGGAGGTGTTTCTATAAATACTTTTTCCCCCCTTATGGAGCGGTGAAGGAAGGCTCATTTCAACAGGGCTCTCAAAGGAACAAGTGGTCTCTCTTCGATAGGATTCTTGGCCCACTGACCCTGGCATTTGGCCCTGTCACTCTTTGGGAGAGTTTTAAATTAGAACACCGCGAGGATGAGTAACGTAAAGTACTGTCATAATTGAAAACAAGGAATTTCTTTCATAGCATTCTACATGCTGATGCCTCAGACTTGTCCATCTTCTGTGTGAGTGAATCTTCAGGGCTGTATGTAGATTGTTTCCTTTTTTAGGACAGAATTTGAGATTGGGTAGTTAAATGGCTTTCTTGCTTTGTTTGTGAGATGCTGTTTCCCCGTCTTGTCCTGACTGGACATGTAGGAGCCACTCACGGGTCTGACAGTCCAACAGTGATTGGCACGAGAACTTTGCCTGCTGTTTCTAACCTGGGCTGGTTGGCTCCACCTTCGGCAGCCTGGTAGCACTTCCTCCTTTCCCTGGATTCTCAGGGGCTCACCATATTGGTGCGATGTTTACTATGAATACCCCATTGGTTTTATTCTTATTGCAGCACAAGCTGTCCCCCAAAGCTTCAGCTGTCCAGGAGCAGGTGCCAGCCATGTGCCAGCATACCTGGGAGCTACTTTGATTGTGATGGATCCGAGTCTACATCTCAGAGATACTTTCATTAGAAGATAAAAAAAGAATATGCGATATATATATATGATATATCCATATTAGATAACACATGTAAAGTGCTGCTTAACAGTCTTACCAGTCATAGTTGTTCCAGCTGATGGAGTGGAATTATCAGTACTTGCTGTAGGAGAAAGGGAAAGTTTGAAATTTATTTGATCTATTAAAGAAAAGAAATCAATATTAATTTTATTACTAGCAATTGAAAGTAAAATGGTAGTTTCAAATAGCGACCAGCAGAGGGCAATGACTATCTGTTAAGTTATTTCAATTGATTACACTGTAAAATGAATGTAATAATAATAAAAAAATGGGTGGAAGAGCAACCCAGTCCTTTAAAAAACTACCTGGATCTTTAAATGGAATTCCAATTTGTCTTATGTTTAATATAAGTAGTAATGAATAAATGTAATTCTAAATTTTAATAACTCCTGATGGTTCCTAAGTGATGCAACTGAAGGAAGGCGGAGTTATCAGATAATTGACCAATTATAGCTCTCAAAAATAAATTCAGATAGAAATCACTGATATAACTTATATCAGACTATTTACCACCTCAGAGAGAAGATATGGGCAGGGAGGGAAGGAGAGAATCTGAATCACAAAATATCAGAAAACAATTTTCAAAATTTATATATATATACATACATATATATATATATAATTGGAAATAAAAAATTCAGTTAAGATACAGATGATGTGCCATATGTTATTTATGTCCTTTTTATTTCACACCACAAACTTTAGAACTATAGATCTATTATTTCTTCTCAGACAATCTGGGCTAACCCTTTTTGGGTGGATGAGTTCTCCCTATTTCTGTTGAGTTCTATATTTTTAGTAGGTGCAAAAAATCATTTTAAAACAATACATTTTTATTATCATTATAACAAGGTTATAATCATTTACACATTGATAATTTAAACCAGGAGAAGTAGTGTGGCACAGTTAAACCAAGTCAACAAATATTTATTAAGCCCCTACTATATGCTAAGCACTGGAAAAAGAGCCAGCCCAGGAATCAAGAAGAGCAGAATTTAAGGCCTGTCTTTAACACTTATAAATTATATGATCATGAACAAGTCAAATAATTTCTCAATGCCCAGGCCACTCTCCAAGACTCTTAATCATGGGTGAGTTGACAATCCACAACAGTAGAGTAGTTTCCATATCAGGAATTCCCTTTAGTGATGAAATTATAGTTTCAAAGGAAAGGAAAGAAGGAAGGAAGGAAGGAAGGAAAAGAAAAAATGAAACAAAGGGGAGGAAAAGTCTCACACGTTAATTTACAAATGGAATGATGCCAAACACTTAAAGACAGACAGATAGATGATAGTTGACAGGTATACAGACATACATATGTATGTCTGTATCTATATCTATATCTTTCTATCTATCTATCTATCTATCTATCTATCTATCTATCTATCTATCTATCTATCTATCCAGAGAGACAGAGACAGACAGACAGACAGACACAGAGAGACAGCAAGAGAAAGAGAGAGAAACCTCCATTTGAGGGAATTCATGCCAGCCATATTCACTTCAAACACATCAAATACTCATCTCTCTGAACAAAGTTTCCATCTCTGCTGTGTCCTCATTCTGGAAACACCTCCCCCTAATGGCCTCTTCCTTTGATTGGTGAGCTCCTCATCTGAAAAAGCTCTTGGACCAACCATATTTATTTCAAATCAGGACCAGTACACAATTCTCCCTTGCTATTTCTTCTTCTTCATGCCTTCAGCTCCCTTCTAGGTATTGCTTTTCTGCACTAAATGCAAGATCCCTGAAGGCAGGGATGGTGTTTCAGTTTGGTATTGTATTCCTAATCCTTAGCAGAGTACTTGGTACATAGTGAGCATTCAATGCTCTCTCTTTATCTCCCTCTCCAATCTATCACTTTGTCTGGACTCAAATCTAATTTTTAAAAAGTAGAAACTATCCTAAGGTAAAAGCCAACAAAAGAGACAGCTAAGTGGCAGTGGATTGAGAGCTAGATCTAGAGACAGGAGGTCTCAGACACTTCCTAGAAGTGTGATCCTGGGCAAGTAATTTAATTTCCCTTGCATCTTCTTACTGCTCTTCTGCCTTGGAACCAATCAATGCATAGCATTAATTCTGAGATGAAAGGTAAAGATTAAAAAGAAAAAGTCAATTCAGCACTTAAATAGACTTTTCATTGTCTACGTAGAAAGGGAACTTAGAGAAGATTTTAATTATTGGAACAAATGAGGAAAAAATCAGTTACAAAATTCCAGTGTGTAGTGGGGCTTTTTAGAAGAGAAATATTCTTATTTTTTAAAAAAGTTTTTTTCAATTAATTTCCATTTAGTTCATAAATTCTTTAAATTGTATTCAGTTTTGCTCTTTGTCTCTGTCTCTCTACCACTGTCAGTCTGTCTTTTCCTGTCTCTCATATGCCTCAAAATTCTTACGTTCTAAATGGGGAACTTTCCTATATGCCATTCATTTCCCCAACCATCAGCCCATTTCTCTTGATTTGTTTCATAAAACTTCCCATCCATTACTACTAAAGAGCTGGTTGTAATGTCCAGAATCATAAATCTGAGCTCCCTGCTCACATTGGCTGAGTGAGGATATGACAAATTTCCATTGTTAAAGAGAACTGCAATCAAAAGGGAGAAAAGGAATCTATGATTTCTTATTTTCCTTTGGACATCAGGGCAGAGGAGATTGGAAATTATTTCTTTGATGAAGTTTCAAATTAAGCTACACACATAGAAGTAAAGCATGGTAACTTTCCTTCAGTTTCTATACATGAACACCCAATTCATTTTTATAATATTCTAATTAGAATACATAGGAGGGCTAATCCCAATAGTATACAAAATATTTGGCATAATAAGCAAAGAGGGAGTTCTACCAAATTCCTTTTAGGACACAAACATGGTACTGATCCCAAAGCCAGGCAAGCCAAAAATGGAGAAAGAAAACTATAGACCAATATCCCTAATGAATATAGATGCAAAAATCTTAAGCAGGATACTAGCAAAAAGACTCCAGCAAGTCATCACAAGGGTTATTCACTATGTCCAGGTAGGATTCATACCAGGAATGCAAGGATGGTTCAATATTAGGAAAACCATCCACATAATTGACCATATCAACAAGAAAACTGACAAAAATCATATGATTATCTCAATAAACTCAGAAAAAGCCTTTGACAAAATACAACACTCATTCCTATTAAAAGCAGTAGAAAGTATAGGAATAGAAGGGCCTTTCCTAAAAATAATAAACAGTATATATCTAAAACCATCAGCAAATAGCATCTGCAATGGGGATAAACTAGATATATTCCCAATAAGATCAGGAGTGAAACAAGGATGCACATTATCACCGCTATTCTTTAACACTGTACTAGAAACACTAGCAGTAGCAATTAGTGAAGAAAAAGAAATTGAAGGTATTAAAATTGGCAGTGAGGAGACTAAGCTATTACTCTTTGCAGATGACATGAGGGTCTACTTAAAGAATCCTAGAGAATCAATTAAAAAGCTAGTGGAAATAATCAACAACTTTAGCAAAGTTGCAGGATACAAAATAAACCCACATAAGTCATCAGCATTTCTACATATCTCCAACACATCTCAGCAGCAAGAAATAGAAAGAGAAATTCCATTCAAAATCTCCCTAGACAACATAAAATACTTAAGAATCTATCTGCCGAGACAAATGCAGGCACTATATGAACACAACTACAAAATACTTTTCACAAAATTAAAACTAGATCTAAACAATTGGAAAAACATTAATTGCTCATGGGTAGGATGAGCTAACATCATAAAAATGACCATCCTATCCAAACTTATTTACTCATTTAGTGATATAACCATTGAACTACCAAAAAACTTTTTTAGTGAATTAAAAAAAATATAACAAAATTCATTTGGAAGAACAAAAGATCAAGGCTATCCAGGGAAATTATGAAAAAAAAATGCAAAGGAAGGTGGCCTTGCAGTACCAGATCTCAAAGTATACTATAAATCAGTGGTCATCAAAACAATATGGTACTGGCTAAGAGACAGAAAGGAGGATCAGTGGAATAGACTTGGGGTAAGTGACCTCAGCAGGACAGTCTATGACAAGCCCAAAGATCCTAGCTTTTGGAACAAAAATCCACTATTTGAGAAAAAATACTGGGAAAATTGGAAGACAGTGTAGGAGAGATTAGGTCTGGATCAACACCTCACACCCTACACCAAGATAAACTCAGAATGGGTGAATGACTTGAACATAAAGAAGGAAATTATAAGTAAATTATGTGAACACAGAATGAACATGTCAGACCTTTGGGAAAGGAATGGCTTTAAAACCAAGCAAGAGCTAAAAAAAAAATCACAAAATGTAAAATAAATTTTGATTTTTGATTACATCAAATTAAACAGGGTTTGTACAAACAAAACAAATGCAACCAAAATTAGAAGGGAAATAACAAATTGGGAAACAATCTTCATTACAAAAACCTCTGACATAGGTCTAATTACTCAAATTTATAAAGAGCTAAACTAATTGTACATAAAATCAAGCCATTCTCCAATTGATAAATGGGCAAGGGACATGAATAGGCAATTTTCAATCAAAGAAATGAAAACTATTAATAAGTGCATGAAAGAGTGTTCTAAATCTCTTATAATCAGAGATGCAAATCAATACAATTCTGAGGTATCACCTCACACCTAGCAGATTTGCTAACATGACAGCAATGAAAGCAATGAATGCTGGAGGGTATGTGGAAAAGTTGGGACATTAATTCATTGCTGGTGGAGTTGTGAACTGATCCAACAATTCTGGAGGGCAATTTGGAACTATGCCCAAAGGGCGATAAAAGACTGTCTGCCCTTTGTTCCAGCCAGAGCACTGCTGGGTCTGTACCTCAAAGAGATAATAAGGAAAAAGACTTGTACAAGAATATTCCTAACTGCACTCTTTGTGGTGGCAAAAAATTGGAAAATGAAGGGATGCCCTTCAATTGGGGAATGGCTGTACAAATTGTGGTATCTGTTGGTTATGGAATACTATTGTGGTAAAAGTAATAATGAACTGGAGGAATTCCTTGTGAACTGGAACCACCTCCAGGAAGTGATGCAGAGTGAGAGGAGCAGAACAAGGAGAACATTATCCACAGAGTGATACACTGGGGTACAATTGAATGTAATGAACTTCTCCATTAGTGGCAAGGCAGTGATCATGAACAACCTGGAGGGATCTATGAGAACAAACACTATCCACATTCAGAGGAAACACTGTGGGAGTAGAAACACCAAAGAAAAACAACTGCTTGATTACATGGATCGAGGGGGATATGATTGGAGCTATAAACTCTAAATGAACATCCTAGTGCAAACATCAACAGCATGGAAATAGATTTTGCTCAAGGATACATGTAATACCCAGTGAAACTGCTCTGAGGCTACAGGAAGGGCAGGGCGAGAGGAGGGAGGAATAGAATATGATTTTTATAACCAAGGAATAATGTTTGAAATTGACCAAATTTAAAAAAAAAAGAATACACAGGAGGAAGAGAGGGGAAGGAGGTTTTTAGCAGGTTGGATTACCTAGATTAGTTAAGGTCACAGTAAGAGATAAAAGGCACTGAGAAGAATCAGGGCATAGGCATCCCAGCTTGCAGAGAAGCCCAGAACATCCATTCCCCAGTTGCTGATCAGATAGAGTTAAAAGGAACCTCATAGACCACCACAGGCCACCAAATCTTTCACTTTTAGATAAAGAAATGGAGGGTCATAGAGACTGAAGAATCTGTCTAGGATCATAAAACTGGTCAATTTCTGAGGCAGGATTCAAACTAGGCTTCTTGACAATACTCTCCCATTATGCCATCTCTCCTTGAAGAAGAGAATCTGAGAAAATTCTGTCTGATTTATAGTGCAGATGGGACTTTCCAAACTTCACAAGTCACACACAGCATATATCATATTTTGTTCCTATAGTTTCTGACCTCTCTTATCAAGAGGAGGGACCAATATCATTTGTAATACAGGTAGCTAAGTGCTACAGTACATAGAGTGCAGGACATGGAATTGAAAAGACCAGAGTTCAAATCCTCAGATGTTTATTAGCTATCTGACCCTGGTAAAGCCACTTAACCTCTCTGAGTGTCCGTTGTTTCATCTGTAAAATGGGGATAACAACAGCCTCTACCTCGTGGGGTTGTTGTGAGAATCAAATGAGTTAGCATAGATAGGTAAAGCACTTTGCAAACATCATAATGTTATATAAATGTTATCATTATCCTCATTGTAATGATTACTTAAAAATTCTAAATATTTGTAAAATTTTAAAAATTATAGTATCATATCATATGATAAAAGAATTTCTGGCTCAGGTTTATTAACTTTATTAACATTATCAAAGACAAACATTTTTCTTGTTAGTTTGCAAATTTCAGAGAAAATCTTTAGTATCTACTGAGTGAGTTATTATTTTATCTGATGTAAATTTTTCCCCTTTTTCTATCAGTTCTTGGGTGAGTAAATCTTCACCTTTTATTTTACCTTGCTTAATCCTGCTTTGTCCTATATAAGATTACTGAAAATGCTACTTGTGGCCCATTGGTTTTCTTTTTTTACTGTGAGACTTTGCTCTGAACACATAATAAACTGATCATCAAAATTATTCTGCCTGTTGATAAGTATGATTGAAAACTGTATTTGTCAACGAAAATTGGAGGCTTTTCAAATCATAGTTGTGGTGTATATTGTCCTTGTTCTCTTTATTTCAATACTCATTATTGCATAAAAATTCTCCTCTGGTTTCTTTGAAATATTTATATTCCTATTATGTGTGCTAAGGATAACAAGGAAAAACTGAAGTTTAAGAGAATATATCCTCTACCCTGATTAATCCACAGTTGAGTTGTTTTTTTTTTAATAATGACACACATGTTGACAGAGGCAAGATGGTAAAATAGAAGCAACGAAGGCTAAAACCACTCTGAGACCCCTTTCTAATCAACCTCAAAATATCCTGACCTGTGTAAGCCCAAAGAAGGCACAAAGCCCCTGCCCAAGCCTGAAGCTAGGCCTGGAGCCCCAGCACAAGGTAGTTCACTGTCTTCTAAGCTCTACAAGCCATCAGCAGTCCAAGAGAGTGATTGAATCTGCAATGGGAGGTAGTGTTCAGAGCTCCCAGTCCACAGGCCATCATACTACATAGGAAGAACTGAACCATGTGGAAATCCAGAATAAATAGAGCTAAGAATAGCAGCAAGAAAAAACTAAAATGTTAAGAGAGTGCCCTCTCTATCTGAGAACAAAGCTCACATTTAAGATAAAAGTAAAAGTTTTTTTTTTAAAGGAAAGGTTGGGAAAATGAGCAAACTTAAAAAAAAATCTAACCATCAAAAATTTTTATGGGAACAAAGAGTAAGGTACAGACTCAGAAGAGGACAGTGAGATCAAAGCATCTGTATGCTAAATTTCAAAGAAAAATATGAATTAATTTCAGGTTACAGAAGAGCTCAAAAAGGATTTCAAAAATCAATTATGAGAGGAAGAGGGAAAATGGAGAAGAGAAATAAAAGCATTGCAAAGCAGAACTGACTAAAAGGAAAAAGAGATTCAAAAATCAAATGAAGAAAAGAGTTTCTTAAAATGTAGAATTGACCAGATGGAAAAGGTGGTGCAAAGGCTCATGGAAGAAAATAATTTCTTATAAATTAGAATTGGTCAAATAGAAGCTAATGACTTCATACGCCAACAAGAAACAATAAAAGAAAATTAAAAAAATGAAAAAGTAGAAGTAAATATGATATATATATATACATATATGTATAATTGATAAAACAAGTGATGATGTAGAAAATAGATCCAGGTGAGACAATTTTAAAATGATTAGAATACCTGAGAATCATGATAAAAAGAAATGACTAGACATCATATTACAGGAAATTAAAAAAAAAAAACCTTCTCTGCTATTTTTGAACAATAAGGTAAAATAGAAATTTAAAGATTCTGTTGATCACCTCCTGAAATAAATCCCCAAATGGCAACTTCTAGGAATATTACAGCTAAATTCAAGAGATCCCAGGCCAAGAAGAAACTTCTGCAAGCAGCCAGAAACAATTCAAATATTATGGAGCTAAAGTCAAGATTTCATCGGACTTAGCAGCTTCCACATCAAAAGACTGGAAGTTTTGGAATGTGATATTGCAGAAGGCAAAAGAACTAGGCTTACAACACAGAATCATCTACCCAGCAAAACTGAGAATATTATTTCAGGAGCAAAATGGTAATTTAATAAAATAGAAGATTTCTAAGCATTCTTAATAAAAAGGCCAGACCTAAGCAGAAAGTTTGATGTTCAAATATAAGACTCAAAAGAAGCATAAAAAGGTAAATAAAAGAAAATTTAAGGGATTCAATAAGGTCAAACCATTTTTATTCCTACATGGAAAAATGACATTTGGAATTCTTAAAATTGCTTTCAGTATTAATAGTAGTTAGAAGGAGTGTACATAGATAAGGAGTATGAGATAAGGTGATTAGGATGAGATGATATGCAAAAAACAATCAAGGAATCAAAAGGGATTGCACTAAGAGAAAATGGAAGGGAGAAGAGGAATGGGGAGAATTATCTCATCTAAGGAAGTGTAAAAGCTATTAGAATGGAGAGGGGGATGAGGGTGGAGATGGGCAATGCTTAAACCTTACTCTCATTGTAATTGGCTCAGAAAGAGAATAACAAACATACTCATTTGAGTATAGAATCCTACCTTTCCCTATAGAGAAGTAGGAGAATGAGACAAAAGAAGTGGGGTATAATAAAAGGAAGGGTAAAAGCAAAACACTTCTGAAGAAGGGCAGGGTGAAAGGAGAGAGAAAGGGCAGAATCAAAAGTAGAAAATAAGATGGAGGGGAATTCACAGTTGATAATCATAACTTTGAATGTGAACAGGATGAACTCACCTATAAAATGGAAACAGACAGCAGAGTGGATTAAAAACCAGGATCCTACATATATTATTTATAAGGAAACATCTGAGATAGAGAGACATATACAGAGTAAAAATAAGGGGTTGGAGCAGAATTTATTGTGCTTCATTTGAAGTAAAAAAAAAGAGCAGCAAACATGATCGCTAAGCTAAAGCAAAAATAGATCTTATTTAAAGAGATAAGAAAGGACATTACATCTTACTAAAAGGTGTTATAGACAATAAAGTAATAACAATGTGAAGCATATGCACCAAATTAGGGCATAAAAATTTCATAACCAAATGCAGAAAAGCAGAAATAGTAAATGCATCCTTTTCAGATCATAAAGTAATAAAAATTATAATCAATAAGAGTTAATGGCAAAACAAATTAAAAATTAATTGAAAATGAAATAATCTAATTCTAAAAAGGGGGTGAGTCAAAGAACAAATTATAGAAGTAATCAATAATTTCATTATAGAGAAGTACAATGAGGAGACAACACATTAGAATTTATGAGATACAGACAGAGCACCACTTTAGGGAAAATTTAATTCTTCAACCACTAACAACAATAAAATAGAGAAAAAGCAGATCAACTAAAGGGTGTGCAACTAAAAAAACTAGAAAAAGAAGAAATTAGAAATCCTCAATTAAAGACTAAATTGGAAATCTTAAAAATCAAAGGAGAAATTAAAAAATAAGAACTAAAAGAACCATTAAACTAATAAATAAGACTAGAAATTGTTTTTAAAAAAAAACAAATAAAATAGACAGAGCATTGGTCAATTTGATTATGAAAAGGTAAGGAGAAAATCAAATAATCACTATAAAAAATGAAAAGGATGAATTCACCACCAATGAAGAGGAAATTAAAGCAATTATTAGGAGCTGTTTTGCCCAATATATGCCAATAAATCTGATAATCTAAGTGAAATGGAGAAATACTTATGAAAATGAAAATTTCCCAAAGAGTAATAAGAGGAAGTAGAAAAATTAAATAATTCCATCTCAGAAAAAGAAATTGAACAGGTCATCAAAGAATTCCCTAGGAAAAAACCCCCAAAGACCAGTTGGATTCACAAGTGAATTCTAGCAAACACTCAGAGAACAATTAATGCCAATATTATATAAACTGTTTGGGAAAATAGGCAAAGAAATAATCCTACCAAATTCCTTTTATGATATGGTACTGATACCTAAGCCTGAAAGAACAAAAACAGAGAGTGACAATTATAAGCCAAATTCATTAATGAATATAAATGCAAAAAATTTAAATAAAATACTAGCAAGGAGACTATAGCAACCTATCACAATGAGCATTCACTATGACCAGGTGGGATTTATACCAGGAATGCAGGACTGGTTTAATATTAAGAAAACTACCAGCATAATTGACCACATCAATAACCAAACTAACAAAAAAATACATGGTTATTTTAATAGATGCAGAAAAAAGGTTTAAAAAATACAACACCCATTCCTATTTTAAAAAACCACTAGAAAGCACAGGAATGAATTGGTCATTCTTTAAAATGATAAGTAGTATTTACCTAAAACCATCAGTAACTATCATTTGTAATGAGAACAAATTGGAAGGCTTTCCAAAAAGATCAGGAATGAAGCAAGGATGCCCATTATCACCACTATTTTATAATATTGTAATAGAAATGCTAGCATTAGCAATAAGAGAAGAAAAATAAATTAAAGTTATTTAAGTAGGCAGTGAGGAAACTAAACTATCTTTGCAGATGATATGATGATATGCTTAAAGAAATCAATTAAATTGTTTAAATAATTAATAACTTTAGCAAAGTAGCAGTATATAAAATGAATCCACATAAATCATCAGCATTTCTATATATTACCAAGAAAGTTCAGCAGCAAGAGATAGAAAGAGAAATTACATTTAAAATAACTCTAGAAAATATAAAATACTTGTAATCTGTTTGCCAAGACAAACACAAGAATTATATTAATATAGTTACAAAACACTTTTCAAACAAATAAAGTCAGGTCTAAACAATTAGAAAAATATTAAATGCTTATGGGTAGGCTGAGGTAGTATAATTAAAAATGACAATTCTACCTATATTAATTTACTTATTCAGTGCTATACCAACCAAACTACCAATTACTTATTTTATAGACCTAGAAAAAATAAAAATGAAATTTGTCTGGAAGAACAAAAGGTCAAGAATATCAAGGGAATTAATGGAAATAAAATGTGAAGGAAATTTGTCTAGTTGTACCAGATCTCAAACTGCACTACAAAGGAGCAATCATCAAAACAATCTGGAATAGGCTAAGAAATAAAATGGTAGATCATTGGAATAGATTAGATATACAATATAGAGGCAGAAATGATCTTCACAATCTAGTGTTTGATAAATACAAAGACCCCAGATTTGGGGATAAAAACTCACTAACAGAAACTGCTGAGAAATCTGGAAATTGTAGTAATTCTCTATAGTAGAAACTAGGTATAGTCCAATATCTCACACCTTACACCAAAAGATCAAAATGGGTACATGATTTAAATATAGTGATATCATAAGTAAATTAGGGGAACATAGAAAAGTTTACTTGGCAATCTATGGAGAAAGGAGAAATTTGTGATCAAACAAGCGAAAAGAGAACATTATAAAGTGTAAAATGAATGATTTTATTATATTAAATTAAAAAGCTTCCATACAAACAAAACCAGTGTAACAGATTAGAAGGAAAACAACAAACTGGAGGAAAAATTTATAGCAAATTTCTCTCTGACAAAGGCCCATTTTCTCAAATTCATAAGAATACAAATTATTCTCAACTGACAATTGGTTAAATGATTTGAACAAGTAATTTTCAGATGAAGAAATCAAAGCTATCAATAATCATGAGAAAAAAAAATCACTAAATCACTCTTTTTTATTTTGAAGTCTGAATTTTGGAGACTCAGACTTAATTCATCTTGCTTTTATTTATTTTATTTTTTTAAATCCCAGCGCATAGAATGATCTTTGCATGTTGGTTCAAACAATGTTTTTTTTTTCCTATTTGAATTAGTTTATTTAGTCAATTTAGAACAATATTCCTTGGTTACAATAATCACATTGTTTCCCTCCCTCCCCTCCAACCACCCTTCCCACAGCATACACACAATTTCATTGGGTATTATTTGTGTCCTTGATCAGAACCTATTTCCCTGTTGTTGATGTTTGCACAAGGATGGTCATTTAGAGTCTACATTCCCAACATATCCCTTTGGCCCATGTATTCAAGCAGTTGTTTTTTCTTCAATGTTTTTACTCCTACAATGTTTCCTCTGATGTGGATAGTGGTTTTTCTCATAGATTCCTCCAGGTTGTTCAGGGTCATTACCTTGCCACTAATGGAGAAGTCATTACATTTGATTGTACCACAGTGTATCACTCTGTGAATAATGTTCTCCTGGTTCTGCTCCTCTCACTCTGCATCACTTCCTGGAGGTTGTTCCAGTTCACATGGAATTCCTCCACTTTATTGTTCCTTTGAGCACAATAGTATTCCATCACCAACAGATACGACAATGTGTTCAGTCATTCCCCAACTGAAGGGCATCCCCTCATTTTCCATTTTTTTTCCACCACAAAGAGCACAGCTAGGAATATTTTTGTACATGCCTTTTTTCTTATTATCTTTTTGGGGTAGAAAACCAGCAATGCTATGGTAGATCAAAGGGCAGACAGTCTTTTATCGCCCTTTGGGCATACTTCCAAATTGCCCTCCAGAATAGTTGGATCAATTCACAACTCCACCAGCAATGAATTAATGACCGGACTTTGCCACATCCCCTCCAACATTCATTACTTTCCATTGCTGTCATGTTAGCGAATCTGCTAGGTGTGAGGTGATGCCTCAGAGTTGTTTTGATTTGCATTTCTCTGATTATAAGAGATTTAGAACACTTTTTCATGCACTTTTTAATAGTTTTGACTTCTTTAACTGAAAATTGCCCGTTCATGTCCCTTGCCCATTTATCAATTGGAGAATGGCTTGATTTTATGTACATTTGGTTTAGCTCTTTATAAATTTGAGTAATTAGACCTTTTAAGAGGTTTTTGTTATGATTGTTTCCCAATTTGTTGCTTCCCTTCTACTTTTGGATGCATTAGTTTTGTTTGTACAAAACCTTTTTAATTTGATGTAATCAAAATTATTTATTTTATATTTTGTGATTTTTTTTCTAGCTCTTGCTTGGTTTTAAAGTCTTTCCTTTTCCAAAGATCTGACAAGTATATTATTCTATATTTGCCTAATTTGCTTATAATTTCCTTCTTTATATTCAGGTCATTCACCAATTCTGAGTTTATCTTGTTGTAGGGTGTGAGATGTTGATCTAAACCTAATCTCTCCTATACTGTCTTCCAATTTCCCCAGCAGTTTTTATCAAATAGTGGATTTTGGTCCCACAAACTGGGATCTTTAGGCTTATCATAGACTGTCTTGCTAAGGTCATTTAACCCAAGTCTATTCCACTGATCCTCCTTTTTGTCTCTTAGCCAGTACCAAATTCTTTTGATAACCTCTGCTTTATAGTATAGTTTGAGATCTGGGACTGCAAGTCCTCCTTCCTTTGCATTTTTTTCATGATTTCCCTGGATATCCTTGATCTTTTGTTCTTCCAAATGAACTTTGTTATGGTTTTTTCTAATTCAGTAAAAGCCATATGAGGGTACATTGTAGATTTAATGCACAAAGACAATTGTCATTCTCGGTCACCGAGAGACTACTACTACTAAGGATATGGCACTAAATAAGTAAATTAATTTGGATAGGATTGCCATTTTTATTATGTTAGCTTGTCCTACCCATGAGCAGTCAATGTTTTTCCAATTGTTTAGATCTAGTTTTAATTGTGTGGAGAGTGTTTTGTAGTTGGGTTTATATAGTTCCTGTGTTTGTCTTGGCAGATAGATTCCTAAGTATTTTATATTGTCTAGGGTGATTTTAAATGGAATTTCTCTTTCTAATTCTTCCTGCTGAGATGTGTTGGAGATATACAGAAATGCTGATGACTTATGTGGGTTTATTTTGTATCCTGCAACTTTGCTAAAATTGTTGATTATTTCCACTAGCTTTTTGGTTGATTCTCTAGGATTCTTTAAGTAAACCATTATGTCATCTGCAAAGAATGATAGCTTGGTCTCCACATTGCCAATTTTAATACTTTCAATTTATTTTTCTTCTCTAATCACTACTGATAGTGTTTCCAGTACAATGTTAAACAATAGAGGTGATAATGGACATCCTTATTTCACTCCTGATCTCATTGGGAAGGCTTCTGGTTTATCCTCATTGCAGATGATATTTGCTAATGGTTTTAGATGTAAGCTGTTTATTATTTTTAGGAAAGACCCTTCTATTCCTATACTATCTAGTGTTTTCAGTAGGAATGGGTGTTGTATTTTATCAAAGACTTTTTCTTCATCTATTGAGATAATCATGTGATTTTTGTCGGTTTGCTTATTAATATGGTCAATTATGTGGATAGTTTTCCTAATATTGAACCATCCTTGCATTCCTGGTATGAATCCTACCTGGTCATAGTGAATAACGCTTGTGATGACTTGCTGGCGTCTTTTTGCTAGTATCCTATTTAAGATTTTTGCATCTATATTCATTAAGGAGATTGGTCTATAGTTTTCTTTCTCTGTTTTTGACCTGCCTGGCTTTGCGATCAGTACCATGTTTGTGTGGTAAAATGAATTTGGTAGAACTCTTTCTTTGCTTATTCTGTCAAATAGTTTGTATAATATTGGGATTAGTTGTTCTTTGAATGTTTGATAGAATTCATTTGTGATTCCATCTGGACCTGGGGATTTTTTTTTAGGGAGTTCTTTGATGGCTTGTTCAATTTTCTTTTTCTGATATGGGGTTGTTTAGATAATTTATTTCTTCCTCTGTTAGTTGAGGCAGTTTATATTTTTGTAAGTATTCATCCATATCACCTATATTGCTATATTTTTTGCCATATAATTGGGCATAATAATTTTTAATGATTGCCTTAATTTCCTCTTCATTAGAGGTGAGGTCTCCCTTTTCATCTTGGATTCTGTCAATTTGATTTTATTCTTTCCATTATTTAATTAGACTGACCAGTAGTTTGTCTATTTTATTTGTTTTTTTTTCAAAGTACCAGCTTCTAGTCTTATTTATTAAATCAGTAGTTCTTTGACTATCAATTTTATTAATTTCTTCTATGATTTTTAGGATCTCTAATTTAATCTTCATCTGAGGATTTTTAATTGTTCACTTTCTAGTTTTTTAATTTGCATGCCTAATTCATTGACCTCTGCCCTTCTTAATTTGTTAATATATGAACTCAACAATATAAATTCCCCCCGAGTACAGCTTTGGCTGCATCCCATAGGTTTTGAAAGGATGTCTCACCATTGTCATTTTCTTCAATGAAGTTATTGTTTCTACGATTCATTCTTTAACCAGTTTTGGAGAATCATATTGTTTAATTTCCAATTAAATTTTTATTTACCTCTCCATGTAGCCTTACTAATTATTATTTTCATTGCATTGTGATCTGAGAAAGTTGCATTTATTATTTCTGCTCTTTTGCACTTGATTGCAATGTTTTTATGCCCTAATACATGGTCAATTTTTTTGAATGTACCATGTGCTGCTGAAAAGAAGGTATATTCCTTTTTGTCCCTATTTATTTTTTCCATATATCTATTAACTCTAATTTTTCTAAGACTTCATTTACTTCTCTTACCTCTTTCTTATTTATTTTTTGGTTTGATTTATCTAGTTCTGATAGAGGAAGGTTCAAGTCTCCCAGTAGTATAGTTTTTCTATCTCTTTCATCCTTGAGCTCCCCTAGTTTCTCCTTGAGAAATTTGGATGCTATGCCATTTGGTGCATACATGTTGAGTACTGATATTTCTTCATTGTCTATACTGCCTTTTATCAGGATGTAATTACCTTCCCTATCTCTTTTGACTAGGTCTATTTTTACTTTGGCTTTGTCATATATCATGATTGCAACTCCTGCCATCTTTTTATCAGTTGATGCCCAATAGATTTGGCTCTATCCTTTTACTTTCACCCTATGCGTATCTACCTTCTTCATGTGTGTTTCTCGCAGACAGTATATGGTAGGGTTTTGGTTTCTAATCCACTCTGCTATTTGCTTGCGTTTTATGGGTGAGTTCATTCTATTCACATTCAGAGTTATGATTACTAGCTGTGTATTTCCTAGCATTTTGATTTCTACTCCTGGTCCCAACTTTTCTTCTTTCAATATTTCCTTCTACACCAATGTTTGTTTTGAATCAGTCCCCCTAGTTCCCACCCTTATTTTACTTCCCTTTCTACCCTCTCTCCCTTCTTATCTCCCCACTTATTTCCTCTGTAGTCTTTCTAAAACTACCCCCCCACCATCCCTCCCTTATACTACTTCCCTCCCCACCAGTCTGTTTGTTACCCTTCTACTCCCCTATTAGGCGCAAAATCAATACTCTGCCCCAATGGATTGGATTGTTCTTCCCTCTTTGGGTCAATTTCAATGCACGTAAGAGTTGAGTATTTCCTATCTCCCACCTCTTTACCTTTCCAGTGTATTGATGTTCTCCCCCTTCCCGCCATGAGCTTCTTTGTGACATATAAATTTACTCCCTTTTGTTTCTTTTCCCATTTCTTTTATTATTTTTTTAAATTATTATTATTTAATTTTATTATTTTTATTAATTTTATTATTATTATTTAATAATATTATTATTAACCTCTTGTTTTAGCTCTAGTTGTATATATACATATATGCATATGTATATGTATATGTATTTATGCATGCATATATCTATATACCTATTTATGTCTTGTTCTTTCATCCTATACAGTTTGTCACTGTTCCTCTAAGTGTAATTTTTCTAGCTGCCCAGGTGATAATAACATTTTTAAGAGTTACTAGTGACCTCTTTTCTTATAGGGATACACAACATTTTAACTTATTGAGTCTCTTAATAAAAGAAAATAAAGGTTTGGTTGTTAACTGATCCAACTATTCTGGAGGGCAATTTGGAACTATGCCCAAAGGGCTATAAAACTGTGTATACCCTTTGATCCTATAATACCACTACTAGGTCTATAGGCCAAAGAGATAATTAAAAAAAGGGAAGGACCTATTTTTACAAAAGTATCTATAGTGGCTCTTTTTGTGGTGGCAATGAATTTGAGATTTTAGATGTCCTTCAAATGGGGAATGACTGAGCAAATTGTAGTACATGTTGGTGATGGAATACTATGATGCTATAAGAAATGATTTTAGAAAAAGCTATAAAATGAACTGCTAAAGAGAAAAATAAGCAGAGCCAGTAGAAAGTGTACATAGCAATAGCAATATTGTCTGATAATCAACTGAAAGAATTAGTTACTTTCAGAAATACAATAATTCAGGACAATTTTAAAGGACGTATGACAAAGAATGCTACCTACCTCCAGAGAAAGAACTATTGGAGCTTAATGCAGATCAAAGCATATCATTTTCTACGTTAGTTTATGGTTTTATTTTGGGGTTTTGGTTTTATATTAGTATTTTCTTGCAAGAATGACCAAAACGGAAGTATGTTTTACATGATAATACATTTATAACCCAGATCAAATTGCTTACCATCTCAGAGAGGAAGGAGGGAAGGTTGGGAGATGATTTAGAGGGAGGGAGGGAGATTACTTAAATCTTAAAAAATTGGAAAACCTGTGTTGAAAATCATTATTACATATAATTGGGAAAATAAAATATTTTTGAATAAAGGGAAAAATAGGCGTATATGTTCCTATTAATAAACTGTAATCTTTCCCTGGAGAAAAGAAAAAAGAAATCAAGTAGTCCCAATGTTTTTTTTTTTGTGTGTGTGTGTGTTTTTTAAAACTTTACCTTCTGTCTTAGTTTTAACTCTAAGAGAGAAGAATGGCAAGAGCTAAGCATTTGAGTTTAAGTGACTTGCCCAGGGTTACACAGCTAGGAAATGTGTGAGGCCAGATTTGAATATGAGTCCTCCCAACTCTCAACTTCAGGCCTAGCACTCTATCCACTATTCTATTTTGCTGCACCTAGTCCAAGTATTCTTAACCTGGGATCCATAAAATTGTTTTGGTTTTGTTTTTAATGTCTTTTCCTTCCTTCCTTCCTTCCTTCCTTCCTTCCTTCCTTCCTTCCTTCCTTCCTTCCTTCCTTCCTTCCTTCCTTCCTTCCTTCCTTCCTTCCTTCCTTCCTTCCTTCCTTCCTTCCTTCCTTCCTTCCTTCCTTCCTCCCACCCTCCCACCCTCCCTTCCTCCTTCCCTCCCTCCCTCCCTCCCTCCCTCCCTCCCTCCCTCTCTCTCTCTCTCTCTCTCTCTCTCTCTCTCTCTCTCTCTCTCTCTCTCTCTCTCTCTCTCTCTCTCTCTTCTTCTTTCTTTCTTTCTTTCTTTCTTTCTTTCTTTCTTTCTTTCTTTCTTTCTTTCTTTCTTTCTTTCTTTCTTTCTTTCTTTCTTTCTTTCTTTCTTTCTTTCTTTCTTTCCTTGTTTGTTTCTCTCTCTCTTTTCCTCCTTCCTTCCTTCCTTCCTTCCTTCCTTCCTTCCTTCCTTCCTTCCTTCCTTCCTTCCTTCCTTCCTTCCTTCCTTCCTTCCTTCCTTCCTTCCTTCCTTCCTTCCTTCCTTCCTTCCTTCCTTCCTTCCTTCCTTTCTTCTTTCCCCTTTGTCAATACTAAGTACCATTGCAAGGCAAAAGAGCTGTAAGGGCTAGGCAACTGGGGTTAAGTTACTTGCTCAGAGTCACATAGCTAGGAAGTATATGAAGTCAGATTTGAACCCAGGTCTTCCCATCTCTAGGCCTGGTTTCTATTCACTGAGCCACCTAGGGGCCCCTATAATTATATTTCCACATAATTGGTTTACCTTTTAACAATATGCATTTTATTTCATATATTTAAAATCATTCTTCTCAGAAGGGTTCGATAGGCTTCACCACATTGCCAAAGGGGCCCAAGGACATCCAAAAAAAGTTAAGAATCTGTGATCTAACCCCACCCCATGATTTAATAGATGAGGAAAACTGAGAGAAAAAGTTGAATAACTTGTCCAGTCAGACAGAGGGTTTAGTAGTAGAACACTGCTAGAATAGAGTCCATATCTCTCTACTCCAATCCCCCTTTCCACAGTGTTGAGTGACTGATTGGCCCCTTCCCACAAAGGACACATTTAACAAATAACTGCCAACCATTTTCATCATTTATGCCGAAGTGTAAAGAATTCAAAGTCCTCATGAAAGACTGTTTTCCTCGAGCCTTCAGTTGTAGTTAATAACCCATCTAGACTTGAGCTATGAGCTACCAGCGGAATTTGTAGTAGTTTAAGTCTTGCAAAGCACAAACAACCACAACGACTCTTTGTGGTAGGTAATATTACTGTTCTTATCCCATTTTACACATGAGAAAGAAGGCTCTGACAAGCAGAATAACAGGCAAAATTCAGACACGTCTCCCAAGCTGAAGTCCATTTCTGTCACTTTTTAATTTCAGAAACTCCAGATGTTTCTGAACAGCTGAAGTTGTGAAATTTGATACGCCCAGTATCTGAATGCTGAACTGAACAGCTCCCACCCTGATGTTCGGCATTACACAAACAAGACTTCACACCACAAATCTGGTAATACACATGTGCCTCCCTAAATCACATCACTAAAGGTAGCAAGTGTCTGCTTCCATAGCTCCGCCAAGGAGGCAAACAGGGGACATGGCCATTATGCTCCTTGTCTATTACTTTATAGATGGTCAGGAAAAGCAAAGAGAGGGATTGTAGGGGGGATTTGAAATAGACTGCCATTTCCCATGTGTAAATATTTTTGACCCAATTCAATATTGTTGTCATCTGGTGGTAGTGTTTCTCTGGATTTCATTATTGCTCCACAGAGAAGTGATTAAAAAACAAGGCACCACGCCTAAGTACTATGATACTCACATCCCAAACAAAACAGCACTTTTTGTGTAAGTGTGATTATATCGGCTCTTCTGGAATAACGAGGAAGCAGAACCTATTTTCAGAGACTTTTGCTACATAACAAGAAAGTAAATAAAAACATTCTAATTTGGCAAGGTCTTTTGATTCTGGTTTCTGTTATGATCGTTTCATAACATACTGCTGGTATTTAATAAATATGATTATGTAACAGCTTAGTATTTATTGAACTATTAATAGTGATGCAATAGAAGAAAACTTCAGTTGATAGCTCAAGGAACTTCCAGCAAAACTCCCTAAAGTATGTGCAGAAGACATCACAGCATAGGCAACAGGCAAGTCCCTGAAAGTTCTGTCTCCAGAAGTGATATGAAGTAAATACGAAATTAAACTTCAGTGCTCCCTGTCTCCCCACGTCTTTGTTTTTTGAGGTCCACACCCCAACCTATCTCCCTACCGACAGGTGTCAAAGAACAGAGTCCAACAAGATTAAAATGTCCCTGGGGAATTAACAATATACAATATAACATAATGTAAATATAATATATAATATAATATGAATAAAAAATAAAGTATAAAAATACACCAAAACATAGAGAATACATTTTACAGCTAAATCAACCTATGGCCAGCAGGGATCCTTATGTATGGACTTGAGGTCTCTTCTATTTGAGTGTTTTATTGGGGTGTTTGGGGTTTTTAGGGAGGGTGAGGGCTTGCTGAGTCCTTTCCAGGGCTACTCAATCACTTTTGATGTCTACTTGTCATCCAGCTCTCACCTGTGGTTCCAAGAAGCTGCACCATGCACAGTGGCCATACTCCAGTAAAACCATCCCAGCAGAGAGCTAAACCAGGTTAAAGTTAACCAGCAGACTTTAAACACAAAAGTGAGTTTGGGGGATGTTTATCTCAAGCATGTGAAGACTTCCCCTGGCAGAATGAGTAGATGAAAATGAATTGTTTCAGCATTCATAAAGGCAGCTTGAAATAGAGGACAAACAACAATTTGAGTTGTGGCACTATTGCCCTAGATATCTAGAAATCTCATGTTTCCCTTCTTCCTCCCCAGGTCTTCCTTTATCAGAACTACTTCTCAGATTCTTACAAGAGTCTAAATGATAAAGGAGTTTGCCCCTCTCCCAGGTGACATGTACCTGATACCAGAAATTCTACCATCAAAATTTCATGTCTTTTGCTGAAGGCTGTGATTCTAAGTAACGGATGACTGGGAGAAGGTACCTGGCTTGGGGGAATAGTGGAGTCTAGTCCAAAGAATGCAGATGGATCAAGGAAAGAGAAGTCAGATCGTTAGATCAGTTAGAAAGTTGAGGCTAAGTATGGCTTGAATTTGATTCATCTTCAGCCAGTTTGTAGCAGAGTATCATACAGGAAAAGCCTGGCTCCTAGGAATAACCACCATTCATGGAAATATTCAAAGTCCTCCCCTCTTTGTTGATCACTCACTTTTCCTAGATAACTCTTCTTTCACTTGGTTTTTGTATCATGCTTCCTCTCCTATCCTCCTGGCCACTTCTCAGTTTCCTTTGCTGGATATACATCTGTGGGCTTTGTCCTGGGTCCTCTTTTCTCTCTATAATTGGTGATCTCATCAGCATCCATGGATTCAATGATCGTTTCTATGCTGATGGTCTATGCTCAGATCTAGTCCCAAGTGAGCTCACATTCCAACCACCCATATGGAATCTCACATTGGATGTCCAACAGACATTTTAAATTCAACATTTAAAAAACTGAATCCATTATCTTTCTCTCCTAAACCTCGCCTTTTTCTAATTTCCTAATTACTGTCAATGACATCACCATGTTCCCAGTCCTCAGGTTCATAAACTAGGTGTTTTTCTCAACTCCTCACTTTTTCTCACCCCTTATATCCAATCTATTGCTAAGTCCTATTCGTTCTACCTTCACAGCATCCCTTGAATCTGTCTGTCCTCTTCTCCCCTCTGGCATTGCCACCATCTTATGAATGTCCTTAGACCTAGATCCTCATTGGTGAACCAACCATGTCTGGCCATGCCCTGTCTAGAGGCTTTGTACTGCTAATGCTGCAAAGAGAAACCTATTGAATTGGAAATTCTTGCCAGTATTCTTGAAGGGGAGTTATCATGAATGTAAACTAAGAATTTTCAGACTGGTATAAAAGACTTGACCCTTAAAAAGTGATTGGGAAAGAATTGGAAACAAGGACTCAACTTGTTGAAATATACTGTTAGGGGAGAGCCATCTGGTCTCAGAAATATTCATAAGGAGCTTTATTGGTCAGCAATGATGAATCATTGCTATAGCTACATTAAGGGATCATAGGTTCCAGAAAGAGAGCTAAAAAAGATCTCAGAGGCCACCTAGACCAACTCCCTCATTTTATAGATGAAGTGATTAACATTACCTTCCAGTTGGTCTCCCCTACTCACCTCTCTCCCCACTTCAATCCATCTTCCATATAGCCACCATAATGACTTTCCTGGAATATAGGGTGGGCCTAGGGTGTTATTGAAAGGTAGGCTGAGGGCAACTTGGGCTTAGGAGGCTCCATGGATGGAGAGCCAGGCCTGGAGACTAGGGATCCTGGGTTCAAATCTGGTACTTCCTAGCAATGTGACCCTGGGCAAGTCACAACCCCTTACTACTTTTCTGCCTTGGAACCAATACTTAGTATTGATTCCAAGACAGAAGGTAAGGGTTAAAAAAAAAAAAGTAGGCTGAATCAGTGACTCATTATTCCCAGGCCTGCTTGTTAATCAGTCTTAGGAGAAGGCATCACTCACTCTGCAGCTTTTTATTCCCTTATATTTTTCATGTTGTCATCTCCTCTTACTGGTTTACATCTGGAAACTGTCACAATCCCCTACTTTGGAGAGGACCAGAGATACAAGGATCCAGCCTCTTTTACTAACATCGACTTTGCTCATTATAAAAGTTATCAATAAAATGGTCCCATCCTCAAGCCATTATTGATTCCCAGTGATCAGCCAGCCTGTCAACCCATTGCTACCTTGATGTACTTTAATAAACTCCTTTAATTCTCTTTACCTGAATTATGTACCTCCCTAATCGGGTAAAAGCTCAGACATAGAATATTTCTTTCAATGGTGTGCTAGTGCCAGCTCAAATGGGCTTTCAAGACCAGACTGTTAAATTTTTAGCATGAGCATTTACACCTTGGAAGTCACTACTGATCAAGGCTTATTATTATCTCTGACTTAAGAAAGTGGTGAAGAAATTGTTAATAATACCAATTAGATTCATAAGTATTTCATGAGTATAGTTTCTATTTGGAGACCGTTTTTTAAAAAATGCAAAGATATTTTATTTTCCCAATTACATGTAATAATAATTTTCAACAAGTGTTCTTCAGAATTATAAGAATCAAATCATTTCCTTCTTTCCCTTCCTTCCCTCCTCCCACTTAGAGATGGTGAGCAATTTGATTTAGACCATATAGGTATTACCACGCAGAACATACTTCTATATTAGTCATTGCTGTAAGAGCACATTCATACAAAATCAAAACCCCAAAGTAAAACTGTAAAGCTGATGTGAACAATAGTATGCTTTGGTCCACCTCTATCTGACTCCAACAGTTCTTTTTCTGGAAGTGGCCATCATTTTTTTATGTCTTTTAGAAGTGTTCTGGATCATTGTATTGCTGGGAGTAGCCAAGTTTTCACAGTTGATCATCATACAATATTGCTGTTATTGTGAACAATGTACTCCCAGTTCAGCTTATTTCACCCTGCATCAGGTCGTGCACATCTTTCTAGATTTTTCTGAAATCACACTGCTTATCATTTCTAATAGTATTCCGTCACCAACATGTACCGAAATTTGTTCAGCCATTCCCCAATTGGTGGACATCCCCTCAATCTCCAATTCTTCGCCACTACAAAAAGAGATGCTATAAATATTTTTGTAAAAATAGGACCTTTCCCCTTTTAAAAGATCTATTTGGGATTCAGACGCAGTAGTGGTATTATAGGATTAAAGAGCATGCACAGTTTTGTAGTGTTTTGAACATAGCTCCAGATTGCCCTTCAGAATGGTTGAATCAGTTCATAATTCCACCAACATCCCCTCCAACATTTATCACTTTCCTTTGCTGTCATATTGGCCAATCTGATCGGTGTGAGGTGGTACCTCAGCATTGTTTTAATTTGCATTTCTCTCTCAAGAGTGATTTAGGACATTTTTATATGAAAATTGATAGTTTTGATTTCTTCATATGAAAATTGCTTTCATAGCCTTTGATCATTTGTTTAATTACCCAGTAATTAAACATTTTCCAACATGACCTTTATACAAGTCTAAGCATAATTCTTCTCTACTCAGTATATTCCAGTGGCTCTCCATTAACTGTAGGATCAAATATCTAAAACTCTTCACAACATCAATCCCCTCCATGCATCCTGAAGTCTAATCAGACTGACCTTCTTGCTGTTAATAGTTAGATGATCTATCTTTTATCTTTATATTCTGCACTGGGTATCCCCATGCTTAGAATGATCTTCCTTCTCACACCCACCTCTTAGAATCCGTCAAGATGCAGCTCAAGTGCCTCCTACATGAGATCTTTACTGCTCCTTCTCCTTCATTCCCCAATGCTAGAGACTTCCTCTAAGTTACTGCATAACTACTTCACATGTGTTTTCTATATTCCGATATGTTCATGTTGTCTCTTCCATTAAACTGGAAGACTCTTGAGGACCAGAACTATTTTGATTTTGTCTTTGTAGCCTTAACACCTAACACATTGCCTGGCACTTGGCAGGTATACTCTAAATGCTTGCTTACTTGCTTGTGGATGATGATACTGAATACCTCATCTGAATCCTGACAGTGTACCCATCTTGGTTGGTCTTTTCTGGTGACATTCCATAATTCCTTTCCCCTCCCTTGATTTGATAGAACTAGAGTCAAGTCCTACCCTGTGTGACCTTAAGTAACTCATTTAACTTTTGGCTTTCTTTTTTAAATTTGCAAAATGTGTACATTGGATAAAGTGACCTTTATGTGTCATCTTAACTCTAAGTTTGTAATCTTCTGAAAGATCTGGACAGTTGATTGGGTTTGCTGACTTTTTTCTCTTTTTTAAATTCTTCAGTGCGATGGTTCAGGGCAGAATAAAAAGAGGGGATATAAAAGTGAAGTTGAAATGAAACATAACAATAAAAGGTTTTTCTTAGTTGGACAAATGACCCCATAATGGTAGAAGTTCAATTTTTCTGATGATATTCTGATAAGAGGCCAGCATGTTTTGGAAAGGACCAAGTGGAATAAGCAGTCTGCCACAAGTTCAAGTTTTATTGAGAATCCATTCTGATATATAGAGAAAAGTTTTCTCTAACAACTGAAAAGAACATTAGCACATCATTGACCAATCATAAGCTCTTAAACATTACATCATTCTGATGGGTGTAACTTTCTCACAGAAAATTTTTTATGAAAAATAATTTACCCAAAACATTTCTACAAATTCAAGCATTTGAGGAATATTGACAATAACTTGAGGATATACAGAAGTTAGGGGAAAAGAGTCTAGATCATTAGGTCATGACATTACAGAAGCTGCTTTGGTCAGCAAAATAATGAATAGCCCGAGGATATGATGAGGGAGGCTTTCAGGAGATGTCTCTATTTTGGTTATAGCTAGATAGTACTTTATAGCTGCTATTTTGAGATCTTGGCCCTGCCATGAGAACATAGACAAACTCGTAAGTATATCTTTTATGGCTGCTTTTCCTCAGTGGATCCAATTTGTCTTTAGGTTTATTTCACATATCCTCACAATATTCCATTTCTTCTGACTCACCATACCCCTCTGCCCCATACACTCCATACAATCACCAAACACTTCTCATTCAAGGGGCAGCTCTGATGTGGCAAATTTCAGACTCCTCTGTTACATCTTTGCCCTGTGTATACATTTATTTATTGTATTAGTAATGCAAGACCTAAACTTTATCTGTGATTAGAATAGGATAGGAGCAAACTACTTCTACCACCAATAATAAAAACTGAGCATTTCTATAGCTGCTTAAAGTTTGCGATGCACATGTATGATTTCATTTGCTTCTCACAACCACCCTAGGAGGTAAGTACTATTCCCCATGGAAATAATCAGAATGATTCTGTAATTGATTTTACATTCTAGCTGCCTTGGTCATGATTCTTTGTCTCTGAACCAGTTTATTAATTCAGCTAGCCTGTAATGACTTGAGTTTAGAAATCCAGTTCTCCTGTTAATCGCTGTTCCATTCTTGTGTCAAAGAAATCTGTTACCTTTGAAGAAGGCAGGTGGACACCAGGGAGTCTGGTTTAGTATCTTTATACCATTAAGCAATCCTTCAAATGTTTGATTTCTTATCCAAAAATGTCTGGTTTGCTAGCTGTTTTTGCAGTGCAGTTGGACTTAAAAATGAACATTTCTGAGTCACAGAAGGGAAGGAGGTAAAGAGATAATAGTGGGAAATGTTTGTACAAAAATATTCATAGCCATCTCTTTGTTGGGGCAAAAAAAATGGGAAACGAAGGAATGTCCATAGATTGAGGAATGGTTGAACAAATTGTGGTATCTGCTGGGGATGGAATATTACTGTGCTGTAAAGAATGATGAACTGGAGGAATTCCATGTGAACTGGAAGAACTTCCAGGAACTGATGCAGAGCAAAATGAGCAGAACCAAAGGAACATTGTATACAGAAAGTGAAACATTGTAGAACAATACAATGCAATGGACTTTGCTGATACAAGACTATTCCATTATGAGAAAGAATGCTATCTCCATTGAGAGAAAAACAAACAAACAAACAAACTATGGGAATAGAAACACAGAAGAAAAACAAATGGCATCATTTGCTTATATGGATATATGATTTGGGGTTTTGGTTGCAAAAACGAATAATATAGGGAGCAAGTGGGTGGCTCAGTGGGTTGAGAGCCAGGCCTAGAGACGAGAGGTCCTAGGTTCAAATCTGGCCTCAGACACTTCCTAGTTGTGTGACCCTGGGCAAGTCACTTGACCCCCATTGCCTAGCCCTTACCATTCTTCTGCCTTAGAACTAATATACAGTATTGATTCTAAGATGGAAGGTAAGGGTTTTTTAAAAAAAGAATAATATAGAAATAGGTATAAGTGATAACATTTGTAGAATTCAGTGTATACAAATTTATAGTACTTATTATATCTGCGAGGGGGGACGGAAAAGAGGAAGAAATAAAAATGAAATAGATAAACATGGAAAAATATTTTTAAAAGTTGAAAAAATTAAATGTAGAACACAAATGGAAGGAGGGAGGATGTTCCTCATTCTCAGTATCTATTCCTTCGTATTTTCTTACACCTTTAGTGCTAATCTTATTATTTTCTGAACTCTCTAAAACCATAAAAAAGAGCTATCTCCCTCATTTGCAGTCTTAACTTTGCTGAAGAAGTTAAGATCTTATTTATTGGCAAAGTCACATTTTACTAATAAATTGATTGTGCTTGGAACTTTATCCCTCAGCCAACCTTAATTTTAATTGTTATACCATTTCACAGGGTCACACAGCTAGTAATTGTCTGATGCTGAATTTGGAGGTCTTTCTAACTCTAAGACCAGCTCTCTATGTATGTCAGGGGAGCCTCCAGCAACCCCTGACTGAATATTGTGAGTGACTCTAAAACATATCATGTCTTGGGACTGAAAATGGGGAATACTGCTGAGAACCCAGTGTCTGTAATGAGTAAAATTAGAGGTTTCTTTATGTCCTTATCTCTAAATTAGTGCAGATGCATGATCAAAGGATAGAGGGGTAGATCAGAAGAGTACAGAGATGTTTTCCCTGAAAAGTACTTTCCCTAAGACTTTACAAATAATATAAATGGCTTTAATCCTTGAATCCACTACTCATATACATGAATGATGGGGATTTGCGATTACCTTGGGAATTCCATTCCAACCATCTTTGTTCAGTATTTTTAAGATGACTTTTATTATGAACTTGACAGTCATCAACAAATATGAGTGTTTCCATATATAAGGGGTAGAGAAAGAGGATTATACATGAAAACATGCATCTACCATATACAGCTTTTGGCTATTGTTTTAAAGTATATATCAATTCTTACATAGCAGTCACAATACTATCTTTCATTGTTCTTAAGTTTTCAATCTAACCTCACCCTGCTAAAAGAGGGTTTGGTTCTTTTCAGTTGCATTGAGTGGGGCAGTATTAGAAAAGGGATGGGGCATTTTCTCTGGCTGTCCTCCATGCCTCGAATGCACCAATCCTCTTTTTTGTTTTGACTTCTCTGGCTTCCTTCAGATTCCTGTTGAAATCTTTCCTGGTTCCCCTTCAAGCTAAAGTTTCCCTCTGTTAATTATTTCCAATATATCCTATTAGAACTTCTCTGTACCTAGCTTTCTGTATGTTGTCTCTCTCATTAGACCATGAGCTCCTTGAGAACAGGGGCTATCTCTTGCCTTTCTGTGTTTGTCAAGCATTTAGCAAACTTACTGCCACATAGTCAGTGCTTAATAAAGGTTTCTTGACTGATTTACTTTGAATGAGTTAATCCACTGATCTGGGTTCCAGTTTTCTTGTCTATAAATTAGGATAAGGTGAGTTCTGACTAGATATAATATATAATAACACATTATTTATAATCTGGTATATAAAAGCTTAATGAGAAAAGAACTTGTTTCCTTTTTGCCTTCAGATCCCTATTGTCTGGTATAATACTTGGCAATGTTGTGTTCAGTCTTTTTCAGTTGTGTCTGACTTTTTGTGACCCCCTTTTTGGGTTTTCTTGGCAAAGATACTGGAGTGGTTTGCCACTTCTTTTTCCAGCTCATTTTATGGATGAAGAAACTGAGGTGAACCTGGTTAAACGACTTGCCCAGGGTCCCATAGTTCCTAAGTGTCTGAGGCTAGATTTGAACTTGGGAAGATGAGTCTTCCTGACTCCTGGCCTAGTGCTCTATCCACTGTATCACTTAGCTACCCTAGCTGTCCCAAGTCTGCCTTAGTTCTCAATTCATAATTTTCATGATCTTATGCTCCCTCCAAGCTTTAGAAGATACTCATCAAGAGTTGCATTGACCAAAAAAGTCATCACTGGGTGTCAAATTCTCTGATGATCAATGGTGCTTAGCAAAGACTTACCAGCTCTCTGTGGAAACATTTTAAAAACTTTTCCAGTACAGGAGGACCTGCTGAAACATTTTTGTCCTATGGGTTTAGTTTCTAAGAACCCAAAGCACATCAGTGAAGAATTGAAAAGGGCACTAATTGTGGAGATGGTTTCAAATTTGGCCACTGCTACTACCAACATTAGCCAAATTGCTAAATTTCTCTGGCCTCAGTTTCCCCTTCTGTAAAATGAAGGAACTTGTCTACAGGGCCTCTATGATCTTAGATTTATAATTTTGTAGAATGATATCCCTTCACAATTTTATTTCTTCACATATAAGGACACTGACCAGTGACTTAATCTTCTCTAAGTATATCTGGGAAGGGATTACCATATTGAAAAGCTTAGCCTTGTCTTTGCTATGGATCCCTTCCATGGATTGAGGTGGAGAACTGGAGTTGCTAACAGCAGCGCAAATCAAGCACACCCAGAAGTCTAGTAAAACTTTTTTATTAACCATCTGGGTCTAGAGCTAACAACTAAAATGACCTGTCATAAACTATTAATGTTTAAAAAAACAAATAGAAGGAAAATGATAAGCTGTTACGTTGATATCCACTGGATCTGAGCTCTCCTCTTGCCTTATAATGAGAGAATAGAAACAGAATGGAAGGGACTAGAATGTGAAAAGCACTGAGCATGGCTCAACCACTTTACTGAAGACTCCTGTATCTCATTAGTCTCATAAGAGCAGAAACAGAGGAATTCTACTCTCGAAAAATGCAAGCTATGTACCGTCAAAGAGCTATTAGGACAGGCAGGATGATACTACATTATAATTTTTCCACTGCTTCAGGGTCAGTGGTGTAGAGCTGCAGGGGACCTCAGGGACCCTCAAATCCCTAATTTTACAGATTGGTAAACTGAGGCTCAGAGAAAGTTATGAGACCCATCTGATATAGTTGAACTGCAGGGCTCAGAATAACAAATGAACACTAAATAAGCACATTTAGCTAGGTAGCAGAGTGGACAAAGTTCCAGGCCTGAAAGTCAGGAAGACTCATTTCAAATCTGGCCTCAGATACTTATTAGCAATGTGATCCCTGGGTAAATCACGCAAGTCTGTTGGCCTCAGTTTCTCATTTGTAAAATGATCTGGAGAAGGAAATGGCAAGTCACCCCATTATCTTTGCCAAGGAAATCCCAAAGGGGTTCCTGAAGAGTCAAACATGACTGAAATGACTGAATAACATTGCCAGGTATTGTGCCAGGCAATGAGGATACAGAGACAAAAAGGAAACGGGTCCTGTTCTCAGTGAGCTTATATTCTGCCAGGGGAGGCAACATGGGCTTGTATAAACATCTACAAAATACATGCAAAATAAAAACAAAAGTCATTTTTGTTGGGGAAGCACTGACAGTGGGGTAGACGGGGAAAGGCCTCATGGGTTATACATAGATGGGAGAGCCTGAGCTGGTTTTTCAAGTGGAGGAATCCATGAGGGATTCCAAGAGACCGAAGTGAAAAGAGAGGGTGTTCCAGGAATGGGGAGCAGTCTGGGTAGAGACCCCCAGATAGGAAATGGAATCTTGTGTGTGAGAAGCAGCAGGAAGGTTATTTTGGTTGGGCTGAAGAGTTTGGGAAGTGGAGGTAATGTAGGGGAAGGCTGGAAAGGGAGGTTGGCACCAGGTTGGGGGGAGCACTAAATGCCAAGCTAAAGTTTGCATTTGATCCTAGAGCTATGGTGTCCTCTGAATCGAGGGACCCACCTTTCCCCACTATTGTGTCATTTTTTTTTCTTTGCTGGCCCAAACCCAAGGACTGCTATTGGTGACTAAAATGCATTATCTGACATACGAATTGCTCCTCTGGGAAATTCAAAATCTATTTCCTAATGGGCTTTCTGCAGAGAATGGGCACCTAGAAGAGGGGGAGTCTGCTTAAGTACACACGGAGGCTCCCTCAGTGTGACCCTCACAGAGCCCAAACACTTCAGCAGGATGTTAAAAATTACTGATTACTATATCAGTCATTCTCAAGAGTTACTACCAGCTGTTGCCCTCATGAAACAATTCAGTTAATCCAACAGGAGCATGTCAAATGCCTGACTCTTAGACTATTCCCTATTCCCTCCCCCTATTTTTTCTTTTTCATTATTAACACAAGCTCACTGGTTTTCCTTTCTAAGCTTTGAGAGACCCTTTTCAAAATAGCATATAACGATTTATTGCTGCCTAGGCTATCAAGGGAAATAAGATGGCAGTAAAGCAATAGGAGGAATAGATTATAGAGGAAAGAGCCCACTGGTCTTTATGTCCTGGCTCTGTTATTTACTAGGGTAGCTAGCTAGGCAGTACAATGGATAGAGTGCCTGGCTTGGAGTTAGGAAGATCTGAGTTCAAATTTGGTTTCAGAAACTTACCAGCTGCATGACCCTAGGCAAGTCACTTAGCCCTGCTGGGTTCAGTTTTTTTATTTGAACTGGAAAAGGAAATGACAAATTGCTCTAGAATCTTTGCCAAGAAAATCCCAAATGGGGTCACAAAGAGTCAGACACAACTGAACAACTTATTTACTAGCTGTGTGACCCTGGGGAAGTCATTTAAATTTCTCTGGACCTCAGTTTCCCAATATGTAAAATAAAGGGGTCAGACAAGATGGTCTTTAAATTTCCTTCCAGTTCTAATGCTAGAATCCTAATTTTCTGTCTTGATCAGAATGATTAACACATGAAAAATGTACGTAGATATGCATCCTAGTGAGTAGAGTAGAATAGAATAGAATGAACCCTAGCCTGGGAACTTGGTCTGAAATGTAATTCTGCTACAGGACTAAACTTGGAAAAGACTCAATGTCCATGGATGTTAAGATTATCGTTTGTAAAGTAAGGGGATACGGTTATTAGCTAATAATAATTTTCCCCATCTTCATCATCATCATCATCGTTATCATCATCTTCATCATCATCATCATCATCATCACTGATATGTATTGTTTTAGGTTGTGCAGTGTCTTACTCAAGGTCCAAGGATTTTCCATACATTATCTTATTTGATCTTCACGATGGCCATGTGAGAGAGGCAACCTATCGTGTTGTCGTTTTTGCTGTTCAGTTGATTCAGTTGGGTGTGACTCTTTGTGGCCACATGGGTCATATTATCAAAGAGGTTTTCTTGGCAAGGATACTGGAATCGTTTGCCATTTCTTTTTCCAGCTAATTTATATAGATAAGGAAACTGAAGCAAAGAGGGTTAAATGACTTTCCCAGGATCACACAGTCAATAAGTGTGTGAAGCCAAATTTGAATTCAGCTTTCAGTGCTATATCCACTGAGCCACCTAGCTGCCTTAGCACTATTATATCCATTAAAAAATGGGAGGGGGACACAGAAGACCAGGGAGGCTAATAGACTTGCCCATAGCCAAATGAGCAGTAAAGTCAAGTTTCCTTCCATTTCCTGCACTTATGTGGTATAAGATGCAATTTTTAAAATTAAAAGTTTCCCTTCCTAACAGTCAGTAATAATGTACAACCCAGGCACAATCTTTTAGTTAAACAAATAAATGTTTCAAAATTGAATTGCAAGCATAAAGCCTACCAGATACAATGATGCTTTGCGAGACACAACAAAAAACCTCGATAATTCTGCCACTGAAACTAGAATTGTGAGGGCCTTGGGAGGATTTGAGTAGTTACTATTTTATCAAGCTTTGCCCCAGAGTGGCTGCTGCTTATACTTCAGTTTATCTCTGTTGCTAACTGATTGAATTTTGTTGGGTTAGTTTGGCTCTCTGATCAAAATACCTTACTTATTTGTTTCAGATTAGTGAATTAATCCGAATGCTTAAAAACAGAGCATATTCTGTTTTTATATTCACTGTCATTCATTCGACAATTTTTTATTTAGTATCTCAGTTGTTTGATTGAGATGTTCAATCCTGCCTTACTCTTTGTGACCTCATTTGAGGTTTTCATGGCAAAGAAACTAGACTGGTTTGCCTCTCCTTCTCCAGCTCATTTTACAGATTAGGAAATGGAGGCAAGCAAGACTAAGTGACTTACCCAGAGTCACACAACTAGAAAGTATCTGAGGCCAGATTTGAACTCATGAAGCTGAATGAGTCTTCTTGACTTCAAGTCTTGCATTCTTTCTGCAGTACCACCTAGTGGCGCCATATTTTATATCTACAGTGAGCCAAGTACTTGCAGGATGCTGTGGGGATACAAGGAAGCAGAAGACCCAAACTTCACTCTCATGGAACAGTCTAGAAAGGGACATTAGACATGCACAAGTGGACTTATAATGGGACTTGGGGTGCAGAAATGAAATGAGAGGGCTATGTTGATTTAGAGGAGCGAAAGTTCACTTCCAGCTGTTCTTCCCACAGGCTGGATGGGTGCCTTGGCTTTTTGTGGATTTCCTGGAGGATGTGACTGCAGGCTTGACGTTCCAACGCTCAGATCTCAGATTCTAACTGGACCCAAATCTCTACCCCCAAACTGGACAAGTTTGTACTCTATGAATTTGAACAGACCGGTTCGGTTAACCCTTGTGCCGTCCTTCTTCATACTTTGTCCATATTCAGCTCAGCTCAATTTGGGATCTCCTCCCTGTATAACTTCCTTCACTTTATGAAAATCTCAACCTCTCATTTTTCAACGTGTAAATAAATATTGTAAGGGAAGTCTTTTAAGTAATTAATTGATCAATCAGTTTTCCCAAAAGTATTTATTAAATGCCTACTATTTGCCAGGCACTCTTAGGCATTAGGATACAATGTAAAGAAACCCTCTTCATTCTACTGGGGGAGACATTGACACATTAGAGATATGTGCAGTTATATGCATAGATGTGTACATTTAGGCAGCTAGGTTATAGAGTGGATAGAGTGCTAATGCTGGAGTCAGAAAGACCCGAGTTCAAGTCCAACCTTAGACACTTAACTGTGTGACTTCAGGCACACTTAATCCTGTTTGCCTCCGTTTCTTCATCTATAAAACGAGCTGGAGAAGGAAATGGCCAGCAACTCTAATAGCTTTGCCAAAACCCAAAATAGGGTTGTGAAGAGTCAGAAATAACTGAAATGACAGAACAACCACAAAGTGGCATCAGCGTTTAGGGGCATCAGGGAAGATTTTGTGTAGAAAGCAGGGCTTGAGGGCAAAAGTGAAGTGAAGGATTTGATGATGTGGAAGTGAGAAAAGCATGTTCCAGGCAGGCACAGGCGATGGCCAGTGCAAAGGCACAGGGGTTTGAGGGTCACGCGTGAGGACCAGAGAAAGGACTCGATTGGCTGGACCCTGTGGGAGCGCCGTCTAATGAAGCTAGCCCGGGAAGGGCTTTACACGTCTAACACAGGAGAGCCTCTATTTTACCCTAAAGGTGGCAGGGAAATTAAAGACTCGACGGCACCCCAGTTTTCACAAGGGATAGTAGTCATAGTGGAGGCTACAAACCATTCTTGTTCATTCATTAGCTTACAATTAGCCTAATTAGAGGGACTAACTCTGGTGGAAGAGATTCAAATAGTATTAAATTTAAAGGATTGTTTAATTGAGTTTTTAATCGATTTACATTAATCTAAACTCAATTATCCCAAATATGTGAACCATCACTATATATTGAAATGTATCTAAGAAACAGGTCAAAGAGGCAGAGTTGGAAGGGGTTTTAGTGGACATTTAAGCCCAACGCGTGCTAGAAGGATGAATTCTGCTTTATAAACCCCTAACAAGTGACCATACAGGCTTCACTTGAAGATTATAAGTGATGAAGAACTCATTACCACCCCCAAAGTAGGTGGCAAAGTAGATAGAGTGCTAGTACTGGAGTCAGGAAGACCTGGGTTCAAATCTAACCTCAGATATTTATTAGCTATGTGACTTTGAACAAGCCATTTAGTCCTCATTTGTCTCAATTTCCTCATCTGTAAAAAGGAGATAATAGTTGGTTCAGTGGATTGAGAACCAGGCTTAGAGACAGGAGGTCCTGTTTAAATATGGCCTTAGACACTTCCTGGCTATGTGACTCTGGACAAGTCACTTAACCCCCATTGTCTAGCCTTTATCACTTTTCAGCCTTGGAACCATTGCATCATATTGATTCTAAACTGGAAGATAAGGGTTTTTAAAAAAAGGAAAGAAAAGAAAAGACAACCCCCTTGCCAATATAGGGCAGCACCTTAGACTCTTAGCTCTAGAGCTGTGAAAGGAAATAACTTGTCCAAGGTCACACAGTCAGTACGAGTCAGAGTTTGACTTGGACTCACGTCTTTCGGGCTTCAAGGATAGCTCTCCATCCACTAACCTCTGCCTCTTGTCAGATCTAGCAGAAGTTTAATTCCTTTTCCATAGGTTTTTGTTGTTTTGTGGTTGAACTGTTTTAGTAGCATCTGAATCTTCATGTCCCCATTTGGGTTTTTTTTTTGGCAAAGATACTGGAATGGTTTGCCATTTCCTTCTCCAGCTCATTTCACAGATGAGGAAATTGAGGCAAATGCGATTAAGTGATGTGCCCAGGATCACACAGCTAGTGCGTCTGAGGCCAGATTTGAACTCAGGAAAACTCTTCTTCCTGACTCCAGGCTGTGCAATCCGGCTGCTCTAGTTCTCTGAAGTGACAACATGACGAATTTCATGTTGGCTCTAAGTCTGCACTTTTCCAGGCTAAATATTTGTAATTCTTGTAAGTGGCCCTCCTCGGTCATGTTGTCCAGCCCTCTGACTACACCTGCCTTTCTCTGGATTTGCTTCATTTTATCAGCATCGCTTCTAAGATCTGGTGCCTTTGCTGAACTCAGTACTTTAGCTGCAGCCTGATCAGGGGGCGATTGTTGTCCTTGTTTATTACTTATCTATTAAGGCAACCTGAGGACGGCTTGTGCTGAAACAACATCCTATAGGGTAAATTCCTAGACAGGAGACATTGAGAAAAGTGGAGATGTCGAATGGGAACACCAGAGCCATTTCTAATAGCATCTTATCTTCAACTCCATAAAAAATCTTTCCGACCTTGTCCAGCTCTAAAACAGTCTGATTATTTGAATTTGGGGTAGCATCACTCTACTTCCTTTTTCCTCCACTTAGAAGTCTACGGATTGGCTTTATCAGAAAATTAAAGTCTATTTTAACATAGCATTGCTAAGGAACAGCCAATTAATCATTAATAAAAATAAATTAGCTGAAAAACTCTGCATTCCTCAGGTCTCTCCTAATCTTTATCCAGTCCTTTGTGGGGTTATGTATAAACCCAACCCAGAATGTATGAGTCACTTTGAAACGTTGGTCAAAGGCCTGAAAAGCGTCATTTAAAAGTGCTTCCGGGAATAGGCCTCCGACCTTCAAAGCTTGTGCCAAAAACAAAGGCCGAGGAATTGGAATGGCTGTGACACTCGGGTCCTACCACAAGAAGTCAAGTTTCAAAGGATTATCAGAATCTGAACCAACCAGTCAGTCTACTAGTTTTCAATCATTGCCGTGGGAATGGAGAACGGGCAAAATTTATGTGCTATTAAGAAATGGACATTTATTTCCACCCCCTCCCACACCCCCCAAAGGGAGGAAATGAAAATGGCTATGACAAGGATTCTGCAATCGAGGGCAATGAGAATGAAAAAGGAAGACAAAGGAGAAAAGGAATGAGAGAAAGAAAAGAGGGAGAAGGAAGGAAGGAAGGAAGGAAAGAAGGAAGGAAGGAAGGAAGGAAGGAAGGAAGAAAGGGAGGGAGGGAGGGAGGAAGGAAGGAAAGAAGGAAGGAAGGGAGGGAGGGAAGGAAGGGAGGGAGGGAGGGAGGAAGGAAGGAAAGAAGGAAGGAAGGGAGGGAGGGAAGGAAGGGAGGGAGGGAGGGAGGAAGGATGGAAAGAAGGAAGGAAGGGAGGGAGGGAAGGAAGGGAGGGAGGGAGGAAGGAAGGAAGGAAGGAAGGAAGGAAGGAAGGAGGGAAGAGAGGAAGAAAGGCAGGAAGGAAGGAAGGAAGGAAGGAAGAAGAAATGAGAGAAAGAAAAAAGGGAGAAGAAAGAGGGAAGGAAGGAAGGAAGGAAGGAGGGAAGAGAGGAAAGAAGGGAGGGAGGGAAAGAGGGAGGAAGGGAGGGAGGAAGAAAAAGAAAGGAAGGAAGGAAGGAGGGAAGAGAGGAAAGAAAGAAGGGAAGGAGGATAGGAGGGAGAAAGGAAGAGAAAGAAAGGAAGAAAGGAGGGAAGGGAGGAAGGGAGGAAGGAAAGAAAGAAGGAAGGGAGGAAGGAAAGAAGGAAAAAAGGGAGAAGGAAAATTGTTTTGGCTTTGGTGGGGATAGAAAGAAGCATCTTAGCAGATTGTATAAATCACAATTTATACCTCACCTAAGTACAAATCAAATATCTTTACTAATCCCAGTTATTTTTTCTTTTAACTTCTAATAAAGTAGAGGTGAAAAAAGTTCTGCTTCTTTTCATGCCAAATATTTACAACCCATGAAGGAAAACATTTTATAACAGGGTCACAATGTGCAGAAATCTCAGGCTCATACCACACCTGCCCCTGACTTTATGGAAAGCACCATACCTCAGTGGCTAAAGGGTTGGTTCTAGGGATAAGAAGCTAGTGGTGCCAGTGGACAGAGCACTGGGCTTGGGATAAGGAAGACTCATCTTCATGAATTAAAAACCTGCCTCAGATACTTACTAAATGTGTGACCCTGGACAAGTCACTTAACTCTGCCTCAGTTTCCTCATCTGTAAAATGAGCTGGAGAAGGAAATGGCAAACTGCTCTAGTACCCTTGCCAAGAAAATCCCAAATTGGAGTTAAGATGAGTTGGACAGGTCTGAAATGACTGAACAATAAAAAAGAGATAGGAAGGCCTGGATTCTGACACTTTGGGCTCTGTGACTCTAGGCACATCACTGAACACCCTGGAGCATGTTTCCTTATTGTGTAATGGATTAATTAGGCTTAGAGTACTTATCTCATAGGATTGTTGAGAAATAATGTATGTAAGTCAAATACACTTATAAGTTACACTCTGGATCTCTCCTTTTATACTGTCCCATCAGAAGTTCTTTGAGGCAGGACAAATTTCATTTTTGTCTGTGAATCTCTAGTGCCTGGAGCACTTTTTTTTTATAGGATTTTTTAAAAATTTCATTTGTCTAGGATACTCTCCAAGAAGAAGCTCCCCATCAAAAGACAAAGAAGTGGACCTCGAACTGGGGTCTTCTTGTCTTTGAGAAAGTCTGTCTAGCCTTTCTTCTAGCTACCTCCCACTAAGCAGAAATGAGGCATTTAATAATGCTTGTGTTACTTGATAAAACAAAATTAATTAACTTGTATGCACTTGCTAATAGATACTATTCTAGGAAAATCAATTTTCTTTTCTTTTCTTTAAACCCTCACCTTCCATCTTAGAATCAATACCTTGTATTGGCTCCAAGGCAGATGAGAGGTAAAGGCTAGGCAATGGGGGTCAAGTGACTTGCCCAGGGTCACATAGCTAGGAAGTGTCTGAGGCCAGATTTGAACCCAGGACCTCCTGTCTCTAGGCCTGGCTCTCAATCCACTGAGCCACCCAGCTGGCCCCTGAAGATCAGTATTCAAAATAAGAGTATTATTGGTTTGCCTGTGATCTGGAACATAAATGGTCATTAGACTTCATTTACCATATGTGCCCCACAAAAGATAATGTTTATCTTTCAAGAACCCAAGAGGAAGCATTAACAGAATAAGGTTGCACAGCTAATCATTGAGTCATATAGCAAACATAAGTCAAGTAAAATTAAATAAATCAGAATCTTGCAATGAATGGCTTTTCAAAGCTACCTTGGAACCAATGGAGGCCCACGTTTGCACACATATTCAATGAATTCAAGTTCAGATAACTGAAACCAAATTGTGAAAGCACAGAAAGTTAGACCCAGAAGACACCTTGTTGTTTAATCATTTTCGGCCACATCTGGCTCTTCATGACCCCATTGAAGGATTTTTGGCAAAGGTACCAGAGTGGTTTGCCACTTCCTTCTCCAGTTCATTTTACAGATAAGGAAACTGAGGGAATCAGAGCTAAGTGACTTGGCCTGGGTCATATAACTTAGTGTCAGGAGACCAGATTTGAACACAGCAAGACAAACCTTACTGCCCAGAAGGAACCTCAGGGGATTTTTATTCCAATCTCAGTTTTGCTGACTTTTCCCTCTTTTTTTTTTCCTTTCACTTAAAAAAATATTATGTGTTGGGACAGCTAGGTGGCTTGGTGGATAGAGATGGGAGGTCTTGGGTTCAAATTCAGCCTCATGCTTTCTTGCTATATGTCCCTGGGAAGTCACTTAACCTCAACTGCCTAGTTATTAATTACTTAGTATTGATTCTAAGACAGAAGGTAGGGGTTTATTTTGAAAAATGATTAATTGAAAAAATATATAAAACATGTTATATAGATTGGCTCTCTGTGAGGGGAAAAGAAGGACAGACTATGTGGGAAAATTTAATGATTCAAAAAACAAACCACTAATAAAAAAAGTTCTTGAAAGAAAAACAACACATGGAATTTAAGTCAAGAAACTATACAGGGGTACCACTCCAAACTTCAGATTCAAGTGTCTTGAGAAATGGTTTTCAATTCTTTACAAACTTATTTATTTAATCAATCAACAAATATTTATTCATATTTACATAGTGATTTTATGGTTTACAAAGGGCATGCCTCCCAACCCTATTAGGTAATGCAAGCATTATTATTCCCATTCTGCAACTGAGGAAATTTAGGACCTGAGAGCTTGAGCTACTTATTCATGGTGACAGAAAAGTCAAACCCAGGACCTGAGTGCATAAAGCTTCCTTTCCATGGCGCCATATTAAGGGAGGGTAGTTTCAAGAATGTGATGAAAAATAAGTTTCAAATGCTGCTGAGTGATCCCCGAGAAAAAGGGAAAACAATTCCACTGGACTCAGAGATTAGGAGAGTACTGGTGGCCCTACAGAATTTGTCTCTCACTATAGTGAATAGCATGGAATAGGCATCATTTGCATCATTTGCATCATTTCATGCAAAGCAACATGGTAGACCTTTGAAAGATACAAGCTAGATCATTTGGCAGGAGGTATCCATATCCTTATATATTTTATATATGTAATGTAATATTATATATGTAATATTTAATGCATTTCTTGGATGATATTTATGGGCAGCTGGATAGCTGGTTCATATATTTTATATATGTAATATATGCACATATATACATTTATTGGGCAACATATGTGGTCAGATAGCTGGTTTTAGAGGCAACACAAATTTTAGGCAGGATGATCTTGAGATGATGGAAGACTGGATGGGGACTATTCAACAGGTAATTGAAAATTAGTCCCAGAGTTGTAGATATTAGTCATTCAACATGCATTTTTTCAGTGCCCACATTGTGCCACAAAATGTACTAGCCTCCAGGGCTATTAGATATTTAAGTAGATACAAAATAAATGGAAGGTAATTTGGGGGGCAGGGAGTAAACCCTAGCAGCTAGGGTGAATCAGAAAAAGGTTCATGTAGGAAGTAATGCTTGAGCTGAGATTTGAAGAAAATTGGGATTTTAAAGAGGTGGAAGGAAGGAAGGAAGAAAGGAAGGAAGGAAGGAAGGAAGGAAGGAAGGAAGGAAGGAAGGAAGGAAGGAAGGAAGGAAGGAAAGAAGGGAGGGAGGAAGGAAGAAAGGAAGGAAAGAAAGAAGGGAGGAAGAGAGGGAGGGAAAAAAGGGAGGAAGGAAGGGAGGAAGGAAGGCAGGCAGGCAGGAAGGAAGGAAGGAAGGAAGGAGTGCATCGCATGTATCAGAGGTGGTTTAAAGGCATAGGTATGGAAGATAGCATGGTGTGTGGTGTTTGGCTAGCTCGATGAATGATGAAGGAAGGGGGTGGGGAAAGTTTGGCCAATTTGAACTTTAGCATATGCAAAGGGCATAGAAAGGGAAGATGCAGGGCAGTTAGGTGGCCCATTGAACAGAGATCCAGGCCTGGAGAGGGAAGGTCCTGGGTTGATATAGGACCTCAGATACTTCCTAGCTGTGTGACCCTAGGCAAGGCACTTAATCCCAGTTGCCTAGTCCTTTTTGCCTTGATGTGGATACTTTGTATTGATTCTAAAACAGAAATAAGGGATAAACAAAAGTAAATTGGATTCTGTTTGTGAAAGCTTTAATTTCTATAAAAGGAATCTTTATTTAATCCTAGAGATAGTAGGGAACTACTGTAGTTTACTGTTGTGGTATGGTCAGGCTTGTGTTTTAGGAAGATAGTTTTGACAGCCTTTTTTATTATTATTATCATGAGTCTTAAATGAAATTACACATGCAAAGTGCCAAATAAATGTCAATTTTTCTGATACATTATGGCACAATTGAATGTAATGAACTTCTATACTAGCAGCAATGCAATGATCCAGGACAATTCAGAGGGACTTATGAGAAAGATGCTATCCACATTTAGAGAAAGAACTGTGGGAGTAGAAACACAGAAGAAAAACATATGATTATGATCGATCATGTGGTTCAATGGGGATGTGATTGGAGATGTTGACTTTAAAAGAACAATGATACATGTAAAACCCAGAGGAATTGCCTGTTGGCTCTGGAAGTATGGAGAGAGAAGGGGAGGGAAAGAGCATGAATCATGTAACCATGGAAAAATATTCTAAATTCATTAATTAATTTTAAAAAGAGAGAGAAAAATAAATGTCAGTTTTTATTAATTTATCCTTAATCCAGCTGCAAATCCAGCTTATTTCCTAAGGGACAGGTCTGATCATGTCACTTTCTTGCTCTCTATAATCATCAGGACTTCATCAAGTAATAGAATGACAAATTATGAAGGTCACTGGTCTATCAAGAGATTATTAAGGGGGCAGCTGGGTAGCTCAGTGGATTGAGAGCCAGGCCTAGAGATGGGAGGTCCTAGGTTCAAATCTGGCCTCAGACACTTCCCAGCTGTGTGAATCCTGGGCAAGTCACTTGACCCCCATTGCCTAGTCCTTACCACTCTTCTGCCTTGGAGCCAATACACAGTATTGATTCCAAGACAGAAGGTAAGGGTTTAAAAAAAAGATAGAAATTATTAGTGTTACCTTCCCTTGTTGAAAAAAGAGATACTGAATAATATCTTGAAGGAAAGAAGGAAATAAGCTTTTATTTAATATCTATTCTGTGCCAGCCAGCCAGAAAGGTAGCACAGTGGACAGAGGGTTAGGTCCAGAGTCCAGAGGATTCATCTTCCTGAATCCAAATCTGACTTCAGCTATTTTACCAGCTGTGTGATCCTGGACAAGTCACTTGTCCCTGTTTGCTTCAGTTTCTAATCTGTTAGATGAACTAGAGAAGAAAATGGCAAACTGCTCCAATATCTTTGCCAAGAAAACCCCAAATGGGATCATGAAGAGTCAGACATAACTGAAATGACTGAACAACAATAAATGTAATTTGATCCTCACAACAACCTGGCAAAACTGTATCCCTGTTACAGTTTAGGAAACTGAAACAAGTAGAAGACAAGTGATTCACCCAGCTTATAGGTATCCACAGCCATTAGTGAACTCTGGTCTTCTTGATTCCAGGCTCATGCTGAGCCACCTCGGGGCATCTAGGTAAAACTACTGTGGTTGCATCTTGTAGAAAAATAATAATTTATTTAGCTTGGAAGAAAACTTACGGATCATTAAGTTCAATGTTTCCATTTTGCAGATGAAGAAATTGAGACTCAGAGAGAGGAAATTTAAACTTTCTTAAGATCGTATAAATAACAACAGAGCTGAGATTCGAAACCAGGTCTTCTGATTAAAACCCATTACATGAGGCTCACTTTCTCATTTTGACAAAAGGTCATTTCTAACTAATAAGACTAATGGCATTTATAATAGAATTCATAGCCATATTTCTATTGTTGAACACTAAAGGAATATCTATCTTGTCTTAGCATCCTTTCTAAAAGAAAATGTTTAGTCCTTATATTTAGATCTTTCTAAACACAAGGAAACCATTGTCTTTTGGGATGACTAGCGATACTCCATGACTTTTCTAGATACAGCCATATGGTCAATGAACCCTTGATTCACTACCTTTAATTCAGAAATTAGTGATCTACTATTTCGTATAATTTTCTGATTGTTTTGTGTTTATGGATCTTACTTCCTCATATAGTTTTTAAAGTCTTCAAAGCATGGGATTTATTGACTTTAACAGCTAATGTAGTGCTGGCCACATGCAAAATGTGGAGGAGGCAGGCATAAGAGGGTCACAAGAGAGGCCCCATAATCCACTGAAATTTTGGTTTCCCTCATTGGGTAGTTATCTCTTTAGAATGAGTCACAATTAAGGAAGTTTTTGGTTTGTCCAATAAGATTCCTCTGGTGGCCAAGGAGCGTTTTTGTCTGTCTTTTTAATAGTTCCTTTTAAGAATATATAATTTGTAATGACAATAATTGTTGTACAATTGCATTACCCTTCATGCTTTTCAAGTCTCTTTTTGCATATCTGCTTTGTAAATTTAATTTCCTTCTTCAACTTATTATTATTATTATTAATTTTAATTTTCAGTTCTGAATTCTCTACCTCCCTCCCACCACTTCCTCACTCACTAAGGAGACAAGAAATACAATACCTATTACATGTATGGATGTAAAGATTCATTTGTGTGTGTGTGTGTATATATATATATATGAAGTCATGCAAAACACATTTTCATATTAGTCATGTTCAACTTATTCTTTTAAATTATTTGAAATCTGTTTTCTGAAAATGAGTTCTATCAATTTTACCGCTTTTCTTCTTTCTCTTGAATTTTTCATTTTTGTGCGTAAAAGGAGATGCAAAAATAAAGAAAGAAAGAAAGAAAGAAAGAAAGAAAGAAAGAAAGAAAGAAAGAAAGAAAGAAAGAAAGACACCTTACCTTGCTGAGATGTAACCAGGACCACGTGAAACCAGATACTAGCAAGGAACATTTGAAACTTCAGGAAAAAGCCTTCAGTTCTGCCCCAATTGTGGTACTGCACTCCAGAGGAAATCATTCTAGAATGCATAAGGGAAAGACTATAATCTAATTCAATTTAACATTAAAAAGGCATCAATAGTGTGCTAGGCATTAAAAATACAAGGAGAAAATGAAAACTAGAACCTACATTAAAGGAGCTGATATTTTACTAGGGGTGGGTAGGAGGGATATACAATTTATAAAGATATGAAAATATAACCTATATGCAGTTATACAAAGTAATTTCACGTGGAAGAAAGCAGTAGCAAATAGAGGGGAATTAGCAAAGACCTCTTGTAGGAGATAGCACTTCAACAGTGTTTTGAAGGAAGCTAGGTATTCTGGGAGAAGCAAGTAAAAAAGAGTGAATTCCAAACATAGCATGAACAGGTTGATTTAAAACAAACAAACAAACACCTGGAATAATCTTCATGAAATTATGTAAAGAGAATTAAGACAGAGCCTTTCACCTTGGAGTTTATGATCTAATAGAGCCACTAATGCCAAGGGAGTAATTCTTTCTAGAGTATGGCACAATCTTGGACTAGAAGGAGAACTGAAGGATCAGTCAGTCCGCCAATCAACAAACACCAAACAAACAGTGCCCAGCCTGGTGTCAGGAAGACATCTTCCTGAGTTCTAAGCTGATTTCTGATACTAAGTAACATTTATTAAGTGACACTTCAGGGAAGTCACCTAATCCTGTTTGCCTCAGTTTACCCATCCTTAAAATGAGCTGGAGAAGAAAATGGCAAACCACTTCAGTATCTTTGCCAAGAAAATTCCAAAGAGGGTCATGAAGAGCTGTACATGACCAAAAAATGACTAAATAACAACAAATGTGGTAGGCATTATAATGAGCACTAGGGAATCAAAGAAAGGCAAGAATAGTCCCTGGATTAATATGTAAATAACAAGATACATACAAGATATAGACAGACTAGATGGAAGGTCATCTCAGAGGGGAAGGCACTAGCATTTGATGGGATCAGGAAAGATTTTCTGTGGAAGGTGATATCTGAGCTGAATCTTGGAGGAAGACAAGAAGTGGAGTGGGTGGAGGGAGAGCATTCTAGGCATAGAAGACAGCCAATGCAAAGGCATGGAAATGATAGATGGAGTGTTGCAAAAGTGAGCCAGGGGCACTGGATCACAAGGTATCTGGAGATTGGCATGAGGAGAGGAAATAAATGGATTTGAACTCCTTGGATGAATGGAATGAATCCGTTCTAAATGTTATCACACCATATTAATATGACTCCATTCTTTGGCTTTGCCATTCTGGGTAGATGCCAAGTGTTGTCCACGATTAAAGGATTGTGATGTGATCATTTGTTTTTGTAACTTGATTGGCCCTTTGGTTCCATCCATATAGGGGAGACCCTATCAATGCACATCAATACTAGTTATTGTTGTTGTTATGAGACTCTTCCCAAAGACTCAGGAACTGACCTCTCAGAAATGATAGGACATGATTTCACAGGTGCTACCAAGTAAGAGATCAGAGGAAGATGAGATGAAGAATGGCAGTTGGTGACAACTCATTGAGGGAGGACTGGGATAGCTATTTGTTGACCTGACATTAATAGTGGAGAGGTCAGCTATCATCCCAGGGCACATATTCAGGAATGTGATGAAGAACATCCTAAGATCTGTCAAACTTGTTGACTGTTATCCAGGCCTGATGATACATGTGGGTACAAACGGTCCTGCCAGAAGGAATCTAAAAAGCATTGCTAAGGATTAAGAAGCGTTGGGCAAGAAACAGAAGACTTCAAGGGAACAGGTAGCAATTGCATCACTATTCCTAATCTAAGGCCAGGGAATGTATCAGCAAACTGAGGATGTGCACAGAAGATGACATCAAGGAGAGGTAAAGAAGGATGAATGTGAAAGTATGATTTCAAATAGAAGCTTAGACTGGTTTTTAAAAGGCATAGTTTACACAGCTCAAAAAGTAATAATCCTACTGTATTCTACCCAGGTCAGACCAAAGTCGAAGTGCTGTGTTCAGTTCTGAGTGTTATAGTTTAGGAAAGATACTGTAGCTGAAACTGGCAAAGAATGCTGGCACCAAAAAAGGGTGCTCGTTTTGAAAGTTCTTCTGGGAAAAAGAATAGGGATAAAGTGAACCACAAAGAGAAGGTGAGCTTGGTAACCCTAGATTTGGTTCTGCTGTTGTGACTAGGATAATGAAAAGACTCAAGATCATGAAGATGAGTTGAAGAAGATGGAAGAAGTTATTTTTAGGGAAGAGATCACTTAGGGAAGTAGGGGGTGGGAAAGGGCTGCTAATAGCTGGTTCCAATTATTTAAAGATTTATAATGTGAAATAGGGAATATTCTTTCTCTGCTTGCATCTAGAAGATAGAATTAGTTGAAGGGATGCAGATTTCTATCTTATGTAATAATCAGACCTGTGCAATTATGGGAACGGTTACTCTAGAGAGTTCTTTATCTAAGAAGGTCTTTAAGCAAAGAATAGGTGACCACGTGCTTCATACGTTGTAGAAATGATCCCTGTTCAGGTATGTGTTAGACAAGATGACCCTTTTGATTCTGAGCTTCTGTCATTGAGACTTACTATTTGGACATCTAATATGATCTTAGGGAAATCACCTAAAGATGATAAATCTCAGCTTCCTCTTCAGTAAAATGAGGGATTGAATTAGAAATTAGAGTTCTTTATCTGAGGTCCATAAATTTAGATGGAAAAAACCATGCTTTCAATTTAGTATAATTGATTTCCTTTGTATTCCCATTTTACAACATTATCTCAAGGTGTCCATAGTTATCACCAGACTGCTGAAGAAGTCCACATTATAAAAAAGGTTAAGGACCTTTTCACTAGGTGACTTCTAATTCTGTAATTTCTTACCAATTGTGTATAAATTGGGGGCTATATTAAAACGGGACATTTTGAGTGATCACTGGGTGAACAGCAATATTATGAGGTGCTATATATTGTTTGTAAAGCCTCTAACAGCTATTTGTTAGGATTTAGATAGAAGGGGATTGGATTTACCATTGGGTCTCTCCTATGCAAATACTCTCTTCAAAATTATTCTCAAATTTATTTATTTACTCCTTTTCCCCCATTTGAATTAGTTTATTTAGTCAATTTAGAACATTATTGCTTGGTTACAATAATCACATTATTTCCCTCCCTCCCCTCCACCCACCCTTCCCACAGGTGAGGCACAATTTCTTTGGTTATTACTTGTGTCCTGGTTCAGAACCTATTTCCATGTTGTTGGTGTTTATACTAGGATGATAATTTAGAGTCTCCATCCCCAACCATATCCCTTTGATCCATTTAATCAAGCAGTTGTTTTTCATCTGTGTTTCTACTCCCACAGTTTTTCATCTGAATGTGGATAGTGTTCCAAGTTGTTCAGGATCACTACATTGCCACTAATGGAGAAGTCCATTACATTCAATTGTATCACAGTGTATCAGTCTGTGTGTACAATGTTTTCCTGGTTCTGCTCCTCTCACTCTGCATCACTTCCCGGAGGTTGTTCCAGTCCCCATGAAATTCCTCCACTTTATTATTCCTTTGAGCACAATAGTATTCCATCATCAACCTATATCACAATTTGTTCAGCCATTCCCCAATTGAAGGGCATCCCCTCATTATCCAATTTTTTGCCACCTCAAAGAGAGTAGCTATGAATATTCTTGTACAGGTCTTTTTCCTTATTATCTCTCTGGGGTACAAACCCAGCAGTGCTATGGCTGGATCAAAGGACAGACAGTCTTTTATCGCCCTTTAGGCATAGTTCCAAATTTTCCTTCACAATGGTTGGATCAATTCACAACTCCACCAACAATGCATTAATGTCCCCACTTTGCCACATCCCCTCCAGCATTCATTACTTTCCATTGCTGTCATGTTAGCCAATCTGCTAGGTGTGAGGTAATACCTCAGAGTTGTTTTGATTTGCATTTCTCTGATTATAAGAGATTTAGAACACTTTTTCATGTGCTTTTTAATAGTTTTGATTTCTTTAACTGAAAATTGCCTGTTCACACCCCTTGCCCATTTATCAATTGGAGAATGGCTTGATTTTTTGTACAATTGGTTTAGCTCTTTGTAAATTTGAGTAATTAGACCTTTTAAGAGGTTTTTGTAATGAAGATTGTTTCCCAATTTGTTGCTTCCCTTCTCCTTTTGGATGCATTAGTTTTGTTTGTACAAAAACTTTTTAATTTGATGTAATCAAAATTATTGATTTTACATTTTGTGATTTTTCTAGCTCTTGCTTGGTTTTAAAGTCTTTCCTTTCCCAAAGATCTGACACGTATTCTATTCTGTATTCACCTAATTTGCTTATAGTTTCCTTCTTTATATTCAGGTCATTCACCCATTCTGAATTTATCTTGGTGTAGGGTGTGAGATATTGATCCAAACCTAATCTTGCCCATATTGTCTTCCAATTTTCCCAGCAGTTTTTTATCAAATAGTGGATTTTTGTCCCCAAAACTGGGATCTTTAGGCTTATTTGTTAGGATTTAGATAGAAGGGGCTTGGATTTACTATTGGGTCTCTCCTGTGCAAATACTCTCTTCAAAATTATTCTCAAATTTATTTATTTTTTCTTAAAATTCTTCAGAATTATCCTCAATTTGTCTCTCTTTCATTCTTGTACCATTTTGACAATCCAGAGATTCCTTTCCTACCCTTTTCTTATACTTCATTCTTAGCTTTCTCCCTCCACCAATCTCCTCTTAAACCAGTTAAATATTGTCATATAAAAGTTATCATATATATATACATATATATGCAGAGTTGTATAGGAAATTCCAGATTAGCAAATTAGGGCAATTACCTGGTACAGTGGGTAGAGGGCTTGTAATCAAGACTAATCTTCATGGGTTCAAATCCAGCCTTAGACATTTACTAGCTGTGTGACCCTGAGCAAGTCACTTCACCTTGTTTGTCTTGGTTCCTCATCTGTAAAATGAGATGGAGAAGAAAATGGCAAAGCCACTCTAGTATCTTCGCCAAGAGAACCCCCTAAGGATGAGGCAACTGGTGGCTTAGAGTTGAGAGGACCTGGGTTCAAATCTGGCCTCAGATACTTTCCAGATGTGTGACTCTGAGCAAGTCATTTAATAATGTTTGCCTAGCTCTTGCCCTTCAGTCTTAGAGTTGTTACTAGTATATAAAGTAAGGGTTTAAAAAAAAACTAAAGAGAGAGAGAGAATATCAAGGAAATTACATTTTGGGGAAGCTATTGTGGCTCAGTGGATAAAGAGCCAGGCTTGGACATGGGAGGTTCTGGATTCAAATCTGACTCAGACATTTCCTAGTTGTGTGGCCCTGGGCAAGTACCTTAACTCCAATTGCCTAGCCCTTTTTGGAATAGATACTTAGTATCAATTATAAGACAGAAGGTAAGGGTTTAAAAAAACAAACAAACAAACAAACAAAAAACCAAAAAGGATCACAAAGAGTTAAACACAATTGAAAAATGACTGAACAACAACAAGGAAATTCCAAGTGGGATCTAGAAGTAGAGAAGGAATCAGTCATCTCTGAAGAATAAAAATGCATGTGACCCATTGCTAATAGAAAGCTTGTGATAGATGCAAATACTCTCCAGGATGCCTTCAACAGATATTCATACAAGGAAAGAGTTTAGAGGATATTATCAAAATAAAACTTATTAAATATTTACTATATGTCAGGCATTGCACTAAGCACTGAAAATGCAAAAACAAACAAACAAAAAACCACATACTCTCCAGAAGCTTACATTCTATGGGAGGTAGAAGACAAAACATTCTGTTGGGAGCTGGAAGGGAAGGGAAGAGAGTGAAGGATAAATGTGGTGGCTCGTCTGAAGATTTCCAGAGAGTGTTATGGAAGCCTAGAACCAAGGAATATAAAGCCAAAATTGGTTTACCTAAGCCCAGGGAGGTTTAAGGGGTGGAGTCAAACTTTCTGATGGAGAGGGAATGGAAATGATAGCCTGAATGGAGACTAGAGAACTGGAGATGTTGGGAGAGGAAAATGAACCTCAAGAGGTGTTAAATAACTTGTCCAAGTGATAGAGGCAAGATTTAAACACAAGTCCTTTTACTTGAAATCTAGCATTCTTTCCACTGTATGTAGCCTAGTATTTAGGAACCTCAACAGTCTGGCTCAAATCTATTTTCTTAGTCATTTTTTTCAGTGCCCTCAAGAATCTCTACAAGGCACGAAACAGAAGCAGATAGCAGAATGAATTAAAAACCAGAATCCTACCATATGTTGTTTATAAGAAACACATTTGAGGCAAGGAGACACACATAGGGTAAAGGTAAGAGGCTGTAGCAGAATATATTGGGCTTCAACTGAGATAAAAAGAAAAAGCAGGAGTAGCAATCATGATCTCAGATAAAGCTAAAGCAAAAATAGATCTGGTTAAAAGAGATAAGGAAGGTAATTACATCTTAATAAAAGATAGTATAGATAATGAAATGCTGAGATTTATCATCTTTAGGTGATTTCCCTAAGATCATATTAGATGTCCAAGTAGTAAATTAAAACAATATAAAATAAATTAATATATAAATTAATATATAATATAAAATAAATTAAAACAAACATCTCTGATAAAGGTCTCAGTTCCCAAATATATAAAGAACTAAGTCAAATCTATAAGAATCCAAATCATTCCCCTCCCAATTGATAAATGATCAAAGGATATGAATAAATAATTTTCAGATGAAGAAATCAAAGCTATCAATAATCATAAGAAAAAAATTTTGAAATCACTCGATTAGAGAAATACAAATTTTTGGTAGTTTGACAGGTATGACCCTGAATAAGTAGATTAATTTGGACAAGCTAATAAAAATGACAATCCTACCCAAATTAATATACTTATTCAGGGTCATACCTGTCAAACTACGAAAAAATTTTTTATAGAATTAGAAAAAATTATAACAAAGTTCATCTGGAAGAACAAAAGATCAAGAATATCAAGGGAAATAATGAAAAAAATGTGAAGAATGGGGGCCTAGCTGTACCAGATCTTAAACTGTACTATAAAGCAGTGATCATCAAAAAAAAATGGTACTGACTAAGAGACAGAAGGGTGGATCAATGGAATAAACTAGGGCTAAATGACCTTAGTAAGCTTGTGTTTGATAAACCGAAAGACTCCAGTTATTGGGACAATTTGACAACCATTGCTGGAAAAATTGAAAATCAGTATGGGAAAAATTAGGTTTAGATCAACATCCTATACCAAGATAAGTTGAAAATGAGTAAATGGCTTAAAAATAAAGAGTGAAATCATAAATAAGTTAGGTGAACATAGACTAGTTAACCTGTCAGATCTGTGGGAAAGGAATGAATTTAAGACCAAGCAGGAGAGAGAGCACATTGCAAAATGTAAAATGAATGACTTTGATTTTATCAAATTAAACAGATTTTGTACAAACAAAACCAATGCAACCAAAATTAGAAAGAAAGCAACAAATTGGGAGAATATTTTTCATAACAAAACTCTCTGAAAAGGTTTAATTTCTCAAATATATAAGGAACTAAGTCAAATTTACAAAAAAATCAAGTCATTTCACAATCAACAAGGGACATGAATAGGCAGTATTAACATGATGAAATAAAAACTATCAATAAGCACATGGAAAAGTGTACAAATCCCTTCTGATTAGAGGTTGCACATAAAAACAACTCTGACATATCACCTCACACTTAGCAGATAGGCTAATATGACAGCAAATGAAAACAATAAATGTTGGAGGGAATGTGGCAAAATTAGGACACTAATACACCGTTGGTGAAGTTGTGAATTGGTCCAACCGTTCTGGAGGGCAATTTGGAAATATGTGCAAAGGGTTTTAAAAGAATGCCTGACCTTTGATTCAGCCATATCACTGCTGGGTTTGTACCCTAAAGAGATAATAAGGAAAAATACTTATACAAAAATATTTATTGTCAGGCTCTTTGTGGTGGCAAAAAAAATTGGAAAATGAGGGGGGTGTCCATTGATTGGGGAATGGCTGGATAAATTGTGGTATCTGAAGGTGATAGAATATTATTGTGCTAAAAGGAATAATGGAGAAATTCCATGTGAACTAAAATGACCTCCAGGAATTGATGCAGAGTGAAAGGAGCAAAACCAGGAGAACATTATATGCAGAGACCGACACACTGTGGCACAATTGAATTTAATAGACTTTTCTACTAGCAGCAATGTAATGACCCAGGATATCCAGAGGAACTTGTAAGAAAGTCCACTATCCACATCCAGAGAAAAAATTGCAGAACCAGAAATGCATTAGAAAAATACATGCTTGATCACATAGTGCAATAGTGATGTGATTAAGGTTTTGATATTGAAGGACTACTCTACTGCAAATATGAATAACATAGAAATAGGTTTTGAACAATGATACATGTATAACTCAGTGGAACTGCTTGTTGGCTTTGGGAATGAGGAGAAGAGATTGTGGGAGGGGGCATTATGAATCATGTAATCATGGGAAAATATTCTAAATAAATAATAAAAAAATAGAGAAATGCAAATTAAAAGAACTCTGAGGTACCATCTAGCAGATGCATTGCTGGTGGAGTTGTGAACTGATCTGAACATTCTGGAGGGCAATTTGGAATTATTTCCCAAAGGGCTACGAAAAAGTGCATACTCTGATCCAGTAATACACTACTAGGGCTGTATTCCAAAAAGATTTTTAAAAATGGGAAAGATCCTGTTTGTACATATCTATCTATCTATCTATCTATCTATCTATCTATCTATCTATCTATCTATATATATATATCTGCTCTCTCTGTGGTATCAATAATTGGAAACTAAAGGGATGCCCATCAATTGGGGAATGGCTAAACAAATTGTGGTATATGATGGTGATGGAATACTAGTGTGCTATTAAGGAATGATGAACAGGATGATTTCAGAAAGAGCTGGAAAGCCTGATGGGATTATCTATTTTTTTATGTTATCTTGGTGTGACCTTTACTATTGTTCAGTCATTTTTCAGTTGTGCCTAACTCTTCATGGTTCCATTCAGGGTTTTCTTGGCAAAAATACTGGCAAACCAATTCCTTCTCCAACTCATTTTATAATTGAGGAAACTGAGGCAACCAAAATTAAGTGACTTGGCTTAAGTTGCACAGCTAGTAAGTATTGGAGGCCAGACTTATACTCAGGAGATGTCTTCTTCACTCCAGACCAGGTACTCTGTCCTTTGTGACAGGTAAAATACTTATGCTATCTAATCTCAGTGGGACACTAACTGCTACATGCTAGTTGTTTTGTCCTTCCCTGATTGAATGTCACAATTTATACAATGTCCATTCCAAATCTTCTTGCTTCTTAGACTTAATAGAATACTTCCTTTCCTCCTCCCTCTCAGGAGAGAACCTCACTTTCGACTTTAATAATACCAATATAATTTATATAGCTCTTGAAGTTTGCAAAGCAGTTTACCTAAGTTCTTGTATTTGTACCTCACAAAACCCTGTGAAGTAAAAAAGAAGGAAGGAAGGAAGGGAGGGAGGGAGGAACGGAAGAAAGAATGAAGTAAGAAAGAAAGGAAGGAAAGAAGAAAATCCAACAAACATCAAGCAAGCATTGATTAAGCACCTACTATGTGCCAGACACTGTGCCAAGTACTTTAGAAATATCTTATTTGATCCTTACAACAGCCCTGAGAGGTATGTAGTATTATGATCCCATTTTATAGAGGAGGAGACAGAGGATGAGAAACTAAATGACTTGCCCCAGGTCATATAGCCTGTAAGCCTCTGAGGCAAGATTTAAATCCAAGTTTTATGGATTACAGCTCCAATGTATTAGCTATTATGAAATCCCAATTCTGACATTTACTAGTTGTGTGACCTTGAGTAAATCACTCCTTTTTCTCTTCTTCATTTTCTTCATGGGTAACATGAGGGAATTGGGCTTGTTGACCTCTGAAGTTCTGTCCAGTTATAGATCTGTGAGCTTGTACTTCTAAAATCCACCTTAGAGTACCTCCACTAAAAGGAAATGCCAAGGAGACTGGAGGAAAGATATTCAAAGGAGGCTATGTGACTTGTTTTGACTTGTTCCAGAAAGCAGAACCAGGAAATTCTTTAGTGTCCCAAGTGCTATCATTTTTGAGTTGGGAAAACCCACTTTCAAAATGTCTCTTCTCGGGCCATTCACAAACACCAATGCCATTACTCCAAGGCTGCCATTTTCAGTTCCCGGGGAGAGAAGACTGATTGCACAGGTTCCCCCGTCCCTTCCCAAAATGCAGATCTGCTTTATTGCACATTGGATTACTTTTTGAACAGCCCGTGAAAAGGAAGTAAAGAAGAGGTTGAATTTATCTATTGATCTACTTGTTTAGCCCACAGAATGGGGAAGCTTCTCTGACAAAAGTTTATCCCACTAAGTCGTACCCAGCCAGTGGAGGGAGTCCCATTAGCTGAGAACCAATGAAAAGTTCTAGATTCTCTCAACAAGGTCCTAAATGGGCATGCCTACACTCTGTGCAGGAAGGCCCCTGCCCACAAACAAAATTTACTTTTCAAAGTCTCACGCCTTGTAATCTTATCGATTTGATTAGAAAGCTGTTCTTACAAGATGATGGGGGGAACTATTTCTACAATAACATCATAACTGAAAAGAAATGCCCAACTCACCTGACACAGGGTTCAGAAGAACAGATACGGCAACTTCCACCTTGTGGAAATCTGCAAACAGAAAAGAGAAAAAGAGTGAGTTGTAGCACTCTAGAAACTCTAATGTTTCAGTGAATTAGACGTGCCTAGTAGGTGCTTTAAGGAGTTTCAAAAGAAGTAAAAAATAGTTATTTCCCCCTAAGGGACCTGGCAATAACAAGGAAGAAGAGCAGATATAAAGTTACACAGGAAATATATCTATAATTTAATAGCACATATGCAAAAAGCTACATTATATGTATAGTATAAAGAGACCAAAGAGCTGTTAAGTATATGAGGCAAGATTTGAACTTCTAACAAAGGATATTTAAAGAGAAGATTTTAGGGATAGGTTCTGGTTTTTAAAATTATTATTATTTTAAGGGCAGTCATGGGAGAAGGGTTAGATGTATACAAAAGGATTCAAGGGGAGGTGGGTGATGCAGGGTATAGGATGCCACAACTGCAGGACTGGAATAAGAAAGATACGAGTTCAAATTTGGCCCTCAGATTCTTATCAGCTGTGTGACACTGGGTAAGTCACTTAACTCTGTTTGTCTCAGCCTATAAAATGAACTGGAGAAGGAAATGGCAAACCATTTTTGCCAAACCATTTTCTTTGCCAAGAAAATCCCAAATAAAATTGCAAAGTGTCAGAAATGACTGAAATGACTCAACAACAACCACATGAAATACCAAAAAAGACTGAATCTCAATGTCCTCATCTGTCAGGCATTTAGAAGGCATAGAAAATAAAGCATAAGACTTGGAGGCAGGAAGACAAGAGTTCAAATACAGCCCCAGACACTTACTAGCTATGTGACCCTGGGCAAATCACTTGGCCTCAGTTTCCTCATCTAGAAAATGAGGATAATAATAGTTCTTACCTTTCAGGGATATTGTAAGGATAAAATGAGATCACATTTATAGAGCGCTTTGAAAACCTTAAAACCATATTAAAATTCTAAGGTAATTATTTTTGTTAGATTAATACATATCCATATATCATTCTAAATTATTTGTATGTTAGATAATTGATACTCTAAATCCCAAAATAAGAACCAATGCATAGATGATGCTAGAAGGCAGGTTTTAGCTCAATATAAAGAATAATTTTCTGTAGTATCATAATTATTAAAAAATTAAGTGTGTTGATTCATAAGATGTTTGCAATTATTATAAGATAGCGATCTCACTGTCATTGGAAATGTTCAGAGAAACTATATAACCCCTTCTCAATAATATTTAGGAGGAGATTCTTGTATTAGATGGGAGGAGGGAGTAGAAGCCATGTTCAATTAAATGGCTTTTAAAGTCCATTCTAATATACAACACATACTTCCTATATATATATATATATATATATACATATAAGAATCATAAAATTTTAGAGATAAAGCTTTAAAATGTAGTTTATTCATTCCATTTGCAAATGAGAAAACTTCCTTGATGAGGTTAAAAAAAAAAACAACCCAAGTCCCATGGAGTTTATAACAGAGTTGGGAAAAAAAGATGGGTCATCTGATTTCAAGTTCATTGGGTATTTCAATATAATTTGGACATACTGGTATATTAAAAGGGACATTAGAGGTAGAGTCAATATGGCAGCATAGAGGCAGTGAAAGTTCAGACCTCTGAAAACCCTTCCTTATCAATTACAAACTAAATGCTCCTAGGGGACAGAAAATAAAACCTAACAACAAGACAGAGCCAAGGAACCCTCTTGCTGGACTCAAAAGGTACATACCCCCACCCCTGCCAAATAGTCAAAATAATACACTACTTTAGCAAAGTTGCAGTATACAAAACAAACCCACATAAGTCATGAGCATTTCTATATATTTACAAAATATCTCAGCAGCAAGAATTAGAAAGAGAAATTCCATTTAAAATCACCCTAGACAACATAAAATACTTAGGAATCTATCTGCTGCGACAAACACAGGAACTATATGAACACAACTACAAAACACTCTTCACACAATTAAAACTAGATCTAAACAACTGGAAAAACATCAACTGCTCATGGGTAGGACGAGCTAACATAATAAAAATGACCATCTTACCCAAACTTATTTATCTATTTAGTGCCATACCCATCAAACTACCAAAAAAACATTTTTATTGAATTAGAAAAAAACCATAACAAAGTTCATTTGGAAGAACAAAAGATCAAGGATATCCAGGGAAATCATGAAAAAAAAATGCGAAGGAAAGAGGCCTTGCAGTCCCAGATCTCAAACAATACTATAAAGCAGTGGTCATCAAAACAATTTGGTACTGGCTAAGAGATAGAAAGGAGGATCAGTGGAATAGACTAGGAGTAAATGACCTCAGCAAGACAGTCTATGATAAGCCCAAAGATCCCATCTTTAGGGACCAAAACCCACTATTTGATAAAACTGCTGGGAAAATTGGAAGACAGTATGGGAGAGATTAGGTTTGGATCAGTATCTCATTCCCTACACCAAGATAAACTCAGAATGGGTGAATGACTTGATTATAAAGAAAGAAACTAAAAGTAAATTAGGTGAACACAGAATAGTATACATGTCAGACCTTTGGGAAAGGAAAGACATAAAAACCAAGGAAAAGCTAGAAAAAATCACAAAATGTAAAATCAACAACTTTGATTACATCAAATTAAAAAAGGTTTTGCACAAACAAAACCAATGTAACCAAAATTAGAAGGGAAGCAACAAATTGGGAAACAATCTTCATAACAAAAACCTCTGACCAAGGTCTAATTACTCAAATTTATAAAGAGCTAAACCAACTGTACAAAAACGCAAGCCATTCTCCAATTGATAAATGGGCAAGGGACATGAACAGGCAGTTCTCAGCCAAAGAAATAAAAACTATTAATAAGCACATGAAAAAGTGTTCTAAATCCCCTATAATCAGAGAGATGCAAATCAAAACCACTCTGAGGTATCAGCTTATACCTAGCAGATTGGCTAACATGACAATAATGTAAAGTAATGAATGCTGGAGGGGATGGGGCAAAGTCGGGACATTAAATCATTGCTGGTGGAGTTGTGAATTGATCCAACCATTCTGGAAGGCAATTTGGAACTATGCCCAAAGGGAGCTAAAAGACTGTCTGCCCTTTGATCCAGCCATAGCACTGCTGGGTTTGTACCCCAAAGAGATCATAAAGAAAAAGACTTGTACAAGAATATTCATAGCTGCACTCTTTGTGGTGGCCAAAAATTGGAAAATGAGGGGATGCCCTTCAATTGGGGAAAGGCTGAACAAATTGTGGTATATGTTGGTGATGGTACTATTGTGCTCAAAGGAATAATAAAGTGGAGGGATTCCATGGAGACTGGAACAACCTCCAGGAAGTGATGCAGAGTGAAAGGAGCAGAACCAGGAGAGCCTTGTACACAGAGACTGATACACTGTGGTACAATTGAATGTAATGGACTCCTCCATTAGTGGCAAAGCATTGATCCTGAACAACTTGGAGGAATCTATGAGAAAAACCACTATCCACATCCAGAGGAAACACTGTGGGAGTAAAAACACAGAAGAAAAACAACTGCTTGAATACATGGGTCCAAGGGATATGGCTGGGGATGGAGACTCTAAAGGAACATCCTAGGACAAACACCAACAACATGGAAATAGGTTCTGATCAAGGATGCATGGGATACCCAGTGGAATTGTGCGTCAGCTATGGAAAGGTGGGGGAGGGAAAGAATACATGGGTAGAGGGGTTATGACTGGGGATGGAGACTCTAAATGAACATCCTAATGCAAACACCAACAGCATGGAAATAGGTTTCAATCAAAGACATATGTAATATCCAGTGAAATTGTGCACTGGCTGTGGGAAGGGTGGGTGGATGGGAGGGAGGGAAATAATGCGATTCTTGAACCCGAGGGATAATGTTCTAAATTGACTACATAAATTAATTCAAAAATATATAAATAAACTTAAAAAAGGGACATTAAACCAAAAGACTCCAACAACACAAACACATGGATAATTTACCTTTTTTAACTTAAAAATGACCCATTTTATATTCTAGCAAATCCCAAAGTGCATGAGAATCGGCCACAAACTTCTCAGTAGATTATAAGTGACCTTGACAATTCCTTAGGGGTAATCAGTGCTTTCCCACTTGTAAATACTCTATAGGAAATTCTGGGATTCTGAACTATTCTGATGAGGAATAAAAAGATGGAATAATGTGAACAGGGGAGTTTTGATTAAAGTGCTTATTCTATAAGCTGAAGAAAAGACCTAATCCCCAGTAAAGCCAACTGAAGCATTTAACATTGGGAAAAAAGCTGATTAAAAACATGTTTCAAAGGATACAAAAATGCAGGCCAACCACACTGCTCTCTTCTGGAATGGGAAAACAATAAACACACGCCCTAGTGCTTAACATGCAACAAATGGGATTAACAATTCGATAACACTATGACAATCACAGAGCAGTGGTGGACTGATGGTGAAACTGATTTCATTTAATGTCCAGGAAAATGAGCATTTCCTACTTATTATATTAGAAGAACATTTCAAGGGAAGATATCTAAATTGTAGCAGATGCATTCTAAAGTAAACTCAGTTATGGTCCTAGTAAATCACTCTGAGTGACTCAAAACAATTCAGATCACTAATGAAAGGTGGGCAAGAATGAGGCTCGAGTGGTATCTTTCTGGCTAAGGAATTATGGCAGAAGGATGGCAGAGATCCACAGATTTCAAACACCTTGATTTGACCCATCTGAGCAATAGGGCTCACATGCCTAAGCATCTAAGAAGGAAAACAAAACAAAAGAAAACCAAAAAAATGATACTGTCATGAAGGCTACTTTCCTGAACTTCCACTTCCCTCATTTCTGCCTCACATGGAGACCGATGTGATGTAGTGGATATAAAGCAGAACCTGGAGTTAGGAAGACCTGAATTCAAATTAAGCCTGAGCCACTTATTAGTAGTATGACCCTAGCCAAGTCACTCCACCCTATTTGCCTCAGTTTCCTCATCTGTTAAGTGAGCTGGAGATGGAAATGGCAAACCACTCCAGTATCTGTCAGAAAAACCCCAAAAGGGGTGATGAAGAGTTGGACATGACTGAAATGACTGAACAAAAATCCTTGAGATCATCAGAATGGATCTTTTTATGGTGAGAGGTAAGAAGTTAGAAGATCAGGTTTTCTATGGAAAGTCATCCCCATTAGTAATGGAGTCAGGATGGATATTCAAGTAGACAAAAAAAATGAAATGCTTCATGGAAACAGGAATTGAGGTTTGGGGAACAACGAGAAACATTTTCTCCCTGTTTTACTGAACATTCAGGGTGTCCCAGAAGCCTTAGTTTAGTTTAAGCTGATAAAATTTAAAGTTGATGCAGTGGGGGAGTACAGTGGATACAGTATTGAAGTCAGGAAGCCTTGAATTCAAATTCAGCTTCAGATTATTACTAGCTGTGTGACCTCTGAAAGTCACCTCGTCTCTGACTACTTAACTTTCCTCGACTAAAAATCCACCTGCCTGCTAAGCTTGTTGTAAGGATCAAAGGAGATAACATTTGAAAAGCTCTGGGTAGAGAGCATCGACTATAGCAGGCACTTAAAATGGTTTTTTGCTTTCCTTTTTAAATTTCACCAAGTCTTTTGGGACACTGTATTTGTTACAAAGACTTTTTTAAGGTGGAGAGGGAAGAGGTCAAACACCTCAGGACAGAGGGTGGTTACTTGAAAAAGGGAAACTTTAATTTAAAATGTTTCGCAGTCCCTAAAGCACGATATAAACATCACTACTATGACCCAAAAGTCAACATACATGCTCAGCAAGTCTGCAGCTACTCCGCAGATAAAGAGAAAACTCATTGAAAGACAAAAATTAAATGGGTTTTTGGCAGGTGAATTTTAATGCACTTAACTTAAGATGAATTTTAATAGAGTTAACTTTGAAGTTCTTAACTCTTAGGCACAGAAACCAACAGCAGAAATTCAGTATAGATGCAGCACGGCTAGATCATCACTCACATGAAAAAGGTTTAGGGGTTTGGAGCAACTGCAAGCTCAGTATGAGCCAGCGCTATGATGAGATTGCCCGAAAAACCAGGGTGATCTCAAGTTGTTTTAATAGCTTATAGTTTCAAAAAAGGGAGATAATAGTTGTATTGTTCTCTATGATGGTCCAGTCTAGAGGCACTGTGCTATCCTCTGGTCATCTCAAATATTTTTAAAACCCTTACCTTCCATCTTATAATCAATGCTATATATTGGTTCTAAGGCAGAACAGCAGTAAGGGCTAGGCAATGAGGGTTAAGTGACTTGACCAGGGTCACACAGCAAGGAAGTGTCTGAGGCCAGATTTGAACATAGGACCTTCCATCGTTAGGCTTCACTTTCTTTCCATTGAGTCACCTAGCTGCTCCCTGCTCATCACATTTTAAAGAAAAATACTTAGAGGAGGCCTAGAGAAGAGGGACCAGAATTATAATCTGAAACCATATCATTTGTGAAGTGGATGAGCTGTTTAGCTTGAAGATGAGAATACATATATGAGAACAGTCTTTCTGAAAGGTTATCTTGTGCGAAAAAAAACCACTATGTTGGGGCAAGCACTGGAGAATAAAATGGAAAATAAATGGAGGGTTGTCTTGTCAATGTTATATGAGAGAGAACTCAATGGCCAATCTGCCATTAAGAGAGCTAAGAGAGTAAGCCCAAAGAATAAGTTGTTAGAATGATAAAAAATTGAGAATCTTAGCTCCAGTAAACTTGAAGTGCAAGGGGAATGTAGACCACTGAATTTCTATTTCTGTCAGTGCCAAGGAACAGTTGTTTGGGTATTTAAAGTAGTTTTGGAAACTGAACTGTGTACATGAAAATGACCAAGGCTGGTACTCTATAAAAACTAAAAAATTGGACCTCTTTTCTTCTTTACAGAGGTGAAGGATTATACATTTGGAATAGTACATATATTGTTCAGCTCAGTAGATTTTTAAGTTGAATGACTTTTCTCCCTTCTTTTTTTTTAAAAAAAGTTCCTTATTCCAAAAATAGCTCATTGGTTGGGGTAATAAATAAGTTGATTAAAAATAAGTAAAAATTAGGCAATCTTTTTTAAATTTAGGGTTTTTTCCCCCTGTTATAGAAGAAGGTAGATTTCAGCTCCTGGCTCTCTCCATTTCAACTCATCAAGGAGAATGGAATATTCTTGAAAATAAAGGAAGATGCTTCAAGAGAAAGCAAAAAAAAGGGGGAAAAAAGAATGAAGGAAAGAAAGAAAGAAAGAAAAAGAGGAAGTCAAAGAAGTGAAAAATTTTAACATATAATGACATTGGAAGAAGGTGACATGTGAAAGAAGAGAAGAAGAAAAACCACTTAAACTCTGGAACTTCTTCTGGGCCAGGCCTTACTCAAAACAGTCCAATGATTGAGTCTCAGGGTTAGATTAAGAGACATGGTAGACTATAAAATTCAATAAAACAACTTCACTGAAAGTAAGATTTAAATAGATAAGATTCTTGATTATATTCAAAATAAAATGTTAATTCTCTCTGCTCCCATATTAACCAAAACAATTGGCAATGTGTGATCAGGAGGGCATACCCATAGGAAAATGGGAATTCTTTTTCCAGGAGTATCAATTTGCTACAGACTGATTCATTTGAACCTCCAGGGGCAAGACAGTTAAATCAATAATTCAAGGTCTTTTCTCTATGGAAATAATCAAATTCCAAGGTTAGCCTCCATGCCCAGACCACATAAAACCAGAAAGCTTCTAGCACAAAAATGTATGATGAGTTCAAGACTTTTCTCAGAGAACATGAATTTGGACCTTCTGACAAAGCAGCCTTTTCTTCTTCACAAAAAGATGAAGATACCCAGGTTCTTCTATAGAAGAGAGCCATCCAATACTAATCAGAAGAAGAGAAGTCAGGCTATAATGGTGTTAATTCCTTGCTGGGAGGTTAATGACAGAGAGTATATTATCTTCCCTGGTAAAGGTATCTGGGATAAGATAGAAAAGCAATTAAGATAAGATAATGATGTATAGCATTAAATTAGGAAGTCCTAGGCAAGTATCTAGACTTTGGGTTCATAGATGAAAGGAGAGTTGAGAAGAGAAAGGTAGATTTGGAAGTAAGGAAAGGGGAAAAAGCTTGACTTTTGGACCAAGAAAAAAATGGACTAATATATAAAGATGGACATTTGGGAATGGATAGAGAACAACAAATGAAGGCTGTTAAAATATATATTTGCCCAGAGACCTGAAAATCTTATGATGAAAACTTCAAATTCAAATTAAAAGCAATAGAGAATTAATTCTCCTTTTCTCCTTCCTTCCTTCCTTCCTTCCTTCCTTCCTTCCTTGCTTCCTTCCTTCCTTCCTTGCTTCCTTCCTTCCTTCCTTGCTTCCTTCCTTCCTTCCTTCCTTCCTTCCTTCCTTCCTTCCTTCCTTCCTTCCTTCCTTCCTCCCTCCCTCCCTCCCTCCCTCCCTCCCTTCCTTCCTTCCTTCCTTCCTTCCTTCCTCCCTTCCTTCTTTCCTTCCTTCCTTCCTTCCTTCCTTCCTTCCTTCCTTCCTTCCTTCCTTCCTTCCTTCCTTCCTTCCTTCCTTCCTTCCTTCCTTCCTTCCTTCCTCCCTTTCTCCCTCCCTCCCTCCCTTCCTTCCTTCCTTCCTTCCTTCCTTCCTTCCTTCCTTCCTTCCTTCCTTCCTTCCTTCCTTCCTCCATCCCTCCCTCCCTCCCTCCCTCCGTCCGTCTCTCTCTCTCTCTCTCTCTCTCTCTCTCTCTCTCTCTCTCTCTCTCTCTCTCTCTTTCTTTCTTTCTTTCTTTCTTTCTTTCTTTCTTTCTTTCTTTCTTTCTTTCTTTCTTTCTTTCTTTCTTTCTTTCTTTCTTTCTTTCTTTCTTTCTTTCTTTCTTTCTTTTTTCTCTTTCCTTCCTTCCTCCCACTTCTCCTCTTCTGATTCTTCTTCTTCTTTCTCCACCTCCTCCCTCTCTCTGTCATCTCTCTATCCTTCTGTCCCTGTCTCTCTTTCTGTCTCTGCCTTCCTCCCTCTCTACCTCTTTGTCTCTCTCGACTCTCTGTCTCTGTCTCTCTCCTCTGTCCCATCTGTCTATCTCTCTCCCTTCCTCTCTCTCAGTCTCTCAGTTTCTTCTACATCCTTTCAATTTTGAGGTACATAATCTCCAGATTAAATAACTCAACTCATGAAATCTCTCTCACCATATAGCAGCCTCAATTTCATGGTTCTGAGTTATGAAATAGAAGAGAATTCTTTCATTTGAAGGGGATGGGGCTTCACACCAATTATTTAACCACTCTGGGTTTTCAAGGTCTCATCTCAAGTCATTTTAATTTGTATGACTTGGTTTCCTCATTTTAAAAATGGGCCATTTGCTTCCCAGGGTTGTTGTAAAGTAAAATAAGATGATTTTTCGACAGTAAAAACCTTATTCTAGAATGCCAAGTTGTTTCTTAGTCCTATTTTTATCACATGATTCCTCATTGCCTAAAGGCATGGAAGTGTAGTGTGGTTGTTGTTGGTTTTAAGTCTTTCCTCCCTTCCCTTTCTGGTTTCTTCCATTCCCTGGGCTTCCCCTGTGCAATCTAGTCCTTTACTATCTTTTGGGCTTTCCAAGTTGTCTCCAGGCAGAACTATATTGTTGGCTTACTGTCCCGAGAGCTCCAGGAAGGGAAGGAAGGCTCAAATGAGTCAGGAACTTAATCCAAATGACTCACTAACAGCTAATCAGAAGGCTTCAGTTTGGAAAACTCCCCCTTAGTGGGGAAGAAATGAACTTTCTCAAACAAGACTTCTCCTGAACTTTTCTTGGGCTGAAGTAGTGCTCGCTTCAGCAGAAAAGAATCCGTAAACGTGGGCCAATGGAGAATGCCCTCCACAGAGATGTAGGGTCCATTTTATGGATCGCTCTTTCTATATTTATTCTATAGTCCACATAGGACAAGGCTACCAAGTCTGAACAGCAAATGGAGTTATTAAAAGTTAACTGGGAGGGAAAAACATTTTCTGCCAGCTAATGAAAACAATCACCAGGAAAAACTGAGATCAATGTCTCACTTTCAAACGGTTCTCCAAACTCACATTTTCTAATGAACGATGACCAATATTTTCTAATGACCAGGAATGAAATCTGGCCCTTTCACTTAACTAAATTGATTTCATTTCACATTTGTAATAATGAAAGGAAACAGAACTGGTAAGAAATGAATACAAAGCATCTAAATTCTCCCAGTGGACAGAGCAAGAGACTCGGTATCAGGAATACCTGAAATGAACTCCTGCCTCATATGCTTACTAGTTGTGTGGCCCTGGGCAAGTCACTTCACCTCTGTCTGCCTCAGTTTCCTCATATATAAATGTGGAGAATAGTAGCACCTATCTCCAGCATTGCTGTGAGGAGAAAAGAAGATACTATTTATAAAGTGCTATGACAACATGAGTTATTCTTTACCCTAATGCAATCAGAGCTGAGATATGAATCCTGATATTACTGAGATCAGAGATCTATTGAATTGTCTGGTAATAATAATAATGCTCACTTATGTATCACTACACTGTTTATAAAGCACTTGATTGTTTAGTCATCCTCTACCTTAGGGGACAGCTAGGCACTGCAGTGGATAGAGTGCCAGACTTGGAATCAAGAAAATTCATCTGAGTGAGTTTAAATCTGGGATCAGGGGCAGCTAGGTGGCCCAGTGGATGGAGTGCCAGGCTTAGAGAGGAGAAGTCCTGGGTTCCAAACTGGCCTCAGACACTTCTTAGCTGGGTGACCTTGGGCAAGTCACTTAACCTCAGCTGTCTAACCCCTTTCCACTTCTTCTGCCTCGGAGCTTATATCAGTATTGGATTCTAAACCAGAAGGTAAGGTTTTTTTTTTTTTTAATCTGGGTTCAGATACTAGTGATGTGACCCTGGGCAAGTCACTTAACCCTATTTTTGCCAAGAAAACCCCAGATAGGAGCACAAATAGTCAACACTATTGAAAAATAAATGAACAAAAACAATACCTGAGGGGTCATGCAATGTGAATTCCAATTGCAATCCTATTTACTTGTGTGTAGGGAAATTATCTCATGTGTTTCCTGGGTTCAAATGAATAGAAACATTGCAAACAATTGCACAAGAGGATCCATAGGATCTTTTAACATTACTCTTGTTTGCTGTACCACAAAAAGGAGGCTTATAAGATAGGCTTTTCCATGGCTAGGGAAGACCTAAATCCAACCTAAAAGGCAACAAAAATTATTTTTTGAAGAATATTTCCAATTGTAGCTTTCCTTCTTTTTCCTACATCTCTTTCCGCCATCTTTGGTCTTTAACCTGTTTCAGGCACTACCAAGAATAATGTGTTTGGCTGCTTTTCGTTTGTTTTAGGCTTTAGACTTTTAGCAGCATTATTTTCCTCACACTTATATGCTGTTGTTTTCTGTGGGTTGATGTAAACTGTGCAATTATTGACTTAAAGAAGTGATGGGGGGGGATCCACCATTCTTGACTATGAATTGAGTATCAACAATTTGCCTAACCTTCTGCTACTAAAGAATCATTCACCTGTGTGGAGGCGTTTTCAGTTTTCTAAGTGCTTTCTTCACAACAACCCAGTGGTGGAGGTAGTGGTAACATGGGCCACATTTTACAGGTTAAGAAGGAACTTGCCTAAGTTCCCACAGCTGAGATATCTTAGACTAGATCTTGGACTAGAAGGCGAGTCTGATCCCCAGTTCACAGAATTAGAGGTTGGAACTTGGAAGGACATCACAGAACTTAAGAGTCTGATGACATTTTACAGACACAAAGACAAGGGAAACTAAATCAGTCAGTCAATGAACATTATTAAGCCCCTACTATACATTCTAGGCACTGCTAAGCACAAGAGGAAGAAAAATGTAATCCCTGCCCTCAAGGAGTTTACAATCTAATGGAGAAGATGACCTATATCATAGGGTAGAGGAGTCATAGTGACAAAGGGGAGATAGATCAACCATAGAGGACCTCATGGAAAAGATGCTTTGAGACAGAGATTACCTTCAAAAATATTCCCTTTTCAGTAGTAAGAAACTTTTAGTCTCTGTTACTAGCTGCTATGAGCACTCCTATCTGGAATGATTTTCTCCTAATCCTAGTGGAGCCCTCGGGATGCATAAGAAAGCCAAGGATTTGTAATAAATGAAAAGTACAATTTTTAAATGTAATTTTAATTCAATATTGTGGTCGCCATTATAAAATTTACTCTCAAGTCAGGAGTCAGTTAATAGCTCTTAACAATGCATTTTTAATGAAAATGGAGATATATGAAAAGGGGAAATGAAGGAAGAGGATAGAAAATCTCACCTATCTAGAAAAATACCTAAACTGAAACCTGAAGCCCGCTTAGCCTGCAAAAGTCCTCAAGTGCCCCCCCTCCACATACACACACAGAGAGACACAGAGAGAGAGAGAGAGAGAGAGAGAGAGAGAGAGAGAGAGAGAGAGAGTCACACCCACGTCTTTTTTCTTCAGTGCCCCATTGTCCACCATGTTGCATGCAAAAATGGGGTGTGGGGTAGGACAAACTTAGGGAGTGGTTTCTAGAATCACAGATCTAACAGTCCCTTCAAACTTTTTCATTCTTTTTAAAAATTAATTAATTTCTGAAACTCTTACTTTCTGTCTTGGAATCAGTACTAAATATCATCACTTCTAAGGCAGAAGAGCAGCCAGGGTTAGGCAATGGGAGTTAAAATGACTAGTCCAGGATCACACAGCTAGGCCGTGTCTGAGGCCAGGTTTGAACCAAGACCTTTTATCCCTTGATCTACTGAGCCACCTAGCTTCCCCCAAACTCTCTCATCCTTGTATTGGGATGTAAGAATGGTCCAGGGTATGCTACACAATTGTTACTGAATGCAAATATTCCTAGGAAAGGAAATACATTGTCTCTCAGATCTTTTACACTTGAATGTGAATTAATTTTTGCACCACCCTTTGCACCAAAGAGCAGTTGGGAAGAAATGGGATTCTCAAGGAAGGCATGTCTACATGGTGCTACAAAGGCAAGCAGGAGCTGATGTGAGAAGAATGTTGTCCTTTAAGTCGGAATTATGCTTTGAGAAGTGAGGGGTAAAGAAAATGTAGAATATCCAGAGGGAAAATAGATTCTAGAGATTCACTGGGGTCACAGATGGTTTCTGGGGAAAACCATGCCAGTTATTGCAGCTTAAAGCAGCAGAAGAGCTGGAAGCAAAAGGAATTTTTGCGTAAAGCAATATTTTTCACCTTTGGTTTCCACAGTGTGCAGAGAACAAGGAGTTAATTACAAGATGTGCATAGGACACAGCTTTAGCAAGACTAAGGAGGCTAGCAGGTCTCAAGAACTAGGGAAATCGTGAATCCAAAGAAATGAATTCAACACGTAATCATGAAATGTCTGTGATGTGTTGGTGCTGGGGCTTACAAAACAAGCTAGTGCCACCCCTCACAGAGCTTACAATCTAATAGTGGGAAATCAGATGCACTCAAAAATAAACATATAATACCTAGAAAGTAAATTCAAAATGAGGTGCAAAAAACTTTGGGAATCAGAAAAGACTTCATATAAAAGACCATTCCACTCCATTAGTGGCAGTGTAATGTCCCTGCACAATCTGCAGGGATCTAGGAGAAAAAACACTATCCATAAGCAGAGGACAAACTCAGGGAGTAGAAACACCAAGGAAAAGCAACTGCCTGACTACAATGGCTGAGGGGACATGACAGAGGAGAGACTAAACGAACACTCTGATGCAAATCCTAACAGCATGGCAATGGGTTCGAGTCAAGGACACATATGATACCAGTGGAATCACGCGTCGGCCACAGGGGGTGGGAGGGAGGAAAAGAAAATGATCTTTGTCTTTAATGAAAAATGCATGGAAATGATCAAATAAAATACTATAAAATTAAAAAAAAAAGACCATTCAATCCCTCCTTGAGGAAGCTAGAGATTCCAAGATGTAGAGCTGACGAGGGAGAGTCTTCCACTAACCAAGGAAACTCTCTTTTCTTTGAATAGTCTTTGAATATGGAGGCTGGGTAAGGGTAGGTTAAGCTTCAATATCATAAACTACAATGGGAGGTCAAATTCTGATGAGTTATCATTATGATTTCATTTCTATTATATCTAACATACTACATAGATTTTTAAAAATTTAATAATCAAAGCTATGCAAATTTTCTGACTCTACTACCCAGGGACTGGCGCAGATTAGTCAGCCTCCTTGCACTCCATTACTGCTCCTCAATCATGAGACATTCTGCTGTCTCATACACATAGAATATAATCTTTCACCGTAGAAACAGTTTTCCAAACCCCAAAGAAAGGTACCCAAACACTCCTAAGACTGGCGAGGTAGGAATTCCAGACACTGCAGAAGGAACATTTCCTAAAACATTCAGTTCTGCATGGGCGTTCTCATATCAGCGCCACAAGGAAAACAAGGCAGCCAAATGGTGAGGAAGAAACAAATTAGCAGCTGCAGTTAATAGCCTTAAGAAGTGTTCCAGTCCTTCTCCCCGGGGCGCCATCATCTAAAAGCTGGGAGACTCAGGGTTTTCTCTGCTAATGACTGAGATGGAACTTGAGTCTCAGTTTCCACTCCTGGAGAAACCAAGTCTCCCCTGGGGAAATGCTGGAGGAGAAGGCAGAGAGGTGTGTTCTGCCCCCCTTTGAACCATATGACACCCCTGTAGGGGGACATTCTCAATATAGGAAAGGAGGCAAGGAAGGACTTACCATGGAGTCAAAGCATCATGATTACAGGGTTCAGGTGTTCCTGGCTATTTTTACTTATATATGTGGGGGTGCCTTCTCTTTGTGTTACATGTTTTCTTTAGCAGAGTCTATCCATTTCCCAAGGTGAAATAAAGATTTGTCAGAAATGCATTTTCTAAACCCGAGATAACAGGGTACCCCAACAATATTAAAATGTAATTGGGAAATATTTAATAAAATAAATAAAAATACAACAAAACATAGGTATTGTTAATATGTGGTTTTATAAGATGCTGTGTGCCACAGGGATCCTTATACAGTATTTTGTAAGAGACTCCCCTTTCTATTAAATTTGGCATCACTGGTTCTAAGCCATTCCCTCTTCTAGAAGTCAAGGGATCTGGACATGCACACAATACTTTCAAACAATCTTCAAGCCCACCAAAAGGGAAGGAGAAAAGATCCCTTGCCTTCCTTATGATCAGATCTATTTTTGTAGCATGCTTGAATTCTAGAGGCCCAGTATATCACCTGGTGGTCAGCCTCAAAGAATTCAAGCCATTGGCAGTCTGAGCTATGCTGTCGGATATGGAGGTCTATAGTTCATCAGGTTCAAAGACATAATGCAGGCCAAATACTGAATGAGGAGTCTGAGAATCACAGAACTCTGAGGTACCTGAGATTCGTCCTTCTGGTATTTAAAGGAGATCAGTACTAAAGGGTTTTGATAACTTGGTTGTGTTCTGACTGAAAATGGAGAGAAAATAATGAGATGGTCAGATTTGGTCAACTTCATAGCCTAACTTTGGGTCAGTGGTATCCACTATCCTTTGTTTAAAAATTTAAATTAATTTATTTAGTCAATTTAGAACATTTATTCCTTGGTTACAAGAGTCACATTATTTCCCTCCCTCCCCTACCCCAGCCCTTCGCAGAGCTGACACACAATTCCACTGGGATTTACATGTGCCCTTGATCAAAACCTATTTCCATGTTGATGTTTGCACTAGGATGTTCATTTATGGTCTACATCCCCAGCCATATCCCCTCGATCCATGTATTCAAGCAGTTGTTTTTCTTCTGTGTTTTTACTCCCACAGCTTTTCCTCTGCTTGTGGGTAGTGTTTTTTAGATCCCTGCAGATTGTTCAGGGACATTGCATTGCCACTAAAGAAGAAGCCCATTACATTCGATTTTACCACAGTGTATCAGTCTCTGTGTACAATTTTTCCTGGTTCTGCTCCTCTCAGTCTTCATCAATTCCTGGAGGTTGTTCCAGTCTCCATGGAATTCCTCCACTTTATTATTCCTTTGAGCACAATAATATTCCATCACCAACAGATACCACAATGTGTTCAGCCATTCCCCAACTGAAGGGCATCCCCTCATTTTCCAATTTTTGGCCACTTCAAAGAGTGCAGCTATGAATATTCTTGTACAAGTCTTTTTCCCTATTATCTCTTTGTGGTACAAACCCAGCAGTGCTATGGCTGGATCAAAGGGCAGATAGTCTTTTAGCGCCCTTTGGGCATAGTTCCAAAATGCCCTCCAGAATGGCTGGATCAATTCACAATTCAACCAGCAATGATTTAATGTCCCAACTCTGTCACATCCCCTCCAGCATTCATTATTTTCCTTTGCTGTCATGTTAGCCAATCTGCTAGGTGTGAAGTAATACCTCAGAGTTGTTTTGATTTGCATCTCTCTGATTATAAGAGATGTAGAACACTTTTTCATGTGCTTATTAATAGTTTTGATTTCTTTAACTGAAAATTGCCTATTCATGTCCCTTGCCCATTTATCAATTGGAGAATGGCTTGATTTTTTGTACAATTGATTTAGCTCTTTATGAATCTGAGTAATTAGACCTTGGGCAGAGGTTTTTGTTATGAAGATTGTTTCCCAATTTGTTGCTTCCCTTCTAATTTTGGTTGCATTGGTTTTGTTTGTACAAAACTTTTTAATTTGATGTAATCAAAATTATTTATTTTGCATTTTGTGATTTTTTTCTAGCTCTTGCTTGGTTTTAAAGTCTTTCCTTTCCCAAAGGTCTGACATGTACACTATTCTGTGTTCACCCAATTTGCTTATAGTTTCCTTCTTTATATTCAAGTTGTTCAACCATTCTGAGTTTATCTTGGTGTAGGGGGTGAGGTATTGATCCAAAGCTAATCTCTCCCACACTGTCTTCCAATTTTCCCAGCAGTTTTTATCAAATAGTGGATTTTGGTCCCAAAAAACTGGGATCTTTGGACTGTCTGGCTGAGGTCACTTACCCCAAGTCCATTCCACTGATCCTCCTTTCTGTCTCTTAGCCAGTACCAAATTGCTTTGATGACCACTGCTTAATAGTATAGTTTGAGATCTGGGACTGCAAAGCCTCCTTCCTTCACATTTTTTTTTCATGATTTCCCTGGATATCCTTGATCTTTTGTTCCTCCAAATGAATTGTGTTATGTTTTTTTCTAATTCAGTTAAAAAATTTTTGGTAGTTTAGTTCAATGGGTATGGCACAAAACAAGTAAATTAATTTGGGTAGGATTGTCATTTTTATTATGTTAGCTTGTCCTACCCATGAGCAATCAATGTTTTTCCAATTGTTTAGATCTAGTATTAATTGTGTAGAGAGTGTTTTGTAGTTGTGTTCATATAGTTTCTTTGTTTATCTCGGCAGATAGATTCCCAAGCATTTTACATTGTCCAGGGTAATTTTATTTTATTTTATTTTTAATATTTATTTGGTCAATTTCAAACATTATTCCTTGATTACAAAAATCATGTTCTATTCCTCCTCCTCCCCCTACCCTTCCTGTAGCTGACACGCAATTCCTCTGGATATCGCATGTGTTCTTGATCAGAACCTATTTCCATGTTGTTGGTATTTGCACTAGGATGTTCATTTAGAGTCTACATCCCCAGCCATATCCACTCGACCCATGTAATCAAGCAGTTGTTTTTCTTCTGTGTTTCTACTCACACAGTTTTTCCTCTGAATGTGGATAGTGTTCTTTCTCATAGATCATCCAGGGTGATTTTAAATGGAATTTCTCTCTCCAATTCTTGCTGCTGAGATGTGTTGGAGATATATAGAAATGCTGATGACCTATCCACTACCCTTTTGAAAGTAGGTATCAGAACCACTCTGAGCTCATAGTTAGAAATTCAGGGAAAGTGCACAAGAGTGCACTTGGGCAGTTCAATCCTGCTGGCTGGCTGGCTTCTTCCTGTTTTTCTTGCCATCCTGATCCAGCCTGAGTCATCAAAAGAAGGATCTCCTTTCTCCCTCATCTTAGGACTTTCCTAATTGGCACCACCAGGAAGTTGAATTTCTAAGTTATTTTTAAAGTCTGGATCAACAGAGATAGTGGCAGAAGACATAATATGGAACACTCCAATGGTGGAAAGTCTTGTATCACTGTGAAATTTGGCAGCTTCCCCAGTCACTGACTTCACACCAGAAGCAGTACTGTCCTTTTAAAACAACCCTGTGCTCAGTTTTTCAGTGTGTTTTTCCAGAAGACCTGGCAGACAGAATATTTGACAGATAAACTGGTTTTCACTGACATCCTGCATGGAGTCCTCTAAAGACTGCAGAATTGGACGCCCAAGTATTTCATAAAATTCTACCACCCAGAAGTATCTGGACACCACCTTTCCCCCTAAAAAAAGCCATACAGTGATGTAGCATGAAACTAAGTGACTTTCCAAAGTTCTCTTTTCTCCTTCACTCTCCCACACCCTTATCCCAGCATCTTAGAAGAGATTTTTTTCAGTCACCAATGTGATACTCCCTGCTCCGACTGGTGTGGGAGTATTGGCTTTTTCCTTTACAGTGAAAAATTCCAATTCTTTTCCTGAATATTGTAAAGGAAAATATATTTCCAGATATGTGCAAGCTTTTCAAGACTAAGACTGTTTCTTTTTTTTTTTTGTATTTGTATCCTTAGCTCTTAGCACATTGCACATAGCAGACAGTTAATAAAAGGCTAATTAACTGATCTCAAAGATGGAAGGTAATCCAGGAAGTGAAGGTCAGGGCTAGAATCCAGGAGACCCAGGGCAACAGAAAGCAGGGTCAACCACTGCACCTAAAAGTGGAGTAGAAAGATAGTAGACCTGCTACAATACTTTACTTTAGCATCTAAAATCTGGAAAGATGAGCAAATTAAACAAAATATCAACTAGAATAACAATACCAAACTATTGAAAATCTATAGTTCCCTCAAAAGAAAGAGCAAGTAATTTTGTGATAATTGCAAGCAGAGACTTAAAGGAAAAAATGGATTTTTTCCACCAAAAAAAAAACCCTACATGAAAACCTAGAAAGAAAAAAGAAATTAAAAAAAAGAAAATAAAATTTCTGTAGGAAAGAACTGGAAGTAAAATAAGTATCTTAGAAAACAAATATATACCTTATACAAGAAATAGATTCCCTGTAAAGTATAATAGACAAAAAATAATGACTATGGAATAGTAATGCATATTTGAATAAAATCCAAAGATCAAAAATACAAGAAAATATAAAATTTCTGTTATCAAAAAATAATTGATCAGAAAATGAACTGAGAGACAATTTAAAAATTACTGTACTAATTGAATGCCATAATAATTTTTAAATGCCTGGATGGAATGTGTCAAGAAACAATAAATAAGAACTTCCCAGATCTATTATAAGAATCTAGAAGCAGCTCACAAAAGAAATCCTAAAAAAAAAAAAAGTCCTAGGAATGCCATAGTTAAAATCCAGAGCTTTCAAATCAAAGAAAAAAAAACAATAGAAGAAGCCATCAAGAAAAAGTTAAAATACTAAGGAACTATATAGTCAGGATCACATAAGACCTGGCAACTTCTACTAAAAATGAGAAAGTCATAGAATATAATACAATTAAACCTTGGTACTCAATGGTTTCAGAACTCTGAATTTGCTATTCGAATCATTTTGATGAGAAAAAAATTGTCATTGTATTCAATGTTTGCTTGGCATCTGTGCACTTGCTAGAATGTGTTGGCATCCTGATCTTGGGAAGCATATAGCCACTCTGGCCAAAGGAGCATGGCGCTCAACATTGAGGAGCTGCAGGAATTTCAGAGAGCCCAACAGCCAACTGGGGAGTGTTAAGGAAATGGTGTGCAAAATGGGTGGAAATGCAAAACTGGGTTGAAAACTATCACCCTGATGAAGCTTTAACCCGCAGAATTATACATTTGTTAAGTAATCAGACCATCTCCCCTTAGGCCACAAACTCTTCCCAACACAGGTAAAAAATAAATTTAAATGATTTCATTTAGTCTAATTATTGCTTTTTATTTCTGTCTATGTATTATTAATGTTTCTTTAGTAAAATACAACTCCATTAATGCATATAATGCCATATAAAAGCTGGGTTTTCCTGATGTCTAGAAGGGATTAATGCAACTTACATTTATTCCTTATGGGAAAAATTCATTTGGCATTTGACCTGACTTGTGGAATAAATTAATGACGAGTACCGAGGTATCAGTGTATTCCCAAAGGAAAAAGATCTGGGGCAATAAATGAGCATGATTTACAACCAAACAAAAAACAAGTAGAATCTAAAGGGTGCCTTCGATTGCCTCTCAGACAATTGGAGAGTGGCCAAATTGGAGTATATTAGTGTAATATAATATCCATGCACATTAAAACATGGTGAAAGAGAATGGGAGTAAGACTCGATATGAAACTGAATCTCTATTATATAGTGCTTGTTTTTTGCAAAGTATATGATAAATTCTATATGTTAATGTCAAAACCAACCATTCTGCTTATCTGTGATTCCTTCTCCCCTTCCTTCTCTTCTGGGCAGATTTTAAAATGTTAGAATGACTCTTCTTGGAGCATAACTATTGCTACTATTCTCTTCTCCTCTTAATTAAAAACTTCATCAAAAATAAAAAAAAGGAAGCCCTTATAACAAATAATGATAGTCAGCAAACCGCATCTATAAACACACTGGTCATGCCCCAAAATTTACATTTTAGCAGAGAGTAAGATGAGAAGAACTGGGAGTATATACTGTATAAGGACAACAAACTTGTAAAGAAAAGTGACTTTGAAAGACTTAAAAACTCCAAGCAATGCAATGACTGATTATGACTCCAAATGATCCAAATAAAGCATATTCTTTATTTCCTGAGTGAGATGATGGATCTGATGTGCTGAGATATAAGTTTTTGGACATGACCAGTATTGCCTCAGTTTCTTCAACTGTAAAACAGGGATAAAACACCTACTCCAGAATCAATCAAATGAGATGTTTGTAAAGCATATAGTAGGTGCTTAATAAATGCTTGTTTTCTTCCTTCCTTCCATAGTTGCTCTGCACCTTAAAGTTTTAGATAGTTACTTGCAAACTGTGAGAGGTTAAATAACTTGCCCCGAGTCACAAGATCAATATATGTCACAGGCAGGACTTGAACCTATTCCTTTTTTTCATTTGAGACCCAAGGCTGACCGACTATGAAAGCGACATATCACAGGGTTGTCAGATCAGCTTGCTAAGTTGGAAATTTCATCAGTTTTCATCTAATCTTTGTCATTGGTAAGTAGGTATTTTCTTGTGGCTCTCCTTAGATATAACTCTATCCAAGAAAAGATTAAACTCAGTAAACTAATAAAAGGCAAGTAGGTGGCACAGCGGATATAGCACTGAGTGTGGAGTCAGAAAGAGTTGAGTTCAAATCCAGCTTCGGAAAATTCCTAGTTGTGTGAACTTTGGCAAGTCATTTCACCTCTGTTTGCCTCTGAGGAAGGAAATGACAAACCATTCCAGTATCTTTGCCAAGAAAACTCCATGGACAGAGTCCATGATGTCATGAAGAGTCAGACATGACTAGAATGACTGAAGAACAGCAACAAAGTAATAAACCATGGTCCAGATGCCAGTTTTCTCAAGAAAATCTCAAATTCAGAAGTACTAAAATGTATTAGCATTCACTTTTTAAAAAATCACCCCATTTTCCCTTTTCCTTTAAAATGGATAGAATCAGAAGTATTTTCTATTACTCAGACCAAATCACAACTAGTCCTAGATGAACAGATAAGCAGTCATTCTTGATGATGTTAAAAGTAGATATGGAAAAAGACCTGGGATTAGTGGATTTTTTTTAATGGTAGGAATTTTTTTTTGACTTGCCAAGTATAATTCTTGGTTTGTTGATTCAACAAACATTTATTTAACATTCATCAAGTGAGTTTGTGTCTGTAAGGTATTTCGTAATGTGGATATGGCCGGAATCTGTGAATCCATTGGTGCAGGGACCCTCTTAGGTGAAGGAACTCCCTTTAGTAATGTTGGCCTTTGAAACTGAGAATGTTAGTCACTTGCCTAGAGTAATGATCAAACTCGAATAGAAACATGGTCACTAACTCTGCATACGTATTCCTGTGTATTATTTTAGAAAAACATATACCAACATTCTCTCTGTTCTATTGCATTTTTGTTTATTTTCTAAAATATTTCTCATATTTTAATCTGTTTTGGGCAAATTTTTGGCTAGGAGCCTCTTGTGTCAGTAGGTGGTAGATGATGAGCTCCTTAAGAAAAGGAATTGTCTTAAAAAAAAAAAAACTCTTACCTTCTGGTTTGGAATTGATTCTAAGTGTTGGTTCCAAGACAGAAGAGTATCAATGGCAGTTAAATGACAGACCCAGGGTCACCCAAGTGGGAGGTTTTTGAAGACAGATTTGAACCTGGGACCCACCCCCACCCCATCTCCAGACCAGGCTCTCTTTCCACTGAGCCACCTGATTACCTCCCAGGAACTATCTTTTGTATCCCTAGTGCTTAGAATAGTGCTATTAGCATTTAATAGATATTTATAAATTGATTGACTGATTGATACCTTTGGCCCCTGAGAAACTAAAGTACTTGTCCAGAGTCTCACACCCAGAATATATCAGAGGCAGGATTTGAAATCAGGCTCTTTGGCTCTGAAAGCCACCATGTCATGCTCAGTGTTACATACATAGTATGCATGAATATTGATTACTAATATTATATTTATATAGTACTTGGAAATCTTCAGTGCTAGCTCCCTCATGAAATGTAAGCTCCTTGAATCAGGGATTGTATTTTTGCTTTTTTTTTTGTATCCTCAGTACTTAGTACAATGCTTGGCAAATAGTAGGCACTTAATAAATGATGATTGATTGATTAAATGCTCTCCCTAACTTCCAAAGGAAAAGAACTTAATTGGATGAAAGTGAGAGGATATCTATGAATCTTCTGGTATCCTCTGAAGCAGAGAAGCCAAGAGTATCTGGGCCATACATTTCTGAAATCAGGTTCTCCAAGTCAGCACATGGATATTGTGTATGCCCAAAAGATTAAGCAATGGGACTAATGGGTAAACATGGTGGCAGTCTAGGCACAGGATGCTTCCTCTCCTCAGCACCTACTGATATAGACTACCTTAAAAGACCAAAAAATCCAAATTCATTTGAATGAAGGGACTCTACAGTAGGGCACAGCATTGAAGGTATGGAATTTAGGCATTGCCACACTATAAGGGGGTGAAAAAGCTCCCACCAAAATGTGAGCTGATCTACCCTCCTCCATCCCACCTACAAAGCCAGAGACAAAACCAGTGCGCCAGAATCAGTGAGGAAGCAAGGGACATCTCTAGAGTGAGTGAGGGGCACATCTAGGCCCTTGGCAGCTGACTAAGACCACTAAAGACCTACCCCTGAGAGCAGCTACACCTGAAACCCCAGCAGGCTGAAGAGCACAGACCATGGGCACTCATGGGAAGAGAGCACAGAGAAGGGCAGTGAATGGCAGAAGCTGTGGAGGTTTGAGAGCTTGCCTCAGGCAAAATCCTTGCTCCTTAAACTCCATACACAGAGAGCCTGCCCACCTCACTAAGATTTCTGACTAAAAAGGGAAGGAAAAACCTCCACAGTGATGGCAAATAGTGCCCAGGAACAACAACCTCCCTCCAGCAAGAAAAACAAGAAAAATGGACTAACCCTGGATAATTTTTATGCTATGCAAAAAAAAGAAAAAGGAAGGGATGGAATTGAAGATGGCACCAAGAGATACTTAAAGAAATAAAATAAATAAGATAATCTTTATCACACAAAGATACACATAGGAAGGGGAGGGGAAGAATATTCTTATAAGAAGGAGAGGAAGAGAGTGCTAATAGGTAATACTTAAACCTTACTCTTAGTGAAATCAATTCTGAGAGGGAAGAGCATCTAAATCCATTGGGGTCTTGAATTCTATCGTATCCTACAGGGAAAGTGAGAAGGGAAAACTACGGAGGATAGGGGGGAGGGAGTACAAAAAGGGAGGGAAAGAGAGGGGGGAGGGAACTTAACAGACCCTAAAAAAATAAGAAGGGAACAAAAAGGAGGGGCCAGAAAGGGAAACATATCAAGGGAGGGGATTCGGGTGATTGATTAAAAGCAAACCACTGGTTTAAAAGGATATAGCAAAAGAAGAAAGGACAGAACTAGGAGAGGATATCAAAATGCTGGGGAATACACAAGTGACAATCAAAACTTTGAATGTGAATGGGATGAACTCACCCATAAAATGAAAACAAATAGGAGAGTGGATTAGAATCCAAAATCCTACCATGTGTTGTCTACAAAAAAACACACATGAGGTGGGTAGACACTCACAAGGTTAGAATTAAAGGTTGGAGCAAAACCTATTGGGTCTCAATTGATAGAAAGAAGGCAGGAGTTGCAATCATGATATCTGACAGAGTCAAAGCAAAAATAGATCTGATTAATAGGGATAGGGAAGGTAAATACATCCTGATAAAAGGGAGTATAGACAATGAGGAAATATCAGTAATCAACATGTATGTAACAAATGGTAAAGCATCCAACTTTCTAAAGGAGAAACTAGTGGAAATGAAGGAAGAAATAGATAGGAAAACTATACTAGTGGGAGACTTGAACCTACCACTATCAAATTTAGATAAATCAAATAAAAAAATAAATGAGAAAAAGGTAAAAGATGTGAATGAAATCTTAGAAAAATTAGAGTTAATAGATATATGAAGAAAAATAAATAGGGACAAAAAGGAATATACTTTCTTTTCAGCAGCACATGGTACATTCACAAAGACTAACCATGTACTAGGGCATAAAAACATGGCAAACAAATGCAGAAAGGCAGAAATAATAAATGCAATCTTTTCAGAAAATAATGCAATAAAAATAATGATCAGTAAGGGTACATGGAGAGCCAAATAAAAAATTAATTGGAAATTAAATAATATGATTCTCTAAAATTGGTTAGAGAAAAAATCATAGAGACAAATAATAATTTCATTAAAGAAAAATGACAATGATGAGACATCCTTTCAAAATCTATGGGATGCAGCCAAAGCAGTACTCGGGAAAATTTATATCCAGAGTTCATATAGTAACAAATTAGGGAGGGAAGAAGTCAATGAATTAGACATGCAAATCATTGAAAGCAAACAAATTAAAAAACCCCAGAAGAAAACTAAATTAGAGATCCTAAAAATTAAGGGAGAAATTAATAAAATCAAAAGTGAAAGAACTATATAACTAAAAAATGAGACTAGTCTCTGGTATTTTGAAAAACAAATAAAATACACAAAGTACTGGCAAATCTAATAAAAAAGGAAAAAAGAAAACCAAATTAACATTATCATAGATGAAAAGGGAGACCTCACCTTCAATGAAGAGGAAATGAAGGCAATCATTAAAAACCATTTTGCCCAATTATATGGCAATATAGATGCCAATCTAGGTGATATGGATGAATATTTACAAAAATATGAAGTGCCTAGGTTAACAGAAGAAGACAGAGAATTCTTAAATAATCCCATATCAGAAAAAGAAATCCAACAGGCCATCAAAGAACTCCATAAGAAAAAATCACCAGGGTCTGATGGATTCACAAGTAAATTCTATCAAACATTCAAAGAACATCTAATCCCAATACTATACAAACTATTTGACATAATAAGCAAAGAGGGAGTTCTACCAAATTCCTTTTAATACACGAATATAGTACTTATTCCTAAGCCAGGAAGATCAAAAACAGAGAAAGAAAACTATAGACCAATCTCCTTAATGAATATAGATGCAAAATCTTAAATACGATACTAGCAAAAAGACTCCAGCAAGTAATCAAGAGGGTTATTCACTATGATCAGGTGGGATTTATACCAGGAATGCAAGGATGGTATATTAGGAAAACCATCCACATAATTGACCATATCAATAAGCAAACCAACAAAAACCACATGATCATCTCAATAGATGCAGAAAAAGCCTTTGACAAAATACAACACTCATTCCTATTGAAAACACTAGAAAGTATAGGAATAGAAGGGTCTTTCCTAAAAATAATAAACAGTATTACTCTAAAACCATCAGCCAACATCATCTGGAATGGGGATACACTAGATGCATTCCCAATAAGATGAGGAGTGAAACAAGGATGCCCGTTATCAAAGCTGTTGTTTAACATTGTACTAGAAACACTAGCAGTAGTAATTAGAGAAGAAAAAGAAATTGAAGGTATTAAAATTGGCACTGAGGAGACCAAGCTATCACTCTTTGCAGATGATATGATGGTCTACTTAAAGAATCCTAGAGAATCAACTAAAAAGCTAGTAGAAATAATCAACAACTTTAACAAAGTAGCAGGATACATAATCAACCCACACAAGTCATCAGCATTTCTATATATCTCCAACACAACTAAGCAGCAAGAATTAGAAAGAGAAATTCCATTTAAAATCACCCTAGACAATACAAAATACTTACCAATCTATCTGCTGAAACAAACCCAGGAACTATATGAACATAACTACAAAACACTCTCCACACAATTAAAACTAGATCTAAACAATTGGAAAAACATCAACTGTTCATGGGTAGGATGAGCTAACATAATAAAAATGGTCATCCTACCCAAACTTATTTACTTGTTTTGTGCCATAACCATCGAACTACCAAAAAACTTTTTTACTGAATTAGAAAAAATACATAACAAAGTTCATTTGGAGGAACAAAAGATCAAGGATATCCAGGGAAATCATGAAAAATATGTGAAGGAATGTGGCCTTGTAGTACCAGATCTCAAGCTATACTATAAAGCAATGGACATCAAAACAATATGGTACTGACTAAGAGACAGAAAGGAGGATCAGTGGAATAGACTTGGGGTAGTGACCTCAGCAAGACTGTCTATGACCAGCCCAAAGATCCCAGTTTTTGGGACCAAAAGCCACTATTTGATAAAAACTGCTGGGAAAATTGGAAGACAGTGTGGGAGAGATTAGGTTTGGATCAGTATCTCATTCCCTACACCAAGATAAACCCAGAATGGGTGAATGACTTGAGCATAAAGAAGGAAACTATATGTAAATTAGGTGAACACAGATTAGTAAACATGTCAGACCTTTGGGAAAGGAAAGATTTTAAAACCAAGGGAGACTTAGAAAAAAAATCACAAAATGTAAAATCAATAATTTTGACTACATCAAATTTAAAAGTTTTTGTAAAAACAAAACCAATGTAACCAAAATTAGAAGGGAAGCAACAAATTGGGAAAATATCTTCATAACAAAAACCTCTGACAAAGGTATAATTACTCAAATTTACAAAGAGCTAAATCAATTGTACAAAAAACCAAACCATTCTCCAATTGATAAATGGGCAAGGGACATGAATAGGCAATTTTCAGTCAAAGAAATTAAAAGTATTAATAAGCACATGAAAAAGTGTTCTAAATCTTTTATAATCAGTGAGATGCAAATCAAAACAGCTCTGAGGTACCATCTGACACCTAGAAAATTGGCCAACATGACAGCAATGGAAAGTAATGAATGCTGGAGGGGATGTGACAGAGTTGGGACATTAAATCATTGCTGGTGGAGTTGTGAATTGATCCAGCCATTCTGGAGGGCAATTTGGAACTATGCCCAAAGGGTGCTAAAAGACTGTCTGCCCTTTGATCCAGCCATAGCACTGCTGGGTTTGTACTCCAAAGAGATAAGGAAAAAGACTTGTACAAGAATATTCATAGCTGCACTCTTTGTGGTGGCCAAAAATTGGAAAATGAGGGGATGCCCTTCAATTGGGGAATGGCTGAACAAATTGTGGTATATGTTGGTGATGGAATACTATTGTGCTCAAAGGAATATAAAGTAGAGGAATTCCATGGGAACTGGAATGACCTCCAGGAATTGATGCAGAGTGAAAGAATCAGAACCAGGAGAACATTATACATAGAGACTGATACACTGTGGCACAATCGAATGTGGCAATGTAGTGATTTAGTGATCTATGAGAAAAATCACTATCCACATTCAGAGGAAAAACTGTGGGAGTAGAAACCCAGAAGAAAAACAATTTCTTGAATACATGGGTCGAGGGGGTATGACTGGGAATATAGATACTAAAGGAACATCCTAGTGCAAACATCAACAGCATGGAAATAGGTTCTGATCAAGGACACATGTAAATCCCAGTGGAATTGCATGTCGGCTACGGGAAGGGCCAGGGGAAGGGAGGGAGGAATAGAATATGACTTTTGTAAACAAGGAATAATGTTTGAAATTGACCAAATAAAAATAAATTAAAATATTAAAAAAAAAAGATTAAGCAATCTTGGCCAGTCTCTCCCCCCATTATGGATGTCTGAGACCCTCTTTGACTCCATTCTACCTTCCCAACCTCATTTTAGATGACTTCCCCTCACATATCATATATTTCAAACTAGATTGCTTGCCATCTTTTGAATATGTTTTCAGTTTCTCTCCTCTGAACCATTGCTCAAGCCATAAAGCTATGCCTTCTCTCTAACATCTGTGAATATCCCACCCATTCTTCAGTTCACAAACAAACATGTTCAGAGCAAACGATGTCTAAGAGAAATAGGAAATAATTAAAGGCATGAAAATTAAGAGAGGCAGGGGATGGCTTCCAGTAAAAGAAGGGATTTTAGTTGAAACTTAAAGGAAGCCAAAGTGGTCGGTAGTTGGAGAAAAGGTAAGAGGGTGGTTTAGGCTGAAGAAAGTGAGAGAAAATGCTCAGAGCCCAGAGGTGGAGTGTCTTATTTGTGGAACAGCTAGGAGGCCAGTGTCACTGTATCAAACAGGTGCATGTGAGAGGTAGGCAAAGGAAGACTGGGAAGGTAGAAGCGGTCTTGATTATGAAGGTTTTGAATGCCAAAAGGTGCATTTTGCACTTGATGGTTGGCATTACAGTGGTGGAATTGATAGGGCATGGAAACAGATTTGATATGAAGGGGTGAGAGAGAGTGACGAGTCCAGGAAGATTTTGAGGTTGTCTCCTAGTCTTGAGGGTCTGGAAGGATGTTGTTACCTTCTACAGTAACAAGGAAGGTGGCAGTGAAAGTGTTAGGGGGAAAGATGAGTTCAGGTTTGGACATGTTGAGATTAAAATGTCTAATGGACATCCAGTTTGAGATGTCTAAGTTTTATTCTGACTTATGAGATCAACTATGGAGGAGACAAAGAAAAAGACAGTAAGTAAAAATTCCTTTCCTGTTTTGTTACTGTTCATTCATTTCAGTTTTGGGCAACTCTTTGGGACCCCATTTGGCTTTTCTTTGCCAAGACATTGCAGTGGTTTGCCATTCCTTCTCCAGCTTATTTTACAGATGAGGAAAAGGAGGCAAACAAGGTTCAGTGTCTTGTCTAGGGACACATAGTTTGTAAGTGTCCAAGACCAGATTCAAATTCAGGAAGACGAGTCTTCTTGACTCCAGGCCAAGCACTCTGTCCAATTAGCCTCCTCACTGCCCTCTTTCCTTTGAGAACTGATATTTATTATTTTAAAGAAACATAAAGAAGATTTTATGGGGAATGAGTCTAGAGGGAGACATTTAAGATAAAGGGCTTTGAGAAAAGCTAAAAATGCCATGTTCCTTCAAGAGAGAAATTATAGTATAAAGAGAATCTATAAAACTATTATAACTTTTATCTTTAAGAGAAAATCCTTACCTTCCATCTTAGAATCAATACTATATATCAGTTCCAAAGCAGCAGAGTGGTAAGAGGTAAGCAATGGGGGTTAAGTGACATGCCCAGGGTCACATGGCCAGAAAGTGCCTGAGGTGAGATTTAAACAGAGGACCTTCTCTATCTCTAGGCCTGGCTCTCAATCCACTGAGATACCCAGCTGCCCCTTATAATAGTTATCTTTTTTTTTAACCCTTACCTTCAGTCTTGGAGTCAATACTGTGTAAAGTGGTAAGGGCTAGGCCATGGGGGTCAAGTGACTTGCCCAGGGTCACACAGCTAAGAAGTGGCTGAGGCCATATTTGAACCTAGGACCTCCCATCTCTAGGACTGGTTCTCAATCCACTGAGCTACCCAGCTGCCCCTTATAATATTTATCTTGCAAAGAGGATGAAGAGGACTCTTGGGAAGGTCTTTCCTATTCTGAATGAATTCAATAGTCTGGGGTGGATTTTCAGAAGTAAGAAGTTGAGATGCCTTTTGATGTAATTAAGTGAATATCTTTGTTATTATTGACCTCCCTGTTAAAAAATTACATTTCAGGAACTACGATAGTCAATTATTCCCAGGAGATTAAGAGATTTAATATAGAGTGATGAAAACTGCTGTTTAGAAGAGATTCTCTAGTTTATTAAATAAAAGACATCTAATGAACTGAAGTTGACTCTCTGAGCTTACTTGATAAGTTTAAAGACAGGAACTTTTATTGATTAATGAGGACATGTATGAGCACCTTCCTGAATTTTTCTAGATCTCAGCACGATGAGAGTAAGTGAAGCAGGAGGCTGAAGAGAGCTTTACAAAGTGACGGTGGTGATCCACACAGCCCTAGAGCACGTGGGGTTCATCCTGCCAATCCCACCACTTCAAAATACTTGATTTTAGGAATGTGAACCAAAACAGTGACTTTTTTATACATCAGCGATGAGCTTCTGTTAACCTGGGCTTTGCTGGGGGTCTTTGCACCGGAGGGTCTTAGCCGGCTAGGATGTGTAGTTATTACTGTCTTATTAGGCACGTGGTAGTTACAAAAAGTGAAGATTCATGTTAGAATCCAACTTTCCTCCAGAGTACACATAATAACACACACACACACACACACACACACACACACACACACACACACACATCTTCCAAAGAGTAAAAAGTGACATGGAGAAGGTATTTAATAGCTGTGGAGCTGTGGAGAAGGTATTGAAGAGCACAGGGGCAAATTCTGTAGAGGAAACCAAAACAGAGAAACAAAAATGCCCAAGTTGAAAACAAATTGGGTCCCTCACGTTCCTGCTCGTGAAGCCTGGTAGTCTGATTCTCTAGTCTGACACTCGCACAGCCCATAATTTAACAAGACCACATATTCCTATGCCGCCAATAATACGGCAACTCCTTTTGTTTCCCTGGGTGGGGAGTATGGAAAATCCTGTTCAGGTCTGTCAGGCTACCTACCAAATAGCGTCTGAAATCATGTCTGGCTTCCGTGAAGCCAAATTCTAGCCAGGAGTCCTTTTCAGCTTTGTACAGAGCCTCAAAATAGCCACAGCCCGATTTTAGCCAGGGAAGATTTGGTCTTTAAGAGTCTGCTTCTGTCCCGGATGGCTCGATGCTCTCCAGAGGTACTAGTTCTGGCATTGACAAAGTCACTGTGTGTCTACCTGGACACGGTGTGATTTCTGGGCAGATCGTTCTGCTGCAATTCCTTTAATAGGGTACAAAGTGATTCATTCCCAAAGTTCACTTAATGACTGGAAATTCAAAGAAAAATCAGAATGTCCGTGTCTAAGAGGCCCTCAGACTTCATTGATTCAGCCTCCTCATTTGAAGGATGAGGAATTGGGAGGTCCAAGCGGTGAGATGACCTTCCCCGTGTCAGGCATCTTAGTCAGAGCGGAGCTGGGACAAAGTTGCCCAACAGTCTTCCCATTAGACTACCCTCTCCTAGAGCCAACGCCGCTTAAATGTTCATTGTCATTCAACAAGTATTTATTGACCATCTCTTATGTATAAACACTCCATCAGAACCTTTTCCAAAAGCAGGTTTTGGTCATTGAGAATAGGAAGAGGACAGATGACGAGTCCCTAGGGGAAGAGGCCACTCGAACGGAAGAAAGTGGATAGAAGAGGCTCAGATGAAGTTTGTAGAGAAACATCGTGTCCAGTTCTAGTTACAATCTATTTCGATGAATTATCTATGTATTTTGGTCATCGTTATCCTACAGCTTCAAAGAGTTTTTCCAGTTAATTGTTTCTCTTTAAATTATTTTGATTTTGTTTGTTTATCAAAATCTTTCCAATCTTATGTAATAGAAGTGTTCATTTTGTCTCCTATCTTCCTCTCTATCCCTGAGAGCTCTTTTCCTATGCATAGTTGTGAATTATGATCCTCTCATTTGTTTATAATTGACCTTTATATCTAGGTCATGTATCCTTTTGGAGTTGATTGTGGTACAAGGTGCGAGATGTTGACCTTAGCCTAATTCTTCTAGACTGCTTAAAGGGAGTCCTTCCACCAACACCTTAATAACCCAATGATAACTGGGTTTATCAAACTTGCTTCTTGATCCCATATACATTGTATCATCCATTCATCAATTTTGTATTTTTTTAAACACTATGAAATTGCTTTGAGATTTGGTCATGCTAAGCCTCCTTTCTTCTCACTCCTTTTCATTGGATTCCTTGAGGTTCTTGACCTCAAGGTCCTTTACTTGAATTATGTTCCAATTCTATCTAATTTCATACAGTCATCCTTTGGTAGTTTCATTGGGCAAAAACCGTAAATCAATTTAGGAAGCAATGTCGCTTTCAGTACAGTTCAATCATAAGCAATTAATTCATCTTTAATTACTTGTCTTCTTTTTTTTCTGTATAGTTTTGTAGTTGTGTTCGTATAATACCTTTGTATGTAAGTGGACTCAGATATTTTAGATATTTTGTAGTAATTTTTCATAGAATTTATTTTTCTATCTCTATGTTTGGTTTCCTTGGTTACAGAAAGGTTTCTTTTGGGGAGGTTGACTTTATATTTTGACATTTTCCTGGTTGTTTCAAATAATTTTTAATTGACTCTCTAGGGTTCTTTAATTAAACTATCATATCTTCAGAAAATGAAAATCTTATTATTTACACATATATCTTATATTTCTTTTCCTTGTCTTACTGTTTTAGCTTGCACTTCTAAAACTATATCAAATAAGTTGACAAGGGTAACAATAGTGATCATAACAATCTTTTCCTTACTGCTAATCTTGTTGGAAAGGGCTGTGGTATTTCTCCTTTACAGAGAATGCTAGCTCTTGGTTTCAGACAAATGGACATATCCTACATAGGAAAAATGGATATGTCTATTTGTTTCTATGATTTCTATGCTCTTTTTAACATAAAAGTATTGTATTTGTCAAAAGCTTTTTTTGGCATCTACTCATATAATAATAGGTTTATTATTTTAGAGAACTGATCAGTTCTCTAAAATTCCAATTTGTTTGTGACTATTATCCACTTAACTCTCCTCTCTTAAACTGCTTATCTTTCCCTGACTTGTTAGTTTATTACATTTCTATACCAATCTCTCTCTCTCTCTCTCTCTCTCTCTCTCTCTCTCTCTCTCTCTGGGGAAGGGTGAAGTCATATGATGCCTTCTTTCACTATCATTTCTCCTATTCTTATCTGCTTTTTTTTTTTTTGTTTGGATCTTGCAATTAAGAGAACAAAGTGCTGCCTCCTTCCTTATTTTTCCCTCTAGCATTCATTTTTTCCTTTCTCTTTTTTTTTTTTTAAAACCAAGAAAGTGTAGTAAAACTATAGGTTCTGTGTTTGTCTTGTTTAACTCTTTCTTTGATCTCAGAAGATAGGATTCTGGTGGGACATTTATCTCCTCTCCTATCAGAATGTTAGCACTTCATCATTTAAACCCCTTTCAATTGTTCAAATGTCAGACTTTTCTAGATTTCTCTTGACTTGATACTGCATTTCAAAGTTTCTGCTCAGTTTTAGTCTTTTCATCAGGAATGATTGGAAGCTCTCTATCCTTTTAAAAATCCACCTGCCCCACCTTTAAGGATTATATTTAGTTTTGCAGTGTAAATTATTGATGGCAAGTTTTTTTCTTTTGTCTTTTGGAATATCACATTCTAAAATTTTATTTTCTTCAATGACTACTTTGCTTTTGACTCTAGCATGATTCTGACTGTGATTCCTTGGTATTTGAAGTCTTCCTTTTTGTTGCTAGTAATACTTTTTCTTTGACTTAGAAACTCTGGATTTAGTTGTGGCCTTCTTGGATGTTTTCAGTTTGGTGTTTCTTGAAAGAGGTGACTGGTACAATTTTCTATGTTTACATTGTCTTCTGGTTCTAACAGATTTGGTCAATCTTTTATTAAACCTTGAAAAATGGTGTCCAGATTTTTTTGTTTGGCGATGATTTTCAGGAAATCTAATTATTCATAAATTATCTTTCTTCAAAATATTTTCCATGTCAGTTGTTTTTGATAGTAGATATCTTATGATTTCTTCCAATGTTTCAATCTTTTGATTTTCTTCTATTTTTTGTGTTATTAAAGCATTTAGTTCCTTTATCACTGATTTTTTTAAAAATAATGTCCACATTTATTTCTTCCTTCAATTCTTTTAGTCTTTATGGCCAAGTCATTCCCCCCACCCCCTCTTTTTCTAGTTATTGTGATATTATTCTTTTTCCAGACTTAGGCTTGTCTTAATTCATAATATTTATAAATTGTGCTTTGTATTTGCTTTTGTTTACTCTTATTTTCAGCTTTGGTTTTTGGTGTGATTTGGAATTTCCCTCCATAGTTTTTGGGTGGATTGGGTTGGCCTAATTTTTGCTCCTGTTCCCTTTGTAATATAGATGCTGCTATTGCTGCCCATAGATTGGGTGGCCTGTATTGGGTCTCATCATCTACCTTAGGCATCAATTCCTCAGTGCCCTGGAGGCCCACAGTGGTTTAGGCCCAGTTTGGTCTCTTTCTCTTTCTCTCTGCATGATTTGCAACTGCAGTTGGTTCCATCCTCCTTTGGTCTCAAGATTCTTGCATACTCCTCCTGACCCTGGTACACAGGTGTTCAGTTGAACCTGCTCCTATAGTGTTCTGAGGAGTACATAGTTGGACCTTCTTTACATCCCTGGTTTGTATTTTGATTGACTTAAGGAATTGGCTTTGGTTTTCTATTCATTGTAGAAAGGGCTGGCTGGTTTGCATCCATTTGCAGTATTTGTATTGGATTCTTCCTCTCCCTATCTTAGACCAGTTGCTAAGAGTTCTTCTTTGCTAGTGGTCCCTTCCTGCGTCCACCAATTTTACCTTTATCGTGATTTCTGTTGTCTTCTCTACCTCAATCTCTCCATCAACCTTTGCCTGATTCTGGAGATGTTTTTGTGTCGCCTGGAATGGACAGGAGCTGCCTTTTGCTTCTTTTAGGATGGCTAGATCATTTCTCTTTCTGGGGCAGCCCTAAGACTTTTAGTTCATTGCTGAAAAGGGGAGCTGATGGGGGAGAGCTGGGCCTTCAGGATGCCCACTTAACTGGAAGTGGAGCTAAGATATTTTACAATATCAACCTTTGTTTCCAGGTATGAGTGTTCTTCCAATTCATGAGCAATGGTTTTTCTTTCTTCCGATTAGCTTTTCTGCTATATGAGCCCTTATACGAAGAAGCTCTGGGGTTTTTCTTCCACAGAAATTCTTTATTGTAAGTGGGTTCCATTTTACCTTTTTCACTCCCAAATGCATTATTATTTTCTTCCAACCCCTTCCTTTCAAATACTCACTAGTACTCTTTCTTACCACATCATCAAACTATTCTATTTCGTAGACATTTGGGATGGCTGCTGCATGATTTGCAACTGCAGTTGGTTCCATCCTCCTTTGGTTGTATTACTGTATTACTTGCAGAATTCATGTAAATTTTTGCATGTTTTGCTAATTGTTTTTTTTATGCCAATCTGGCCATTTTATTTCAGTAATAGTTTAGCTCCAGTCAATGTTTACTTTTGATGGGAGGAGCTACATTTCCTGGGTTTGGCTGGCATTATATGTTTAGAGAAGGAGAAATGGGTTCAGAAGGGTTTGAAACTTGCCTAAGGTAATGGAAGAATGCAGAAGGCAGAGAAGGATGTCCACGCATGTGATTTCAGCATTCCAAATTCCATTTTGACATGAGGCAGGCAAACAATTCCCCCAAACACCACAGTCTCGTGCTCAAAGAAGGATGGGGCTTGCATTTGGAATACGAATGCTTCAGTTGAGATGGAGGATCTATCTGCTCTTTATTATCTTTGTAATCTTGGTCAAGCCATTCCTTCTCTGGGTTTCATCATTTTTCAAAAGACAGAGATGCACAAGATAATTTCTAAGATCCCTCACGGCTCCACAAGCTAGGATCCCAACACTAGTGGTTTTCTCCCCCACCATTGCTCTCGGTTTCCCCCTACTGCCTCTTGCAAGACCTAAAGGCAAGCAGAAATAGTAGAAGATATAAGGCTTCCTACTTTTTTTAAAACATGAAAAGCAAGCAAAGAAAATCTTTTTCTAAGGAAGAAGTGTGGAAAGAATGTTGAATAACCAGTTAGAAGACTTGGGTTCAAAATTGATCTCTGCCCCTAACCATGGGGAAGTCACTTTTCTGTAAAAGGAAGGAAGTGGGCTTCTTTCTGCCCCAAGTCTGACTCTATAAATGCTTCACTGATACTGTAAAAAGCAGCAAAGCAGGATTTGAACCCATGGATACTCTTTAGCTAACATTATATGAATAGAATATAAAAGGTTGTCTTTCCTCATCTTTTTTTGACACCTTACAAAAGACATTCTTTCAATCCAGTAAACAGTCAAATGCAATAAATACTTGAGGTAAAAAAAAAATCCAATACTAAAAAAATCTGTCCTTGGCCCATAAGACACTATCCTATGTTTGCCACTTCATTGATTTTATGAGGCTGTCACAGCACTCAAAAAGTACTTCTGGTAACTCACAACACTAACAGCCAAGAAAAGAATATGCCATCACGGGCTGAACAAGATTGCTTGTGTCCAGCTCTCAGAAAAACCAGGCTGGGCCTGTTGGAACCAGGCATTGGGCCACAGAGAAGGCCATTCAATCCCACAAGACAACAAACTTCATTTGAGGACCTACTATGTGCACAACCATTCACAGACAATATAACTATTTTTTTTTTAGCAATAGTAAAAACAGATTATTTTGACAACTTATTTTTATATCAGAAAAAAAGTCACAGAAACTGGGGCATCCCTTTTGTGAACAGTGGCTACTTGGGAGTCCTGAAGCTTTTGAACTAATCTTCAAGACCCATTTGGGTGAAAACCAGGAACTTGAACCTCACTGACATGTTGGCTCAATTCTGACCCAGAAATGAACATAGTTTTAGGTCGTAGCTTTGTTCTAGTTCAATTAGTTGATCTATATTTTTCAAGATTTTTTATACCTTCAGTAAGTACTAAAAAAAAATCCCTGGAAAAAGCACCCTCAGTCAAAGGAAACCAACACCCCAGGACGCTGATGTGACACCACAGTTGCCAAGACCAAGGGGTAGGAGGCAGATGGGTGTTGGAAGAGGAGGAAGAGCTTATTCCTGCCAATCAGAAGTTATTTTTGCATTTAATTTTATTTTTTCACTAGAAAGATATTTTATCAATTAACATGCAATAACAAATCTCAACACATTTTCCTGTTTTTGTATTTTAACTAATTGTTTTTGCAAGTTAAGTGTGAAATGCTGTTGTTTCTCCACTGCTGAAGGATGCTCCCATTACTGCCCTGGAGTACAGCCCTGATCTCCCCATCCTAGTTCTGGGTCTGTTTTCAATACTGGTTTTAACTTGAGCTCCAGATTTTGTTCTTGATGGTATCATTGCTGCTGTTTCGAGGGGATGTAAATGTGTGAGCAGGATGGGTTTTAAACGCTTAGTTTTTACACTATTGCGGGATGATCAAATGTGATAGACTTTGCTACGAATGACAATACAAGGATCCAGAACAATTCTGAGGGACTTAGGAAAAGGGATGCTGTCCACCTCCAGAGAAAGACTTGTTGGAGTAAAGATGCAGAGGAAAACATATGATTGATCATTTGTTTATTTGGATATATGTTTTGTGGTTTGGTTCTACAAGATTACATGCTTACAAAAATGAAATGATATGGGAATATATTTTGCATGACAATACATGTGTAACCCAGAAAAAAAAAGCCCACTTAGTTTTCTAGGTTTACACTAACATGCAAGAAAAAATTTTGGGGGGCAGCTGGGTAGCTCGGTGGATTGAGAGCCAGGCCTAGAGACAGGAGGTCCTAGGTTCAAATCTGGCCTCAGCCACTTCCCAGCTGGGTGGCCCTGGGCAAGTCACTTGACTCCCATTTCCTAGCCCTGACCACTTTTCTGCTTTGGAGCCAATATACAGTATTGACTCCAAGACGGAAGGTTAAGTGTTTAAAAAAGAAAGAAAGAAAAGGAAAAAAAGGAAATTTTTTTCTAGAGCTTTCTGTCTGATTGTGGCAGTCTAGACTGAATAAGAGAATATAATAATTGACGGAACAAGCCATTGCTTCATCTTGATGTGAATATTTTGGGGGGGAGTAATTTTAGAATCCCTTCATAATTTTTATTTTTGATTGGCATTTCCAAACGGAAATAGGATAAATAAGGTTTATCCCAACTTTGCCGAATTGACTAAACTTTTTTGTTTTGGGCAAGTCCCATAAAATTAGTTTGGGATAGATGATTTAGAACTCTGAATATATAGGTCAGATTCTAAAATGGGAGTTATTGCAGGATGTGATCAGGGATGATGATCAAGGAAAGACTTTGAAGTCTGAAATTGATTTCAAGTCTAGTAGTGTTAGCTTATGAGTTTCAACTCTCCTACCCAAGTATAGAGATCAATAGTACCTGGAAGTCCCGGACTGATTCTTTAAAAAAAAATCCCTCTTACCTTCTGTCTTAGAATCAATACCATATATTGATTCCAAGGCAGAAGAGGAGTAAGGGCTAAGCAGTGGGGGCTCAGTGACTTGCCTAGAGTTACCTAGCTAGGAAGGTCAAATTTGAACCCAGGACCTCTCATTTATAGTCCTGGGTTTCAATCCATTGAGACATCTAGCTGCTCCTCAGACTGATTTTTAAAAATAAGAAGCTCAGGCCTACCAATAAAATTGATTTTTACGTCTTAAAAAAGGCTTAGTTTTCAGTAAAACAAAAATATAAATAATATTGGTGGTTGAGGCAGCTGGGGGCTTCAACAGTTGGGTGCAATTAGCTTTGGTCTTTGATTTAGAGTTCATTTTGTTTCCCTCTTTGCTTAAAGGAAGACTTAAAGCTGCTCTGAAAAAAAAAATGGTTTTTGTAGAGCTGAGAACTGAAAAAGACACTTTTTGTTGAAGACAATATTTTGTGTAACTGTCATATCAGAAAATCAAAATCCTTTGATCAGAGCAAACTTACCTCAACTCCTTGCTGTCCACAGATACAAACTCAAACAAAGCTCAGCTCAAAGCACATGTATATAAGTACCTCCCTTAGCTCCCAGGCTAAGCCAGATGTTTCTCCTCCTCTAAGTTTCCATGTCCATTTCCTCCATGATCCTAAGGAAACTAGACTGACAAATGGACTGCAAAGAATGCTGGTATTGGCGAACCGCACAGGACTACAGTGGTCTCTAGAGTGCCTGCTTTGTACTAGGTTTGTGTTGGGTTAAATAAACTGATTGTTAGGTTCATTTCAAGAAAAGAATTATGAGTTTTCAGAGTTGAAGGGATCAGAGAACTTGATCCAACCTCTTCCTGATACCCAAATCCCCACTTTGAACCCTCAAATCAAGCCTAAAGTTAGAAGACTTCCAGTCATCCACTTTCATTATTAGAGGCATCATGGCAAACTGGAGTTGGAAGATTTGGATTCAAATTCTTCCTAATGTACTCACTAATTACTATTATTACTTTCTAATTAATGGTGATTTGACCATTGGGAATTCATTTTAACCTCTCTAGGTCTTAGTTGCTTCATCTGTAAAATAAAAGGGTTGGACTTGATAATCTGTAATCTTCTAAGTCTCAGCTAAATCTTTGTTGTTCAGTTGTATCTGACTCTGTGATCCCATTTGGGGCTTTCTTGACAAAGATATTGGAGTGCATGAACTGATGTGGAAATGAGCAGAACCAGGAGAACATTGTACATGAAAAGCTAAACGTTGTGGGATGATCAAATGTAATAGACTTTGCTACTAATAGGAATGCAATGATCCAGGACAATCCTGAGGCATTAATGAGAAAAAATGCTATCCACATCAAGAAAAAAAAAGCCCATGGGAGTAGAAACAGTGATGGAAAACACATGATTTATCACTTGTTTATGTGGGTGTAGGATTTGGGATTTGGGTTTTAAAAGATAACTCTATTGCAAAAATGAATAATATGGAAATAGGTATTGGGTGATGATACACGCTTAACCCAGTGGAATTGTTTGTCAGCTTCAGGAGCAGAGAAGGAAGAGAGAAGGGAGAGAACATGAATCATGTAACCATGGAAAAATACTTAAGAAAAGATTTCGCCATTTTCTTCTTCAACTCATTTTACAGATGAAGAAACTGAGGCAAATGGGGATAAGTGACTAGCCCAGGATCACACACCTAATAAATGTCAGAGGATAGATTTGAACTTATAACAAGGAGTCTTCTTGCTTCTAGGCATGGCACTGTATTCATGCTGTACCACCTAGCTGTCCATGCTCTAACTATATGGTCCAGTTATTTATTTAGGTAGTCCATTCTATTTTGGGACATCTCAAAGTAACCATATTTTCTCCTAATATTGAGCTGATATTTACCTGTTTTCTGATTCTAAAGTCAGTGATCTCTCCATCACACTATGCTGCCCTTTCAGTCCGTCATGAAGGTTTTAGCTGACTCTTGGAAAACAATATAGTAGGCAAAATGTGTTTGGATAGATTTTTCCTTTTTTTGTCCCTTTCTATATTGAATATTGTGCTATTTTCTACCATCTTAGCAGACCAGAGCCCTCGTGTTCTGTTTTTGGGGAAATTTAGCAAAAGCTGACATCAAGGAAAAGATTTGATGAACTCCTCTACATGGAGGTGTAAAAAAGGCATAAATGGTACCATTCGGATGATTTCTTGGAATGGTACCATGGCAACATTGATGCTTTTTAAAAGAAGATTCAAAACCTTAATCCAATAGTGGTTCTCCATGGAATTGTACTTGACTGGAGCCACTTGGAGGCAGTTCTTTGGAGATCCAGGAAAGGAAGGGGCTCCTTTCTTGTCTGAAGTTGCAGGTAAATACCAACCTAACTATCTGTTCTCTGTGGTCTCACCCCATTTTCACCTTCAGGTATTTCCTGGAGGCCAGTCATGCTGGAAACAAAAGCAGAAAATGCTCTTAAAACGGAGCCTCCATGTTCCTGAGGTCTCCTATTAAAGAGGGCCTCCCAGAACAAACACTAGAAAAATGAAAAAACGCCCTCTCAGAGTCTGCTTGTTTAGTCAGGTGGGCAGCCCATGCTGGAAGAGAGTCTGAGGTGAGGATGCTGGCATTGTCAGGGCAAAAGTGTGCTGAGCTGGGGAGAGGGGTGCAAAATGAAAATGTGGGGAAAGAGACTGGAAATAAGGACTTAGAGAAGGGAGTGTGGCCCACGGGAATCTGCTGCCCTCTCACCTCTAGCTCTTCCTCCCTTTAGTCAGTGAATAAGCCATGATGAGGCAGCCACTGTATGCCAAGAGCTATGCTCAGTGCTGAATACCCAAAGAAATGCCAACGTTAGGAAGTTCTCAAAGAGCTCACACTGGATTTGAGGAGAGAACGTGAAAGCCCTATTTATAAATATACAGAAATACATAGATATATGCATACACATAATATACATGTACATACAAGATAAATGGGAAATAATGAACGGAACAAGTACTGGAACAGAGAACCTATCTGTGAGCCTAGAGCATGGTTGCAATTAGGTCAAATTTCACCTCTTTTCCCATTTTGGAGTAAGGAGGGGAAGGAGAGGTGCTGACCTTTAAAAGATAAAAAAGGAAGCTTGGGGCAGTTAGGTGGCTCAATGGATAGAATGCCAGGTCTGGAGTTAGGAAAACTTGAGTTCAAATCTAACCAGATACTGCTTTGGGCAAGTTATTTAAACCCCAGTTGCCTAATCCTTCACATTCTTCTGCCTTAGACCTAACACTTATCTGGATTCTGAGGCACAAGGTAAGGGTTTAAAAGGGGGGGGGCATATTGTCTATGTATTTCTCTTAACTTTCCTATCCCTGACATAATTTTGTGATAGTGGGCAAGTCTTCTCATCTACGAAATGAAGCAGGTGCCTAAATGGTCTCTGATGCCCTTTCTAGTTCTAGATCTATGATTCCATGACACATCGATGTTTGTCACGGAGAAGCTTATTTTAACTTGCCCAAAGTAAGCACAATGGGGAATAGAACCGTTCGTTTTAACTAGGGTATGAACACGGGAATCAGCTAAGCTAATGATCCACAGGGGAGCTTAACTACAGGAATGAAGGAGAGTTCTATGTACCACCAGAACAAACTCTACTGGTGAGTCTCATAAAGAAGATGCATCATGTGGGGGTCTTTTGCCTTCTCCCCTCATTCCCAATGACTCTCTGCTCCAAGAGAAGATCCTGAAGAAATAATTTCATTCCCTGGACCGTTTCTAATTTTCTCTTTGTTCAATGCCTTACACAAAGCCTCCTTTTGTAGTAAGTGTCATGAGATGCCCAACTTACTTTGTTGAAATGGAATTTTACTAGAAATCATGTTTCCAATGGTTTGAATTTAGAGAGGAAACAAAGAGGATGATGCTAGCAAACACGCCCTCCACTTTTGTCCTCCTTCCAGATCTTCTCTCCTTTCCTCTCTCTCTTTGTTCTTCCCTTCCCTTCCTTTCCTTCCCTTGCTTTCCTTCTTTTATGTTCCTTTCTTTTTTCATGTTTTATTTTGGATTGGAAAGGAAATTTAATGGAATTTTTTTCAGGTGGATGTTTGGAGTTGGACTGAACCTAAGGAAGAACAAAAGAAGAATTAATTCAACTTCCCTGTTCTGTCTACAGTCCAGACAATAAATAATTAGGTTTTCTCCCTTCGACTTAGCTTAATAAAATACTAGCAACACGTTAAATAAGATATTGTGTTACCTGTTAGAGGGTAGAAAAGTGAATGAGGCATAGTCCTGGCCCTCTTGTTCTTATGTACCAGGGCAGATAAGATATGCACCCACCACATAAAGGGTAAGTGAGCAGGAGAGGTTCAAAGTACCATGAGATATCCAGAATGGGAGAATGACTTACAATGGGTGATGATTACATGGGCAAGGATCAGAGGAGGCACTTATATAACAGGTTTTCTGTTAGAAAAAATCCTTTGTATTTGAATGGACAAAGAATTATTCATATAAGTAACCTATGGAAATGCGTAAATAGCTTTGTTATGAGACACCTTTTTATATAGTTTATATAGAAAAGGTATTGTTCATTTAAGTAATGTATAGGAATATGTAAATAGCTTTCTTATTAAAAATCCTTTGAACAAAGTGCTTGTTTCGATCTTGTCTGCCTTTGATTCTATTTTCAGGTTTTAATCTAATTCAACAAGCCTTTATTAAATACCTACTGTGTACAGCGAGCCTCTAAGTGGCACACTGGATAGTGTCTGACCTGGAGTCTGGAAGACCCATCTTCCTGAGTTCAAATCTGACTTCAGACAATTACTAGCTGTGTGAATCTTGGCAAGTGATTTAACCCTGTTGGCCATAATTTCTTCATCTGATAAATGAGCTGGTGTAGAAAATGGCAAACCACTTCACCAAGAAAACCTCAAATGGGGTCCTAAAGAGTCAGCCATGATTGAAATGACTGAACAACATGTGCAAGATGGCTTCCTAGACACTGAGGAAAGTAAACCAAAAAGGAAAGCTCTTTTCATCCAGATGTTTCGGATGGTGAATACGTAAACTGACCAGGAAGCCAGAAGCATTCTGCCACCAGTTGTCTCTATTCATGAGCCCAAATTTGACAGCATGCCCTCAGAACAATAACTTCAGCAATCGTGTGACATCTTCACAAAAGACACCAATTTCCCTGCCTGATGGAACTGGGAGCAATGGACTGAGACCAAGAGACCAGAGTTTTTCAGTTCCTACGTATGCTTCCTGGATGACACTGTCCTCATCTATAAAATGGTAGACTGGAGAACATCCAAGGGCTATTATGAGCCTCCAATTCTGTAACTACTCTCTGAAATGAGAATAATCCCATAGCTGAAAGTGCATCTTCTTACCAAAACCAGTTGGAATTTATTTTTATATTGCCCACATGTTCTCTTTCCCCATTTTGACAAATAATTTGAGATTTGTTGCATGGAGTAAATTACCTCAACTCAGCTCAAAAGAGAAGTCATCAATTTCAATCTAATTTCTTGTCTGTAATTATAACAAAAGAAATAATACTTTGCTTTTCTGTGAATGGATTTTTTTTAAAAATTAGGAATCGGGGCTCTAAGATTTTTGCCATTTAAAGAATCTTCAAGTTGCTAGATGTTTCTTCCAGGTTTGCAAAACACACAGAGCTCCAAGTTGGTTTTTTTTCCTTTTCAAAATAAACATTTGTGTGTGTTTGCATTAGGGAAAAAATAGCAATACCAGTTAGCTCATGACAAATTTTAAAATGACACTTTGATATAAGATACTGGCAAAGGAATAAATCAGTATAAAATTAAAATCTCATGCAAAATACTTTTAATAAAGTCTAATATCCAACTTGAACTAGGAAATTTGAAAGTAATAAATAAGATCTAAAAAGGGAATGTTAGGCAAAATATCTCATTTTTTTTGCCTATCCAAATGGTTGGATTTGCTAGATCTGATGATATTCAAGGAGTTCAAATATATAGGAGAAATCAGAACTATGTAAACTAAAAATGTGTTAAAAATGATATATTAAAACTGACCTAATTTAGTTCCTAAGGATTTATATTTGAACTATATAGGGTCTTGGTATCATATTTTAAGAGGAATTTTACTATCCAGAGAGACAGTATGCATGGAGGGCATCTTCATAATCAGGAAAACCTGGGTTCAAGTTTTGACTCTAACACATAGTAGCTATAAGATCATGGGAAAGTCCTTTAATGGTTCAGTGCTCTCATAAATTTTCTTAGATTGTAAGTTATAATCTAGTTCCCAATCAGCATTGGTAGAGAAAATTTCTGTACAGGCAGTTCTATAATCCAATGCAATAAAGTATCAAAAAATATCACCCAGAAAACATGATGGTACTCCCATATCACATTAGAGTATCAGTAGAAGAAGCTAGAGACATTTGACCTGTAGAAGAGCCTTGAGAAGACATCACAGTGATCCTTAAGTATGCTGATGATTGTCAAGTAAAAAAAGAACTTGGTTTATTCTCTGTAGCTCTAGAGTGTAGCACTAGAGCCAACCCAGGACAGACAACAATTTGATGTAAAAAGACCAATTAGAGCTATCCAAAAGGAAATGAACCCAACTGATAGGCGGTGAATTTACATCCATCAAGGGATTTCAGGAAAGGCATTTGGGCTACCCTCTCCCCAGAGAATGTGTAGTGTATACACAGATGTGCATATATACACCTAAACATCTGTATGTAGACACACACAAACTGAAAACTAACAAAAATTATTTTCAAATTGTAGCAGGCATACAAAGAAAAGTCCTTCAATAAGATGAGCTTTGGGACAACTAGGTTGCTCAATGGACGACAGGAAGCCAGTGCTTAGTTTTGATGCTAAGACTATATGTATCTATACATAAAGGTGATCTTTGATAGAGGGACGTCGTCCTGCAGTTTGAGCTATTAAAGCTTAGAATTGCACTACAACTTCTTCACGGGGACAGACACTTTATGAGGAGATAATGTTGAGCACTTTGATAGTGAGGATGGACAAGGGATTTTTTCATGCTTTCTTAATTTAAAAAAATATGTGGACATATGACAAAGCCAATATCTTTCCCAAGAAGAGTTTTGGAAGTAATAAATATAATAGGTGTTGTCCCCAAAAAGCTTTAAAAGTTTAACTATAATAGCTGCATATACTTTGGAATAGGCTTTAAGCACTGTAATCAGCTGCTACCCCCAATATATTTACATCCCACAGAGAGATCTTAAACTGTCTCCCCTACTCAAGTCTAGGGGCAGCTCAGTGCTGTAGTGGTCAAAGTGCTGGCCCTGGAGCCAGGAAGACTTCTTCCTGAGTTCAAATTTGGCTTTACACACTTACTAGCCATGTGACCCAAGGCAAGTCACTTAATTCTCCTTATCTCAGTTTCTTCGTCTGTTAAATGAGCTGGAGATGGAATGGCAGACTGCTCTAATATGGCTGCCAAGAAAACTCCAAATGAGGACATGAAGTCAGACCCCACTGAAATAACTGAAGAATAACCCCCACCCCCAAAAATACAATTTAAGTTCCTTAAAGTTAGGGATTGTTTCCTTTTTTTGCCTTTGCTTCTTTATTACTGGAGGGAGTAACCACATGGATGAGATCACACGTGCAAATGTACACAATATTCCTGAGTTGTGCATCTAGAAATTACAGAGTTATGCCCATAGCACATAACATAAATTCTACCTTGATGGACCCTTCCCACAGTTAGATAAGGGTTTAAATATGAATGTATATGTATAAGCATACATACCCAATTCAGGGTTATCTGTGTTTAACTGTCTTCTGTATCCAGAAGAAGCTTAATAAATGTTTGTTGTATTTGTTACATTGCAACTAAATGCTAGATGAATACTTATTGGTGATCTAGACCTGAATAATTAAGATGTAATAATATAACATATATTATCTAATAAATAATGAATGTGCTATGAAGTAAAACCATGATTGGACAAATCCTCTCCTACTTTTAGAAACCACAATAGTAGCAGGTCTTCCTTCAATACTTTAACAGTATTTGTATTTCCTGGGGTAGTTTTATTTTTAAATTCAATTTTATTATTATTTTCAGTTCCAAATGTTCTTCCCCTCTACTGCTGTTCAACATAGAAAAGATGAAATCTCCCACTCCAAGCCTATAAAAACTTTCAGATCATATATAATCTCTCCAACAGTTATAACTCTCTAGCCTCAGTGGTTTCCAGAGAGGAGAATTAAGCTGATCATTTTCACCCACTCCTAGCCAAAGGGATTTTTACCACATAGTAAATGTACAATCAAGGTTTGCTGAGGGGTTATATCAATTACATCAACAGTTCTAGAAATGGTGATGCTAAAAGAACTAAAAACCATGTGTTACATTTCTAAAGGCAGGGATTGTGCTTTGTACCTTTTTATATACCAAATGCCGTATAGCCACTCAATAAATGTGTGTTGATTGATTCAATACACTCTAGGTCTAACTTCTCTATATCAATTTGGAATTATCTGAGAAAGGTGACAATAAATGGTCTCTACCCTTTGACCCAGTGATCCCATTATTGGGTATATATCCCAAGAAACTCAAAAGAGAAACAGAAGTCTAATACAGAACCAAGCATTCATAGTAGCACTTTTGTAACAAAGAGCTAGAAAAAAGTGGATAACTTAGAAATTATTAAAAACCCATAATTAATCCACAATGATAGAATATTGTTGTTCAATAAGAGATGAAAAATATGTGGAATTCAAAGAAATGTGGGAAGATTTGTAAGGACTGCTGAAGACAAAAAATAGAAGCAAAATAACAGTGTATATACATTATTTACGCAATTGCTTAACAATGTAAATTAAAAGATCATTAGAAAGAGCACTGTCCACATCCAGAGGAAACAGTGCAGGAGGAAAAACACAGAAGAAAAACAACTGCTTGATCACATGGGTCGAGGGGGTATATGGCTGGGGATGTAAACTCTAAATGATCATCCTAGTGCAAACACCAACAACATGGAAATGGGTTCTGATCAAGGACACAAGTAATACCCAATGAAATTGCCTGTTGGCTGTGGGAAGAGTGGGTGGAGGGGAGGGAGAGGAATAATGTGATTATTGTAACCAAGGAATAATGTTCTAAAATGGAAAAAAAAAAGATCATTAGAAGGAAGGTGAACTCTGGGGAAATTAAAAACCCAGAGAAGTCCCAAGTGGAAAACATAGTTTTGGGCATGAAGTTTACATTAGGAAATGTAACCATTACTATATCAGATTTTTTTCCCTTCATTATTTTTTTTTGTAGCAGAAGACTGCTCAAACTAAAAGGATTCCCCTCCAAAAAGATTATGATATATAAACAAAAAGAAAGGGCAATCAGGTTACAATGAAGAGAGTGCCAGGCCTGGAATTGTAAGGACCTGGGTTCAAATTTGACATCAGATGCTCCCTAGCTGTGTGACATTGGGTAAGTCACTTAGCCCCATTGCCTAATTTATGCCACTCGTGTCTTAGAATTGATACTAAGACAGAAGGTAAAGGTTTAAAACAAACCAACAAACAAAAGCATCAATAAAATGTTTAATAAAATAAGTCCTTTTAAAAAGAAAAACATATAGTAGAGAATTCTATACAAAATATAAATAGAATTACAAAATGGGAATGAAGAAGAAAGATGACAGTGTATATTAAATTTCCCTTAGGACCAAACTTTTTCCTCTGGATTCTGGCACTAACTTATTTATTACATAGTTTGTGCTTTGAGAAACAAAATAAAATAGAATAGTGGATAGAGAGCTGACGTCAGGGTCAGGAAGACCTGGGTTTAGATCCAGTCTCTCACATCCAGATTATGTGACCCTGTTTAAGTCACTTCACCATTCAGAGGCCTAGGCAACTCGCCCAGTCTCAGAACAGATGCATGTTTGCTTTTCTGAATGAAATTTCATCACTAAGATTCTTATACTAATGAAATCAAAAGCCCAGTTTTTGAAAAAAAAAAAAAGGTGGGGGGTATAGCTATGTGACTATGGAAAAATATTCTAAATTAATTAATTAAAGAAATAAATTTTAATAAAGAAAAAAAGGGGGCAACCAGTTGGAATAGTGAATAGAGTGCTGGAAGCTTGGAGCTAGGAAGATTTGAGTTCAAATGCAGCCTCAGACACTTACTGGCAAGTTACTTAACTACTGCCTACCTCAGTTTCCTCATTCAGGGATTAAATCATGAGAATTAAATGAGAAAATATTTTCAAAATGTTTTGCAAAATTTGAAGCACTATGTAAATGCTATAAATTATTGCTAAAAGAAAAAATGTTTATCTTGGGGTACAACAGTAAATGAAATCATTTTTGAAATCTACCAACCATAATATTTTAGAATATTTGCTGTATAGGAGAATCTTCTACAAAACATATCTATGTTAGACCCAATCTACTCACTGAAATACCAAAAGATGTGCTTATAGGACAACCTCATCAATAAAGTCTTCCTACAGAATGGGGGTTGAGGGTTATTTTATAATGTGACATCATGATGACCACTCAGCTGTCAAATGAATTTTCTTGAAGTCACAAATATGACCATGTCATTTCCTTATTCAAATAAACGAGTCCCTTCCTATCACAACCAGGATTAAATCGACCAAAAAACTCGGTTTGACATTCAAAAACTGCCCCCTCCTACTTGGCATTCTTCTTCCACCCTGCCTCTTCCTGCCCCAATCTATCCAGGGATAACTGGTCTATTTGCTGTTTCTAGCACAACACTACATCTCTAGGCTGAACACTTTCACAGGCCTGGAATACTCTCCCTCCTCCCTTTCCTGGCTTCCTTCAAGTCTCAGCTAAACCTTCTTTTCTGTGAGATGCCTTTCTGAAGGATCCTTTCTTCCCTTCATTAATTACCTCCAATTTATTCTGTTTATAGCATGTTTGTACATAATTGGTTTCACGCTGTTCTCTTCCTCCCACCAACCTCCACCTTAGAACTTAGTTCCTTTAGAGCAAGGACTCTTTTTTGACTTTCTTTTTATCCCCACTGCTTACCACAGTGCCTGGGGCATAGAAGGTTCGAAATAACTGTTTAACAACTGGCTTCATCAAAGAAGTTTGTTAGGATGGAGATTTTCAAATAGAATAGTTAAATCTCTCAGATGATTATAAGTAGCAAAATGGAAAACTTTAAATTAAGCATTTAAATACATGTTTATATGACTCCTTAACTACATTTGTATTGAAGGCTGCCTCTTCTAGTGTTCTCCTCATCTTTAATATGTTGACTTTAATGTAAAGAATTGTATTCTCTGCTTGAATCCAGTGATTAAAGAGCAACTTGAATCTTTCAGAAAGAAGAATGGGAAAAAATAATAGACTTCTAAGTTTCATTTGTAGAGTGAAAAAAAAAAAACACAATGAAAATACTCACTATACTTATTTACCAATGGACTACCAGGATAGAAGTCACCAGAGTACATAAGCATTGCAGGTGGGAATCTTTTTTTTTTTTTACATTGGCATGCAACTGATTCAATTTAAAATTCCCCAAAGGCTTATAACAATCCTGGGAGGGGGGGGGCGGGGAAGAAGAGTAGTAGAGACCTTTGTTGCCAAACCAGTCTGTGAAATTCACTTTCACAGGCTTTCTTCCCAAAGACCAAAATAAAGATCCCCATCATTAAAGCTCAAATGATTTTTAAAAGTATTTTTCCTTAAAAATTTGTTTTGTGGGGAAAAACCACATTCTAAAATACTCATTTTATTGGCTGTAAAATTATTTTAGGGTTAAAATGCTCTGGCTGATCTCATTGTTTTATCATCTATTTCTATAGCTCTCAAGCTAATGTCACCTTGAAATAATGGGATGATAAAAGCCAAAAGGAACCTGATCAGCTTTGGCATAACCCACAGGACATGCAAGACAATATTCCTCAAGCACTATGGGATTTCTCTCTTTCTTTTTTAGGCTTCGCCTTCTGTGGTAAAAGCAGAGTAAAATCATGCTAGATCTGGATTGATTGCTTCTGCAGCTCAATTTGTAATGAATTCAATAAATAAAGCATTTCTATAGCATTTTACTATATCTATTGATATACTCAATTGATCTTTTTCAAGTATTAATACCCTTTTAGAGTTGAAGAAACAGAGGTGCAAAGAGTTTAGGTGATTTTCATTCCTCTCTAGGTTTTAGTCTTTATTCTTTGTCCTTTCTCTACCACGCCACTTTCCGCACTCTGGAATTTCACTCCACTCCTGGACTTCTAGTCCTGGAAGTGATCTCTTCTCCCACAGCCTCTTCCTCTTTCTGGCTCATTTCTCCCAGAGTCTCCATTTTAAGGAAACGGTCTGACCCATCTTTGACTTCATACTTCTCCAGGCAGAAAGCCTGACTTTCAGGACTTTCTCTGCCATGACTCTTTTAGAGTACCTTCTCTTCTTTCTTCTCCCTTAAGAACCCCCCCCCCCTTTATGTGTTCTCTTTCCCCATTATAACTGAAGATCCTCCAGGGTGGGGAAAGCATTTCTTCCAGGCACATTGTTAAGTACTTAACAAATGCTAATTGATTTCACTTGACTTGCCTAAGATCAGAGCTACACATGGCAAAGCCAGGATTTGAACTGTCTTCTGATTCCTAGTTATGCACTTAGTCTACTACATAAGCTGGTTCCATAAAAAAGCCATAAATGTGGCCACAAATCTGGGTCTTCTTCATTTCATGTGCAGACTTTTGAATAATGATCTTTCCATAATAAAATGTCAGGAAATATGACTTTGCTTGTTTAGAAATGCAGATTCTATATAATCTCTTACCTTGTGCCTTTGCAATAATTATAAAACACATTATTGTCCTCCAGGAAACAGTGATAGAAACTATCATAACAATAAATATTTAAAAACTCATATCTACAGAGAGAACTTTAGGAAGAGAAGCAAATATATTCTTTTTTCCAGGAAATAGAACTAATATTCTTCTTTACTGCATATAAATACTAAATAATGTAGCAGCTATTTTAAACATATTTTGTTATGAGTAAAGGAACTGACAATTACTTGAATCTAATTCTATCATCTATCTATCTATCTATCTATCTATCTATCTATCTATCTATCTATCTATCTATCTAAAGCCTTATTGACCTGCTTCTCAACTACACTCCATTACAAATTTGAAGGTTTTTCTCACTAACATCTTCGAGGTCTAATGTTTGTCGCCCCCCTCTTCCCCCCGCCCAAATCAACCACATCCTCTTTTACTAAAAGGCATCCTTGTCTCCAGGGCCAGAAATTCAAGTTAGTGACTTAACAATCAGTTAACGCCTCAGACTTCAAGCCCTTGTCCTATTCCATTCGGAGAACACCGATATAGGCTCTTCCACTTGTCTCAGGTATCCGAGTCTCTCAATGTGGAGAATAGATGCTTCCACTGGTTATTTCAATCCTCCTAAGAAGCCTTTTGTGCAAGCCTTTAAAGGGGAATCTACAGCAGTGCAGGCACAGAATTTTCGTGCCATTCACGCTCCCGCTTTGATAAGGTTACGTCCTCAAGAGACTGAGATCCTGAACAAATACATACATAAACTGAATCCAAGCTTACACCTAGAATGAAGACCACGTCCCAGCCTGCGCTCTGCCGGCGCGGACAAAGTGTGAATCAAAGTTCCTGCAAACAACTCCTTCTTGTTGTTTTTAAGTATCTCCGTTTTAATTTTACGTTTAAAAAAGTCCGACTCTATCCCTTTAGCCGAAGCGAGTGCAGCGCGAGGCCCTTTCAGAAATCGCAAGGAACTAACTCTCAGCCAGGAATTCTCCCAAGCGTGTTTCCAAGCAACTTGTTCTCCTCTTCCACATCTGAACTCGGACTTTCCACACTTCTCCCGGGAGCCCGAGGCTTAGCTAGTTTTTTTGTTTTGTTTTTAGGAATCCAGCAGCACCTCCGCGGTCCTCCCCTCCTAGATCCTGGCTCTCACTATGTGATGGGAGGCGACCCAGAGGACAGTCCTAGGAAGGCGAAGGAGTCACCCGCACTATCCTCAGCCCAGACGGGACTGGAAACTCTGCTCCCAAGAAAATGAGGAGGTCCGTTTCCGCTGCCTCAATCTTCCCGCACCCATCCCTATTGCCCAGTTTCTGTCTTTATCATCCATCCATCCCTCTATCCATGCATCCATCCATCCATCCATCTATCTATCTATCTATCTATCTATCTATCTATCTATCTATCTATCTATCTATCTATCTATCTATCCATCTATCTCTACTTCTAATCATTTATTTCCCTTTACTTCTCAACATCAACCATCTTTCATTGTCAATATATCTTTCAGGGTTGTAGTTGTTTTTTTTTTTTAATCTATCTATCCACAACTCTCTAGTTATCTCTGCCCATAATACCCTATTCTTTGTCCTTCGCATTCCGAGTTGACACACCCATCCCACCTCCCTCCACCCGGTCTCCCTTCCTCACCCAGGACTTTGGGACCTTTGCCTTACCTGTACCCCGCAGCCGACAGACTCTCGCGGCAGATGGGGAACCCGGCCGACCAACTTGCCCGCTTGTTTAGCTTCTGGTAGCTCGGTTTCTCCTCGCCTGTCCTCTCCTCCTCCCCCGCTGGCTCTCTGACTCTCTTCTCCAGCTGCAGAGAGCAGCGTGGTTTGTCCCGCCAGCAGTAGCTGCGGGCGGTGGTAGCAGAGGCTGGACTGAAGGGGGGAGAAGGGGTAGGGCAAGCGTTAGTGAAGGGGAGGGTGGCTAAAGAGGTGGAGCGGGGACAAAGGAGAGGGGGAGAAGAGGAGGAGAAAAGCAGGGCTGTGAGTAAGGGAAGCCGACCCGGGGCGGAAGCGGGGCGAGAAGCTGTCTTAGTCCTGCATCAGCTGTGGCTATCGGGGCTGCTGTTGAACATCTGGGGTGCTCCCTCTGCAGTGCTGTTCTTCGACAGTCTGGCAGCCGAAATTCCGCTGAGGCTCACATGCTCCTGCTGGTTGTTCCTAGAACCCAGACGGATCTACTTTATTCACTGACGCCTCCCTCGCACCCAAATACCTGTCCCAACAGTTCAGAAACTCAACAAAAGATTCTTTGGGCGTAGGTTATTTCTGGGGCTCTAGGCGTACACCAATGTACTTTCCACAGCCCCGTACTTCAGTTCTGCTGCATCTAGCTTATGTAGCGAAGCTAAAACAATTTATATAGTGCTCTGCATTTTACCAATCGAACTTGTGGACATAGACTTCTAGATGACCTCATTTGCTTCTCACATATTAAACCAGGGAGGCAGATAGGACAAACAGTGAGGCTGTTTATTACTGGTGAGGAAACTGAGGTAGCAGCAATTCTCAGTCACAACGGGAGAGTGTTGTTATGGCAAGGACTAGAACCCCAATCTCTTGATTCAAGATCATCAGGTGCTTTTTCCTACCACTTCTTCTTAGTTTTATAGCTGCTTGGTGTTGTGGAGGAAAGGGGGAGAAGAGAAGAGGAGGGGACCAAGTAGAGTGGGGAAGAGAAAATCAAACAGTCAGAATCAAAGGGGGAAAGAAATAGATTCTTTGAAACCCTGTTACTAAGTTATCCAGTTTTTTTATATTCTACCCCTGACTCACCTTCCCTACTTTCTGCTTTCATGGAAAAAGTTGCAGGGGATTATGTGAGATTCTCTTTGCCCTAAAATTGGGACACTAAGGCATTGCTGGTGGAGTTGTGAATTTATCCAACTATTGGGAAGGCAATTTGGAATTATGCCAAAGGGCTATAAAATAATGTGCACCAGCAATACCACTACTAGGCCTGTATCCCAAAGAGATATTTTAAAAAATGGAAAAGGATCTGTTTGTACAAAAACACTTATAACTGCGCTTTCTGTGATGGCATAGAATTGGACTGCGGATGCCCTTCAATGGGGGGGATGGCTGAACAAAATGTGGTATATGATGGTGATGGAATACTATTGTGCTATAAGGATGATTTCAGAAGGAGCTGGAAACACCCACAAACTAATGGAGAGTGAAATAAGCAGAACCAGGAGAGCATTAACTATTGTGAGCAGATCAAATGTGATAAACTTTGCTACTAGCAGCAATTCAATGATCCAGGACAATTCTGAGGAACTTATGACAAAAAATGCTGTCCATCTTCATAGAAAGAACTGTTGGTGTAGGAATGCACATGAAAACATAGGATTTGGCACTTGTTCATTTGGATATATGTTGGGGGGGTTTATATGATTATTCACTTACAAAAATGAATAATAGGGAATACGTTTTGCTTGATATTATATGCATAGCCCAGATTGAATTGCTTGTCAACTCCAGGAAGGGGGAGGGAAGAAGGGAGGGAGACAACATGAATATAACTGGGAAACTTAAGTGGAAATTTGTAATTGAAATGAAGATAAAATTTTTTTTTAAAGATTCTCCTTGCCTCCTCAATATTTTCTTTCTTCACTTTCAGAATCCTCTTCTTTCTTAATGGAGGTAGATATTTTAATAGTTGGCTCTGCTCTCTATAGGCAAGGATTTTGGAGGCAATCATCAAGCTCTGTTCCACCGCTCTCCATTTACTTCACAAGCTCTAAATGTAAAAAACTACATTGAAATCAATGGCCAAAGGAAAACTATTTTAAAAAATCCTAATATGGACAGTTGATCAGATTAGTAAGTATTTGGAGATTATTGATTTTAATTCTGTTGAGCTGTGTGGGGAAGGGCATAGAAGTTTTTGATTGTTCTTAAGAATTTCAAAAAAGGTTAAAAATTAGTATTAATAGCTCATTCTCTCTGACACTCATGTGTTTGACAAAGGCATCAAGGTATCCCAATGGGTAGAGTGCTCTTCCTGGTCTCAAGAAGACATGAATTCAGGTTGGTTTCAGCCTCTTCCTAGCGGTGTGACCCTAGGCAAGTCACTTAACCTTGTTTCCTCAGTTTCTTCACCTGTTAAATGGGCTGGAGATGGAAATGGCAAACTGCTACTATATTTTTGTCAGAAAAACCCTTAAGATGGAGTCTCAAAGAGTCAGATAGCACTGAAACTGACTAAACAACAAGTTTCACAAAGTACCTATATGTGTATATGCGTGTGTGTGTATACACACATATATGTTTTGAACCTCACAACAGATAGATGCTATTATTATCCTTATTATAAGGACCAGGAAACTAATATTGAATCAGTGTCACATAGATATTAAATGAAGACTCGGATTTGAACTCAGTCCTTGATTCCAAGTCCAACAATCTATCCACCATTCAAAGCTACCTTACTGCATTGTGTTCTGAATTTATTGAGAATTCTTTTTTAAAACCAGGAATAGAGGCATCTGGGTGGCTCAGTGGATTGAGAGCCCAATCTAGAGATGGGACATCCTAGTTTCAAATCTGACCTCAGACACCTCTCAGCTGTGTGACCCTGGGCAAGTCACCTAACATCCATTGCCTAGCCCTTCTGCCTTGGAACCAATACATAGTATTGATTCAAAGATGGAAGGTAAAGAAAAAAAAAACTAAATCAGGAATGACTTTAGCCATAATTGGGCTATTTAGATATAACTTTGCAAATTGAACAATTTAACACACCATAATATATTCTAGACCTACATTTTCCCTGAGGAATTAAAATTATTTTGCAAACATCAGCTTATTTAATTCTCAAAACATTCTAGTTGGATAAGTGAATGGAAAATATTTTCAGACCTACTTTTGGATAAGAATTAAGGGAGGGAGGAGTCAAATAGCCTGTCCAAAACTATACATAAAGTTAAGGAGAGTGTTGGTGGGTAAGATTGCTTTTTTGTTGCTTTCTTATTTTTGCCCAAGTAGTATCAAACAATGAAAACACTGGATTTGAGGGTGTTGGGGAAGAGGGTTACTCTCCAGTTCTCTGACTTGTTACATATGTGATCTTAAGCAAATTATTTAATAATTCTGGGTCTTGGTTTCTTCATCTGTATAATGAGGAGGTTGGATAAGATAACATCTAAGATTCTTTTTATCTCTAAATATATGATCCTATCTGTGATCTCATAGGAATAGAAACTTTCTGGGTATAATCTCCCTCCAGTAATGCAGATCACCAACTCATCTGCAGGGGCTCTTACCTCGGAATCTGTGAATTTGGTTTTTAATATGTTAATAACCATTTCAAAATAATTGGTTTCCTCTACAATCTAGGCATTATATTTTATGCATTTAAAATACATTATTTTGAGGTAAGGCTCATATGTTTCACTAGACTGAAAAATTGATCCTGTTGATTCAACATGTTAATATGATACAGTAATAACAGATATAAAGTCTATAAAAGCAAGCTATGCAATATTAATCACTTGGATTTCTAAAGTGAAATTTGTACTTGACTGCATTTCATTTGTCTTGAAAACATTTGTTTCTGGGATGGGAGGAAGCTTTAAAAATATATGAAAGAAAAATGATTTCAATATACAAGCAGATAAGAGAATTGTTCATGGTTAGTTCAGAACTCCCAAACTTGAGATCCGCTAGCTTCAGCCTTCCTGGTAGATGGGAGGGATCATAGGGGTAGACCACCATGACTTGCTAACTCATTTTTATATGGTAGTTCTTGATATTTAAGGAGTAGCGAGGTGGCACAGTGAATAGAGTGCCAGGCCTGAAGTCAGAAAGTTCAGTGCACTTGTTTTTCAGTCATATAGGACCCTTCATGACCCCATTTTGGATTTTCTTGGCAAAGAGAACAGAGTGATTTGCCATTTCCTTCTCAAGCTCATTTTGGAGATGAAGAAACTAAGACAAACAGGGCTAAATGACTTGCTTAGGATCACACAGCTAGTAAATATCTGAGATCAAATTTGAACTCATCTTCTTGACTTGAGACCCAACGCTCTCCACTGTAGGGCTGATTTTAGCTCCTGTGCTCTATCTCCATTGACCCCCCCCCCCAAGGAGTGGGTGCAGGGCTCTTATTTTCTTCCCAGAACAGACTAGGAGGGGGATTCTTAATTTGTTTTGTGTCACAGACTCGAGCATCCTGTTGGTCTATGGAATAACTTTTCTACATGCAGAAAATAAAATTGGGGGGATTACAAAGGAAATCAATTATAGATGTTCCCCCCCATCTAAGTTCATTAACTTCTGGTGGTCCACAGACTCCCAGTTAAAAACCCATATACTAGGAAGAGGGCAGAAAACAGCTGTTTTGTTAGTAGTCTGAAAGAAGATGGATTTAATAAGCTCTCAACCATGTTCTCTAGGTTGGCATGTTTGCATGGGGCCATCCGTCCTCCCCCTCCAATGAGGGTAGTTCTCAGTTCTGCATTTGCTCTAGTCCTCAGCTTCTTACTCACCACTGTCTCCTCTCTCTTTCTTTTTTGTTGTTGATATCTTTAATGGCATCATGGCTTATGGGTTAGAGAGCCAGAGCCAGGAAGACCTAGGTCCAGTTCCAGCCTCTGACAGCCTCTGACTATGGCACCCTGGGGCAAGCCATTTAATCAATCTGTACCCCCAGGCCACTCAAAACTACACAAGTTGCCTCTAGTTATAGGTAGAGCAATTCGCTCACAGGAAATGCTCCCTACTGATATAATCAGAGGTACAGTCTATACCCTCCTCTCTCTCTGATACTGTCAATAAAGGTGGATTCTTAAAAAAAAAATCTTTACCTTCTGTGTTAGAATTGATACTGTGTATTGGTTCTAAGGCAGAAGAATGGTAAGAGCTAGGCAATGGAAGTTAAGTGACTTACCCAGGGTCACACAGCTGGGAAGTGTCTGAAATCACATTTGAACCTGGTACTTCCCATCACTAGCTCTGGCTCTCAATCCACTGAGCAACCCAGCTACTCCCAAAATTGACTCTTCAAAAAGTATTTCCAAGTATCTTCCTCCCTATCCAGGAAAATGTCCCTTGCAATAAAGGATTAAAAAAGAAAATGTTAAAAACAACAAGCAGAAAAAAGGAATTCAGCTCATCTAATTGATTCATTCATCATCACTTGTTCTTTCTCCAGCATATACTCACTGAACCCCACCCCCACTTTCATTACTCTCCTCATTCTTTCCCATTTCCCATTATCAGCCCTTTCTCTCAGTGCAGTGTCTGATTCAGCCTTCCCACTGGGTGGGCACCTCCTCACATGCTCCCAAGCGCTCCACACCAGGGCTAGATGGTTCCTTCTCCACTCTCAGACCAGCTTTTAACTTCCAAAATGACTAACACCTTATTCTAGCAAGTTCCTAGTGCTTGAAATTAGACCTACAGGATAGCTAGTAGCTGAGATAATTAATACTAAATTGGTAGTCTGGAATCAGAGAGACCAGAGTTCAAATCCAGCCTCAGACATTCACTAACCATGGGACTTTGGACAAGTCACTTAAAGGCTTTTTGCCTCAATTTCTTCAACTGTAAAATTGGGATAATAATAACACCTCTCTCCCAGAATTATAAGGATCAAATAAAATAATATTTTCAAAGTACTTAGCATAGTAGCTGGCACATAGTAGGTTATATATAAATGCTAATTAATATTATTATTATTTAGGTACCTAGCTGTAAGGTTCTTGTTAAACCTTGCTTTATTCCCGAGTCTGAGAAGGGGGCAAGAGCTTCACTACCTTGAATTCCAGAGCAAAACAAGAAGAAGAAGAAGAGGAAGAAGAAGAGGAAGAAGAAGAAGAAGAAGAAGAAGAAGAAGAAGAAGAAGAAGAAGAAGAAGAAGAGGAAGAAGAAGAAGAAGAAGAAGAAGAAGAAGAAGAAGAAGAAGAAGAAGAAGAAGAAGAAGAAGAAGAAGAAGAAGAAGAAGAAGAAGAAGAAGAAGAAGAAGAAGAAGAAGAAGAAGAAGAAGAGGAAGAAGAGGAAGAAGAAGAAGAAGAAGAAGAAGAAGAAGAAGAAGAAGAAGAAGAAGAAGAAGAAGAAGAAGAAGAAGAAGAAGAAGAAGAAGAAGAGGAAGAGGAAGAAGAAGAAGAAGAAGAAGAAGAAGAAGAAGAAGAAGAAGAAGAAGAAGAAGAAGAAGAAGAGGAAGAAGAAGAAGAAGAAGAAGAAGAAGAAGAAGAAGAAGAAGAAGAAGAAGAAGAAGAAGAAGAAGAAGAAGAAGAAAGAACATTTATTTAATATATAACTTTATTGATTGCAAAGTTCTTTACCTATATCACCTCCTTTGGTCTATAAAAAGAGCAATGTCCTTATTTCCTCAGATCTCTTTTTCCTGTAGATTCCTTATTTAGGGACAGTTACAGACAGGAAAGAAAAAATAGAGTAATCATAACAGGGCTCAGAAGGCTCTTTAAAATACCGCAAAACAAAACAAAAACAAACAGAAGGAATATTCTTTGTCAAATAATCTCAGACAATAATTCTAAAAACATACTGTACTTTTGCCTTTTAGAAAGAGGACAGACTTCTATGATATGGAAGTAGGGAGAGTACGTAGACATATGATGGATCACATGGTATTGAACACATTGGACTATGAGGCAAAAAGGTTTAATTTTCATTCTAGCTCTCCCCTAAACAGCTGTGTGATCTCAGATAAATTATGCTACCTCTCTGAGCCTCTTATTTTCTCATGTATAAAATGAAGGTGTTTCCCTAAATGGGACAACTAGGTGCTACAGTGGATTGAGTGCCAGTCTGGGACTCTGGAAGATACATTTTCTTGAGTTCAAATTGGTTTTAATTACTTACTAGATATGTAACCTGGACAAGTCACTTAATTTTCATTGCCTCAGTTTCCTCATCTGTAAAAAGAGAAGGAAATGCAAAATAATTCTAATATTTTTACCAAGAAAACACCAAATGAGGTCATGAAGAATTCGATGCAACTGAAGTGAGTGAATGAGAGCAAATTAAATGATCACTAAGATCTCTTCTAGCTCTAAAATTCTGATTTGTGATTGAAATCACAGAGCTTCTTATGAAAAGGTTATCCTGTGCCCTATTGCTATACCTTCCCAAGGGGATGGGGGTTGTCACGTCCTTCCCCAAACACACTAGGGCAAGGATTCTTAGCTCATTTTGTGTCACAGACTCTCACGTTCTCATGCTATGATAAAAGTTTTGATAGAGATGGTTTGGAGTGAGGCAGCAGGGCAGAGTGGGTAGAAAGTAGACCTTGGAAGTCAGGAAAACTTGAAGTCAAGTCTTTCCTCTGACCCAAATTAGCTAGTTGATCCTGTGCAAATATTTAGTACTCTAAGTTACAGAAGAGTTGCCAGTTTGCATCAGAACCCACTTCAAAATAATCACAGATTGAGGCAAAAAGAACAATTCTCAAAATTAAGGAAAGATGTGAGGCCATTTGTTTTGAGAATCTCTGGGTTGTGTAATTTATATAGTACAATTGCAAGGACTTTGCAAGCCACAATAGTGCAAGAACTGTTGGGCAATAGGTGCAATAAGTAGATCCCTCTTAATGGAAAAAGGGTCTCTTGCTTATGAAAATACTGAATGAACACAACCGAACATGTCATTATGTTTGAATGAAAGTTACAAATGGGAATTTAATGAAAAATGAAAACAGATTTTGGACAGACAAGGCTAGTGGGAACAGCCTTCTCTAAAAACATGCGCCAGCTGAGTAGGGGAGGAGCTGCTGTGTTTCCCAGGCTAAATATACAACCAAACAATCATGATGAAACGAAATGAAAGTTAATCAGCATTGCATGATTGGTTGGAAACATGCTCCAGTATATGTAGGCCAGCTGTTCCAACGTGCTGGGTAGAAGAAGAGAAAATTTATGGTATGGTAGGAGTGTTGATTCTGAAGTCAATGAATTTGGGTTCAAATTTGGTCTCTGATCTCTGTAATCTTGGACAAGTTAAGTCATGCCAAGTCAACATGCCAACAAATATTTGTTCAGTGTTTACTATAGGTCAGGAACCATGCTAAGCAATGGGGACACACACATAAGCAAAAAGAAATGTGGCTCTATCTTCAAGCATCTTGAAGGGAGATGAAAAGAACTGGAGTAGAGAGAAGCCAACGGGAACAGTGTGATTAAGTCTGGACAATGAAGATTGTCCTGAAAATGGAAGAAATATGAGTTCTGCTTTGGATATGTAGACTTGAGGTGTCTCAGGTTCATCCAGTTTAAAATGGTTCAATTCTGCCGCCATATGCCTCACTTTCCTCATCTATAAAACAAGAAGTTTGGACTTCTTGTTCCTTTGTTTCCATTTCATCTGTAGATGTAGATCTTTGTAGATTCTTTTATCCTTAGACAGTCTCTGATAGCACATTATGACTTTAAAAGTTACATAGGTAATGAGATGGAGAGAGAAAGTCTTAGGCAAAGGGACTCGGTCCTATGAAGTGAGAATGACCTTCCTTGATCTGTGAAGGCTCTACTTGCTTCTTGGAGATTCAGAGGGTTTCCTAGCTCCGCTATTAGATTTGCAGACAAGAATTATTACACAAGATAACTTGTTCAGTCATTTCAGTTGTTTCTGACTCTTTGTGACCCAATTTAGGGTTTTCTTTGCAAAGACACTAGAGTGGTTTGCCATTTCCTTCTCAATATGGAATAAGACTTAAAGCCAATTCAAACCCATAACTTTCAACAAATGGCACTTTGTTCATTTCCTTTATGGCTGCCTCAAAGGCTTCTACTTTACCTCTTTAACCCATAATGGATCTGGCATTCATGAATTTGACCTAAGCCATATTGAAAACACTTTCCATTTTTTAGAGCATCTCTTCGATCATGGAGATGTTAAATGGAGATAAGCAGAATTCCCTCCATTCATCATAGTTTCTCAAACCATGTTGATAATGATGACACTGATGCCAAATTCTAGTATTCTGAAATATGGTAAACTAGGCCAGGTTTGCTCAAGACATATCTAGGCATGGTTTCTGAGACCTTGATTGTTCTCCCTATATTTTATCATTATTTTGAAATGAAAAACACAGTTCTCGAGAGTATGTGCTTCTACTCCATTTCCCACTTTATCCAAGTCTCTTTCCTGTTCCACTGATATTAATATAGTTTGGTCTTATTATTTCATACTTCCATCTTAGGATTTAAGGACCATAGATAATAGAACTGGAAGGGTTTCAAGGAAATTTAATTCAGACCATTCATAATATATTAAAAAACTTGAGATCCTGAGAGGTAAATTGCAGGGAGAGTGATCCCCAAGAAAATATTCATTTTTGTCCATATCATTTATTTACATAATTTGATTTTAAAATTGTATTACAAAATTCAAAGGCCAAGTGAGGGATAATGATTTACCTTTTCATAAGAAGCACTGTGATATAAAACAAGGAAGTACACAAGGATGAAATGATTTTTAATGTGACCACTAGTGTTAGAATTCCTCACACTGACCAGTAAATAGTGAGTCCTCTCATCCTTCTTTCTGGCTCCTCACAACACTATTCATCAGATATTTTAGGAAAATGGTTTTTGCTTTAGTGTTCAAAGTCTTTCAACATGCCACAAATATCTATAACTTCATTTTCAGAAATTTTTTCTAACATTATTTAATTATTGTTAGTCAGAAGTTAGAATACATGATAAGGCTCCAGGGGTATGCTTGAAAAAGGTTTTTTTAATGTCACATAAAACACTTTAAAATGTAATTTTCATTTCAAGTTCTTTGCCACCATAATGGGAGCTACACTGAGATTTTAGAACATAAAGGTTCTTTTCTTTTTTCCTGGACCAGCTAGGAAATAAATTTAAGGGGTATTGCTGGGTCAAAAGGCATACAATTTTATAATTCTTTGAGCATAATTCCAGATTGCTTTCAAATATGGTTGGATCAATTCACAGTTCCACCAACAATGTATTAGTCTCCCCATTTTCCCACATCCTCTCCAACATTTGCCATTTTGCCCTTTTGTCATTTTAGCTGATCTGATGATTGTGAAATATCTCATAATTGTTTTGATTTACAAATCTCTAATCAATAATGCTTTTTTTCATATATTATATAAAGTTTTGACTTCTTGATTTAAAATTGTCTATTCATATCTTTTGACCATTTACCAATTGGGGAATGCGTTATATTCTTATAAATTTGACAAAGTTTTCTAGATATTAAAATATGAGACCTCTTTCCAAGAAACTGTCTATAATAATGATTTCCCAATTTAAAGCTTTCCTTCTAATCTTGGCTACATTGGTTTTATTTATACAAAAAGTTTTTAATATAACATATTCAAAATAATGCATTTTTATCTTACAATGCTTTCTGTCTCTTGTTTATTCATAAATTCTTCTCCTACCTAATAGGTAATATATCCCTGTTCTAATTTGCCAATATATCTTCCTTTATGCCTTGGTCATATATCCAATTTGATCTTATCTTGGTAAATATAAGATCTTGGTCTATATCTAGTTTCTGCCAGACTGGAGGATGGCTAAACAAGTTATGGCATATGATTGTGATGGAATATTATTGCATGGCAAGAAATGGTGAGCAGATTATATTTTAAATATAACATGAAAAGATCCACATAAATTTATGAAGAGTAAAATGAAAAGACCAAGAGAACACTATATACAGTAACAGAAATATTGTTCGAAGAATGATGTGTGGCTAGAGAAAAAACTGATAAATAGAAATAAGCAAGTCATAGTTTATATATATATATATTTTTTTTTTGGTTGTTGAATGATGCTTTCTCTAATGCAGGAAGGGGAGGAATGAAGGGAGTTACTTAGGAATTTTAACATAACAAGCAAATATATAAATAAATTTTTAAAATTAATCTTAATCACAATATATTTTCTCCATCACTTTCTTCAATATAGACAATAAAAAAAATAAATCAAGCACTATAACTATAGTTTGCAATTCTTGATAATCCTTTACTCTCCCCAATAATATACATTAAAATGTTGAGGGTTTTGCATCAGTCAATGCCAAGGAATAAAACAATGAATTAAAATTTTTCATTGATCAGGACTGTTTTAGAAACTCTTGTGTCAGAGAAAAAGACATTCTATAGAAGGCCTGATAATAGCTTTCATTAAATAGATCATTTAAAGACTAATTTTCACTGGGTCTTATGCTAAAGTTTAGTTTTTCTAAAATGTTAACTCTGTGTTTATAGTTCTTGGTTTTGTGAAACCTCAGATATATTATCTTTCTTTGAAATAAAAATAATAACTTTGTACTAAAATATAGCAAAACTATAATTTTAAAATGTCAACATATTTCATTGCTGTTACAAACATAACATTATTTAATATTGAAATTATACATTTTCCCTCACAATATTGTTTACAATAGTTTAAGCACAAAAACATGAAATGTACAAAATTACACTATTCTAATCTATTCACTAACTATTCTCTAATGTAGCATCAAGTAAAAGAGGTCAACATTCTATACGATATGATGGGCTAGCTAGCATGCATCTACTATGATGGCAACTATCAATTGGCTCCTTCTTTGATGGAGAATTTTAAAATTTAAGCTTATTATAGAGTCATAACATTAATGATTACAATATGTCTTAAAAACCAATAGTGGCTTATTTTGTGAATCTTTAATAATTTCGTTCAAATGCCCGACTTTTAAGCAGCCAATGTAAGATAGTAGAAGTTTCAAGAAATAATGCAAAACATCAAAAGTGTTTACTCAGAACAAAGAAAAGGTGTGCTTCTGATACTGATACTGGAAGATTTAAAAATCATATTTTAAGTGAGAGCAAAGGTTTTTGTACCATTAATAAATAAGCTATTTTAGTTCACTCATTTTAATGTCTATTTTTATATTTCATAATGGAACATATTAGTATGATCATAGTTTTAATTCAGAAGTAAACCAACTCTTTACTAATGGAGTGCATTGTGGAATAGTTAAAAGCCTGGTCTAGGATACTGAGAATGAAATGGCTTAGTGTGGTCCCACAGAGACCCTGCAAGCTCAGCTCCTCTCTGTAGATTAGGTCAAGTACTTCTCATACCAGCCACCCTTCTTCTCCAAGCAATGAAGAATGAAAGCTTGCATTTCCAAATCCAAATGTACTCTTTCTGATATTTCCAAGACAATCAGTGAGAGATCTAGGAGAGGTGGCACAGTGGGCTTGGGATCTGAAAGACATTAAGGGACTGTGTGACCTTGGGCAAGTCACTGACCCTTTCTCATTCCTAGTTTCCTTGCTGGTAAAATGGGAGAAACAATAATAGCTCACACCTCCCTCGATTGTTTTAAGGCTTAAATGAGATGACACATGTACAGAAAAACACTATAAATGCTAGCTATTGCTATTATTATGTTTCCATTATATACTTGATCCTATCTCATGACATTTGTGGGTAGGAGGAAAAGAGACATCTGGAGAAGGCTTATTCCTGTGCTATTGGAGAGGTTTGTGAGGACTTTGACTATGTCATTTTTCTCTACTGTGCAGAGGTCACAAATTGCATCATTGGACAGAGGATGACTTCTTAGTTAAGGCTGCTCTGGAGGATGCAAAGGGTTCAGAGAAGGCTGGAAAAGCCATGCTGTGGTAGCAGACAATGATCCATCCCAGCATATGAACCAAGGGGCTCCTTCACCTTTTGGGGTCCAAGACCTCATGAGCTGGAGGACACTTGAGAGACTTTTGTTCCGGGCCAGCCTGAGTGTTCAGGGCCACCTTTCTATGTAAAGGGAAGTCTGGGGACAAATTGACTTTAATAGTAAGCAAGTATGACACAAGTCAATTGTACATTGGCATTGATGTGTTTGTGACATCTGAAGTCAATGGGTCTTCAGCCCTAGCTAGCATGGTCTGAGACCTTGAGCAGCAAAGGCAACAACTCTATGGATAAAAAGAGGAACTTACCAACTTGTGTTATGGCCCTTTCCACAACAGGGTTCCGAGCTTTCTGAAGGCTAAGATCCCAGGCACTGTTGTTTTTGGGGGTTTTTGAGGAGGGGTCTTGTCAGGTGTCCTCAGTGCAAAATTCACCATGTTTTGTGATCATCTCAGTCTCTACCTTTATTTTGTATAATCACCTCAGAAGTACATTTCAGTTCCAAAAGCAGGGAAAGAACTTGTTTGCCCATGAAAGGAAAGACTTCTAAAGATCTATGGGATTGTAAATGATTACCTTACTCCTCCTCCTCGTCCAGATTACATATTAGAGATGTCTCATACAGTTGAATAACTGGGACTATCTACTACTATTAAGTTAATGGTTACAACTTAACTGATAAGACAGTTAATTAATGTAACTATTCCAAATCAACAATCTTCTCATCTCCCATACCCATATCAAAATCTGGGGTCAGTGGAGATGCCAAGGGAGGCAACAGAAATTCTCTTGGACAAGCTCTAACAACTGATCTGTACAGAACTCGGAGGGGAGGGATGGAGACCATACACTTCTAAGCTGAGATGGGCATGGGCAGACAAAAGACAGCCAGGAGCTTCCGCATATTCCACTGCATTCAAAGGCTCACCTTCACAATGCAAAGCCCAGGGCAATTGGCTGGCTTAAGTGAAGTATATTTAGATGTTTTCATATCCCAGATAATATATTTTACATGAATACGCTAATTGCCTTAGTGGAGGAAGTCCTTCATAATTTTGGTCTTTTTTCAGTATATTTCATTTGTATCTAGTTATTTTTATGACTATAATGAGTGCAAACCTCCAATAAGGGGAGCCCCCTGAGGCCATACTTGTCCTGGTTTAAGTGTGATACTGGATTGTAATCTTTTCCTTTAGCATGCTAGAGTATAATTAGATTAGTTGATTATCATCTTTAAAGATGGAGAGTCTGGTCTTGAGGATGAGGCGGGGTGAAAAGTAGCAGAAAGAGAGAAGAAGGAGGGCAACATAGAGGCATCAGGACTAAGATTGCAAGGACTAAGGAAAGTAGGGCCAGTTGGGATAGTGGGGGAAGAGGAGGAAGAATTCTAGGCTTAAAATCTATGGCCACCAATGCTAGTGATTTACTGTTTATAGTAACTAAGCCTTTTGGGTATCAACAACATGAGTCAAGCCAAGGTACAGATTCACTCGTTTCTTTTCCCTGAGTCACACTTAAGTACACAGGGCTTCTGAGATCTGACCTAGGCTTGATTTCTAGGGACAACACGCTTCTCTTGCACCACCTACAAAGACACAGAAAGTACAAACCATCCGGGAAAATGTCCATCTGCCCTGAGAGTAATCCAGCCTTGATTAGGAAAACAATCAAATTCCTTTCTCACTCCTAGAGGAATGGGTAGGGGAGAGATGGAGTATAAAGGAGGAAGTTCCCTTGCCTGTCTTAGGCTTCCCTCTGCCTGCCCTTTTACTTTGCAGAGTGAAATGTGATATTATTACACGTTCTAAAGCTTTTCTAAGAAAGCCCTCTTTGCTGACATAAAAAGCACTTTCTGGGACTTCTGCCATTTACCATGGAGGTTTAACACATCATTGTTGGCTCAGTTGTAGAGGAAGGAGTAAAACCTTCTTGAAGGTCCTGGGGGAAAACAGGGCAAGTGTTTCCAACCATTTGGTATAATTTTATTTAAATTATTTCTCTCTTACTCCCAGATGTGGCAAGATAGTCGGGTCTATTACTTTCCTTAAGACAAGGCTCAAAACTCCAAGAAACCTTTTCCCATACCCCATCCCATTCTGCTCTCAATCCATCTTCCATGGAAGTGTCAAATTGATCTTCCTAAAACATGGATATGACCATGGCAAACCCCTCCTCAAACCCCATTCATTAAACTCCAGTGATTCCTTTTTATTTCCAGGATCAAATATAAAATCCTCTTTTTCTTTTTTTTTAAACCCTTACTTTCTGCCATAGTAATAACTCTAATTCAGAAAAAACAAGGGTTAGGCAAATGGGGTTAAGTAATTTACCCTGGGTCACACCGCTAGGAAGTGGTCGAAGTCAAATTTGAATCCAGGTCCTCTGGCCAGTGCCTCCTGGCACTTTTATCCACTGAGCCACTTGGCTGTCCCTCTTTCTTTGTTTTTCAAGAGTTTTATAACTTGTATTCTTCTTACCTTTCCAATTGTCTTTGACCTTACTCTCATTCACATATTCTGTGGTCCAGTGACTCTGGTCTCCTTGTTATTTCTCGCACACATTTCACCTACTGACTGACATTTGCTCTAGCTGACTTCTATGCCTGGAACTGTCTCCCTTCTCATCTCTGCCTCCTAGCTCCCTTCTTTAGAGTCTCAGCTAAAGCCCTATCTTCTTCAATAAATTGCTTCTAGTAATCTTTAATCTTAGTATCTTCCCTCTAAGATTACTCCTAAGTATATCCAGTGATATCCTATTTCTATATAGTTATTTGCACGTTGCCTCTCACCATTAGACCGTGAGCTCTCTGAGAGCATGGGCTATTTATTTTTTGCTTCTTTTCATGTCTCCAGCAATTAGTAGAGATCCTGCGCATAATAGAAGCTTAGTAAATAATAACTGACTCATTCACTTACTGACTCTTGGTGATTTCATTTCTCCCTCACCAGTTGTCAATACTTTATACTTTACTATATTGTGTTTAATCACATGCATCCTTGAAATTGTTTCTCTTCTTTTATGAGTCTGTGTTTAGTTTCTAAGTAGATATAGAAATTGAGGTCCCTTAACTTGATGAGACTGAACTAGATGATCTTGAAAATCCTTTCCAACTTAGAATTACATATTTCTATTTGTGAAGCAGTGGAGTTTTCTTCATGGATATGTGTAGAAATAGGTCCCTCATTCTCCATCCCTTTAAAAAAATTTCTTTGGGATACAGACCTACGAGAGTTATTGTGGGATCATGGGGTATGCACAATTTTAAAGCTTTACCAAATTTTTCTCCAGAATGATTGGATCAGTTCTCAATTCTACCAATAGTGCACTAGTATTCCAGTTTTCCCATACAAACAAAAGATTAGGAACCCCTATCCAACAGGTAATGAAGAATACCAGAGATTTTTGAGCACTGGAGTGACATGGTCAGGGCTGTGGTTTTGCAACATTAATTTGTCAGTTGTGTATAGGATGAGTTAGGATGGGGAGAAACTAGTTAGGAGGTTGATGTGGACAATAAGATAAGGAACTAGATATTTTCTCTGATCCTCACAATATCTCAAACTGTCAACTATCTTCATGGTCTAGGGCAGTGTTGGTGAACCTTTTTGAAATCACATGCCTAAACTGCAACATCAAGCTGCCTGTGAGCTCTCTGCATTACCTCAGAAAAAAATTGTCAGAACAGAAAATTTTGAATTGCTTCTGAACAGTCTCCCCAAAGAAATAAGAGAGAAGACAATTGATTTGGAATGTAAATGCATGAAATTGGCCAATCTGGAAGAAGAGAAATAAAAAGCAATAATATTAAAGAAAGGATTATTTCTATATTATTAAACACATGGATCTTGAAGATATGATGTAAAGAGATAAGTTAAGGATTATAGTGTTATTAGAACATGACAAGTCAAAAAAACTGAACATCATAATGTAAGAAATAATACAAGAAAATTGCCTAGAACTTCTGAACACAGAAAAAAAGTGAAAATTAAAAGCATCCAGAGATTGCCTTCAGAAACAAAAATAAATTAAAAAAAACTGTACTGCAAACTCCTACACAATAGTGATTAAATTTAGTAGCCCCACATTCTTCAAGGGACAAGGAGAAAGAATTTTAAATATAAAGGAAAATTAATTTAAATAACAAAAGACCATTCTATATGTCCTAAAAACTGAAGGAGGTAAAGGAACATGTCAAGAAAAGCAATGGAACCCAAGTTGACTTGCCCTACAAATCTGAATTTAACCATCAATGAAAAAAAGTTGGGAATTCATTAAAAAGAGATGTTTGTGGGAGCACCAGCCCTGGAAAGAGGGATCCTGAGAACAAATTTTCCTATCAAGGTAGTAATCTCAATTGTCTAACCCTTACAGCTTTTCTTACTTGGAACTGATACCCAGTATCTAGTCTAAGACAGAAGGTAAAGGAAGAGAGAGAGAGAGAGAGAGAGAGAGAGAGAGAGAGAGAGAGAGAGAGAGAGAGAGAGAGAGACATTTGAACTATACCTAGAAACAAAACCATATCTAAAGAAATTATTTGCTTCTCAAAGGACACAGACAACAGCAATGCAAGAAGAGTAAATAAATACAGCAACCAAATAGATGTGATGGCAGAGTAACAGGCTTGAAACAATATGGACTAAATCTCACAATGTGAATAAATTACAGAATGGGAGGATATATCAATGGAGGGAGTGGAGAAGTGCTCAAACTGCATGTTAGCCACCCCTTTACCCCAGAGAGGGAAGAAGCATTCCCATTGGGCTGCTGGGCAAAGGAGTGAGTGATGTGAAAAATGTCCTCAGTGTGATAGAAAGGAGAAGGGAGCAGCCCCCTCTAGCATGTGTGCCATAGGTTCACCAACACAGATATAAGCCCTCAAGGCGTTTATATTCAATTGGGGAATGACAACATGTACCTAAACAATAATTTTTAGAACTGGAAAAAATTTTGCCTAGTGCTAACCTTTTAAAACATAGCTCCTTTTCATTCTAAAATGTCAAGCTTAACTTGCTTTTATGGCCCTAGAAGGTATAAAGCTCTTTTTTAACTTCATTGGTATGTTCTGCCATATCTGAAATGAAAATCAGGTGAGCTGACAAAGTCTCAACTCTCCTAAATTAGGAACTCATTCCAGCAAGGTACGCTAAAGAGCAGGAAATGAATCTTTATATGTTGATACTTCAGTTCTAACTTGTTCTCTTTCCTAGTTATAGTCCTTTGATAGGAAGAATTAAATTCCATTTCCCTCAGGAGTTTCATCACTGGAGAGCAAATAAATTCAGGGAGGGGCATAAAGACATCCTTTATGGTTTTGAGTTCATTTCATATTTTGTCTAATAGTATTTCCCCTCATACATCTTATTAATTAGGTTGATTTTAGATAAGTCAGTATCATTAGGGAGAGGAGTAATAAGTGCAACTATTTAAAGCTTATATTGACCAGAGCAAGAATAATTTGATAAAAGCATTTGACCAGATTCATTCTTTAGATAACTGTGAAGAGCAGTGTTATAAAGGGAGAGTATTAGTCCCCTGAGGGATTGGATGGAATAGATAATCTTGTAGCCAAAGAGAAGCACTTTGCTGGAGGTAGAGGTTTCTATCTTCATTAGAAAAATTGAAGATGCTCTAAAGGATTCCATTAAGAATAATATTATAGGGGGCAGCTGGATGGCTCAGTGGCTTGAGAGCCAGGCCTAGAGACAGGAGGTCCTAGGTTCAAATCTGGCCTCAGACACTTCCCAGCTGTGTGACCCTGGGCAAGTCACTTAACCCCCATTGCCTAGTCCTTACCACTCTTCTGCCTTGGAGCCAATACATAGTATTGACTCCAAGAAGGAAGGTAAGGGTTTTATAAAATAAAAAAATAAAAAAATAATATTATCTCTTTGAAGAGTTCTTAGATACTTGATAAAATGATCAAAAGATAAAATTCACCCTCTGTTTATCTAATTGATCTTGTTTTCTCCTTTTGCACCCAAAGCTTGAGAATATCCAAAAGCAAATTATAAGTCCTGATCCATTTTCTTCCTCTCAGGCTGGAAATTGTGACCTGGAACTTTCCAACACATTGGGTACTTTCAGGCTTCAAAAGTAGTGGCATTCTCTCTCTCTGTGTCTCTGTGTCTCCCTGACTCTCTCTGTCTCTCTGTCTCTGTCTCTGTGTCTCTCTCTGTCTCTGTCTCTGTGTCTCTCTCTGTCTCTGTCTCTGTGTGTGTGTCTCTCTCTCTCTGTCTCTGTCTCTGTCTGTCTGTCTGTCTGTCTGTCTCTCTCAGCAACTAATAACTTCCTTATTTGCCTAAGTGATCATTTCATTCTTCAAAATGTGATGAAATCAACACGGAGAATTTTTATTCTGGATCTGATTTTCACAGAGAGGAGCTTGTTGCTAGAGTAGAAATCACATTACCTATACAAGGAAATAAGATGAACTAGAAGAATGAACACAAAATGTGTTCATAGTAGCTTTAACTCTATGAAGAATATAAAGACTAAAGAATTACTAAATATAAGTGACATGAATTAAAGAAAAATGTCTCAGATTGATAGGATGGAAGATAAATGATGAAGAGAGTGATGGAAAGCAATAGTTTTTGAAAAAAAAGTACAGAAAACAATGAAAATGAGAGAAAGGAGGCTTTTAATTGATGTCCTAACTCAGAGAGAGAGAGAGAGAGAGAGAGAGAGAGAGAGAGAGAGAGAGAGAGAGAGAGAGAGAGAGAGAGAGAGAGAGAGAGAGAAGAGGGGAATGATTAAATAGCTAGATAAAAGCAAAAAAATAAATGAACAAATATGAGCAAAACTGGGTGGAGATGAGGGAGTGAACTAGGGGTAGGAGCTATATGAATGGAGATATGGAGATGGATGTCAAACAGGTGAGAGAATTGACAAGATTTTGTCTCCTCAAGTCTGGTTTTACAAGACACAAGAGACAAAGTCACTGACACTGCTGATTTAATTATGGGATTTATTGGAAGCATGCAAATTAGATCTCTGTGCTCTCCCACCCCACCTTTACATCTTCCTTTTTTGGATCGTCAAGAAAATTCAAGACTGCTTAAAATCATATTTTGCCCACTTCCTTCCATCACCAGGTGCTTTTCCTTTTAAGAACTAAATTAGTTGTTGAGTTTCCTGTGTATACATATTAATTTCTTTAAACAAATGCCATTTTTTACTACTCAGTGGATATTTTCCTATTTCTATTTCTTTAGAATTTCATTCTCAAGCATGTCCCTTTCTTTCTGGGCTGACTTCCCCTGAAACATTTTATTCCAGATGATTCCACCTACTTTTTTTTCCTGAATACTTTGAAATCTACTTTCCCCAATTCTAGAGTATATGTAAGATTATTGTCTGATTTTGTCTCCTCTATTAAACACTCTAAGATGCAGTGGCCAGTGTCCCATAAGGTTCCATGATTCCAACTCTAGCAACAAGCTCCTCCTTGTTTGCAAAAATCAAATCCAGAATAAAAATTCTCCTTGTTGATTTCTTCACATTTTGAAGAATGAAATGATCACTAAGGCAAATAAGGCAGTTATTAGTTGCTCTGTTTTTGAGAAAGAGAGAAAGACAAACAGAGAGAGAGTAAGAGAGAGAGTAAGAGAGAGAGAGAGAGAGAGAGAGAGAGAGAGAGAGAGAGAGAGAGAGAGAGAGAGAGAGAGAAGGGTGAGTCAAAGAAATTCACCCAGTGCCTGGATAACTAAGATTACTACTGTATCATGCTTCTGTCCTAGATTTATTATCTATTTCCCAGACTTCTTGTCCATTTCCTCTTTGTCCAGGTGATCTTTAGTATAAATATTCCAATGACAAAAGCACTTTTTTTGCTCCTTTCTTTGACCTTTACTTGAATATTCTCTGACATGGTTCATTCTTCTGGTTCCTGGTTTTGTAGAAGATCTTAGACCACTGGTTTGCTTGCTACTCTCTCCCCGGTGTGACAGACCTTTCATGCTGACTTTCTCAGTTATTTTGGGCAAAAAAAAAATGGTTTGACCTTTTGTTTTTTGTGGGTTTTCATTTGAGGTATTATATCAAAGTTGTTTGGAGGGCAATTTAGTTGAGATGAGGCAGATCAGTGTACCTTCTTTGTCATACTGACTCTGCCCCTTCCACACCTATTCTCCTTCTCTTGAATAAAATATGCCCTTCCAGAGCCAGTTCAGTAATAGGTTTAACTTCGCCTTCAATTCCTTGTTTGTTGCCTAAACTTTGGGCATGTGTCTATAAATGCTCAAGCTCCCGGGTTTTACTGCTTCCTCCTTTCTTGGATTTTATTGCCTTTGGTTTTGTGGCTGTTCTCGATGCCATCCTTCCATATTTGTGGCAATTTTTTAGGTTCCTCACTAAGGTGTCACTTTTGCCCATGTTGATCATCAGAAGTAGATAACTGTCTTGTTTTGATGGCTTGTAAGTTCTCGGTTATGTCCCGGATACATTTCCCCCAAAGATAGTGTACTTCATTATTGTTTTACCAGTTCTACTAATAACTGCTTTCTAGAGCCTTTAGCAGCCAATCCCCCATGATCATTACTTGCATTTTTTCTTTGAATCTCACTGACTGCTCTCTCCTTATCATTTTTTTGTGGTTCTATTATAAAATATTTTTTTTGGAAAGCAAACCCAATTTTCCTTCTAAGGTATCTAGTATGCTCCTCTGGAGAAATAGACTCAACTTGATGTTTAAGGTCTAATGGCACAGGTTCTCTGTTCCTTTCTATTCAGCATAACACTCCTCCTTTCCCTATTATCCCAATAAAGACTTTCCCCCTCTACCTCATCTACTTTCTCCCTATTAAAATGTCTTCTGTCCTTCTTAACAATCTGAAATGTGAGGGGGCTTCCTCCTAGTTCAACATAGATTAGTCTGTGCTTGGAACACAGGTTCTGATTCAGACAGAAATGCAAACATCACACACCTAATGCAAGTTTCTGCAGTTTTCCCTTCTATCCATAATGGCTAAGGTTTTCAGCCTTGTTTCTTGAAACTAATTATGGGCATTTACACCTCAACCCCAGGAAAGTGGTTAAATTGTTTATAATCTATTATTATTATTACAATGTTAATTATTTTTACTACTACTTTTCCCCAACTACCATTCCAACCCTCTATTTCCTGCCCCCCTCCCCAGGAAACCGAATCCATCAAATTAGAGGCCAGACTCTCTAAGGACTGAGACGTGTCCAAACCATACACATGGGTTCAGACACTAGGAGCTCCTTAGTGAAAAAGGCAGTGCTAAAATGGCCCTGTGAGCCCAACAACAAATTGTCAGTGTCAGATTTATAGCTTCTAGGAAACCTTTACTTGATATTTTATATCTCCTCTAATGATTTTGGGATTTCCATTTTACTCCCCAAACATGACAAAACAGAAGAACTAGGGCAAGGGAGCGCAGCCGTTTTTTTGGGGGGGAGCTAGATTTGAGAAGATTTAGGTTTTAGCTGTTTTTGAAAAAAGCCAAGTGGGTTATTGACCACTAGATGCCTTGTTCTCATTTTTTCTTTTATTATGAATACATGCAGCAACAAAATTTCTTTTCTTTTTTGTTTCTTTCCTTGCTTTCCTCCTCCTCCTTCTCCTTTTCTTCCTCTTTCTTTTCCTCCTTTTTTTCCTCCTCTTCTTCCTCCTCCTCCTCCAACCTTTTTGGTTTCTCTTTACATGGTAAACTCCTTTCTATATTGGCAGCCCCCTTAGAGTCGAGACTTCAAAAAAAATCATGAATGTTTCACAATACTGTATTCAATAAATAGAGGGGAAATGTGGTTTTTGTAGTGGAGAAGACTAGAGTTACCCTAGAGAACCCCAGTCCATTTTTTTCTTCCTGGCTGGATCTGTATAGATATCTGCCAAACACTGGCTTCTTTTGACCGTTGCCCAACATGTTGTATATAATGTTTTAATTAATGTTTGTTGATTGGCTGATTGCTGTTTGTCTATGAGGATAATTATATTAAATTAAAATAGTTTTCTCTGAGTCAATGAAACTAATTTCATGACCCTTTCTATTTAGAAAGAGTATTTTATAGTCATTTACTAGTTAATAATTTAACAAGGTTAATTAACTATGGTTGTGCATTTGATATTGACAATGGAGATAATGGTTATTTCAATTCAGTACACACTTGTTGTGCCTTTACAAATTGGAAAAGCCCTTTGTAAAGTTTTGGGGAAATGGAAGAATTAAGTACCACATAGCCCATGCCCTCCTGAAGTTTTGAGGAAGGCCAAGAAGAGTCTGTGGCCCCCATAGATAGGTGGATGCAATAGTTCTTGTGTATTGTCACGTAATTGAGCAGTGCCTTAGGAAGAGAGTTATATCATTACACAATCCTCAGAGCATGCCAGCTGTTAAAAGGGCAATGAGGAGACCCCCCCTGGGATGATGGTTTAAGGCTAGTTTGATTGTGCTGCTGAACTAACTCTCCCAAGGATTTTCCTCCCTGTCAGGGCAGAGAGCTGATGGCTGTCCTCTGTCCCTTTCCATGTACAATGGTGACACAGGGAAGCAGAGGGCTTTACCAGATGTGACCACACCACAGCAATGGAGACTATCGAGTGATGAGGAAGTTTTGCCAAGCCTAATCTTCCTGGGCGTACCCCTCTATTAGAACCCCTGCTGGAGGGAGACCAATGTTGGTCCAATCAGGACTTGACTTTTGCTTGATTGTCTTAGAGATCTTCCTCACAGACCAACCTCTACCCACCAACCTTCTTTCCCTTGTTCAAAGATCTGACTGCTATCAAATAAACAATCTCCATTTATTTAGGATAGGATGCTTATGATGGGTTTAGGTAAGAGGTCCAACAGGAATCCCTAAGCTCGAATTCCCAGACTGAAAGCGAGTCCCCCAGCTTTGACCAACAGCGGGGACCAGTCCGAAAACCTTCTCTGTTTTCCTTTTCTTCCTGTGATGGCCATCTTGAAGTAATGGTAAGGGAATAATAGAAATCTTGAATATAGAATTGATCCAGAGGAAGATGTTTCTGTCTTCAGGACTGACTCAGCCCTCCCTCCAGGGCGAATCCCTCTTGGGCCAAGCTGAAATGTCCAGTCAGTCCCCTCAGATCTTGATATGGCAGAGATCAGGATTAGTTCACAGACAATATGGGTGCTGAGTTCAATTGGGAAACCCTTAGGGAGAACAGTGGAATTCAAATCCTGAGATCAGGAAAGGACCTGCTTCCAGTCCAAGGTTCAGAATCGAACCACTCATCCATTGGTAAATTTCCCAGAAGCCCCCTCTCTCCAACATTCCAACTGCCCTATCTGTCATGCAGTGCTTCTTGCAGGGTTCCATTTCCACTCTGTGTTGAAATCTCCTCTTACCAAGGACGCTGGATTAGGCAGATGATGTGGGTCTGAGCCTCTATTCTCACTACTCTGTATGCTCTTGGGTAAGTCAGACTATTTCTTTGAACTCTAGTTTCCTTTTCTGTCAAATTAGGCAATTGGATAAGATGATATTGAAAGTGCCTTCTAGCCGTAACATTGTAGGATTCTAATTCCTGACTCTTTGGAACCACATTAGCCTAAAAAGCTTCAGTGTGGTTTAACTATGATGCAGTCTGGCTTTCCGAGTAATTGATTCTATTTTGGTCTGTGTCTGCCTCTGAGGCTTTTTCTAATCTGGTCCCTGCTCGGCATTAAGCCTTATAGATTTCGTTCTTCTTTTAAACAAATCACTCTTTTAGGCACCGAGTTCTTAGTGCTAGAGATGTAAAATCTATGTTCATTTGAAAGCTTTGGAATGTAACGGTCTGAAGAATTGAAGCTGAGTCTCACAAACAACAGTGGAGAGGCCCATGGTGGGCACCAGCAAGCTAAATCCTTCCACCAATGAGGCACGTTCAGGAGGCAAAGATGGCGTGAGGAAATGCTGTTCACAAAATCTGTAATGTTTTTAGAAAGAAACTTTCTAGCTCATTTCTAAGGAAAAGCAAACTGGAAAGGAAGTGTGGCCAACTTCTTGTCCAGACGATGAAAAGTCCATATTATGAGGGATTTAGATAAGGGTATCCACACAAACAAAAGGTACACATTTAAGCAACTTGAAAGCAGGGGAGATTGAGATGGACATCAGTAAATTTAAATATTCAATAAAATTGTTTTTAAATCCTTACCTTCCATCTTATAATCAATACTTGTTGGTTCCGAGACAAAAGAGTGGTAAGGGCTAGGCAATGGGGGTTAAGTGACTTGCCCAGGGTCACACAGCTGGGAAGTATCTGAGGTCATATTTGAACCCAAGACCTCCCATTTCTACATCTGGCTCTCAATCCACTGAGTGACCTAGCAGCCCCCAATATTCAATAAATTTGAGTGAAGCCAAAGCATTAGCCTGGATAAACCTAGATAAATAAGACCTGGGTGTAGAGGACCTGGCAGAACCCCAAATTCCTCTTTAGCCATTTATGGCCTCCTTTGAAGATTTTCTGAGGTCAGGAGGATATTCTGGGTTCAACTGACCCATAGTTCACACAATATCAATAAATGATAACTATTAATCCATAAAACATCCTGGGGGGGGGAATGGGCTAGTCATCTAGCAAAAAGAATATATGGCAGGTAGACTTTGGTAGCCTTTGGATGTCAGAAAGACCACCTATGTCAAACTGATTGAATGGCCGGAACAATTTCTATAGGATAGACTGGTGAGTCTAGGGATGGGCTACAATCTAATCCCTGGAGGGAACATCCGAATTCATAAGATCCCAGTTCTGTTCAAGAATTTGAGTGTTTATATGCTAGACTATACTTAGTGGTTAGAGATGGCCTCTGAGTCAAGGAGACCTGGGTTCAAGTAAAACCTCTGACATATATGGACTGTATAATGGGGAGAAATCATTTGTACCTCCGGTAACTCTCTGAAACCACCACAATAATTGGGGATCTAAAATGGTAAGAGGGTTTCCACACTAGAAGTTCCTTATACAAGGGAAATAATGAAAAAAAAAACACAAATGATGGGGGCCTTGCAGTCCCAGACCTCAAACTATATTACAAAGCAGCAGTCATCAAAACAATTTGGTACTGGCTAAGAGACAGAAAGGAGGATCAGTGGAATAGTCTTGGGGCAAGTGACCTCAGCAAGACAATATATGATAAACCCAAAGATCCCAGCTTTTGGGACAAAAACCCACTATTCGATAAAAACTGCTGGGAAAATTGGAAGACAGTGTGGGAGAGATTAGGTTTGGATCAACACCTCACACCCTACACCAAGATAAACTCAAAATGGGTGAATGACTTAAACATAAAGAAGGAAACCATAAGTAAATTGGGTAAACACAGAATAGTATACATGTCAGACCTTTGGGAGGGGAAAGACTTTAAAACCAAGCAAGACATAGAAAGAGTCACAAAATTGTAAAATAAACAATTTCAACTACATCAAATTAAAAAGTTTTTGTACAAACAAAACCAATGTAACCAAAATTAGAAGGGTAGCAACAAATTGGGAAACAATCTTCATAAAAACCTCTGACAAAGGTTTAATTACTCAAATTTATAAAGAGCTAAATCAATTTTACAAAAAATCAAGCCATTCTCCAATTGATAGATGGGCAAGGGACATGAATAGGCAGTTCTCAGATAAAGAAATCAAAACTATTAAAAAGCACATAAAAAGTGTTCTAAATCTCTTATAATCAGAGAGATGCAAATCAAAACAACTGAGGTATCACCTCACACCTAGCAGATTGGCTAACGTAAAAGCAGAGGAAAGTAACGAATGCTGGAGGGGATGTGGCAAAGTAGGGACATTAATTAATTGTTGGTGGAGTTGTGAATTGATCCAACCATTCTGGAGGGCTATCTGGAACTATGCCCAAAGGGCGATAAAAGACTGTCTGCCCTTTGATCCAGCCATAGCATTGCTGGGTTTGTACCTCAAAGAGATAATAAGGAAAAAGACCTGTACACGAATATTCATAGCTGCACTCTTTGTGGTGGCCAAAAATTGGAAAATGACGGGATGCCTTTCATTGGGGAATGGCTGAAGAAATTGTGGTACATGTTGGTGATGGAATACTATTGTGCTAAAAGGAATAATAAAGTAGAGGAATTCCAGAGACTGGAACAACCTCCAGGAAGTGATGCAGAGCAAGAGGAGCAGAACCAGGAGAACATTGTACACAGAGACTGACACACTGTGGTACTAGAGAACGTAATGGACTTCTCCATTAGTGGCAAGGCAATGTCCCTGAACAATTTGCAGGGAGGGATCTAGGAGAAAAAGCACTATTCACAAGCAGAGGACAAACTGTGGGAGTAAAAACACCGAGGAAAACCAACTGCTAGACTACAGGGGTTAAGGGGACATGTCTGAGGAAAGACTCTAAATGAACACTCTAATGCAAATACCAACAACATGGTAATGGGTTCAAATCAAGAACACATGTGATACCCAGTGGAATCACACATCAGCTATGGGGGGGTGGGAGGAAAAGAAAATGATCTTTGTCTTTAATGAATAATGCTTGGAAATGATCAAATAAAAAAATCAAGAAAAAATTATAAATAAAAAAAAAGAAGTTCCTTATACAAATGAAATCAAAGGTCCAGACCATATATTGATATACTTCAATGTGACTCAACTGACAGGATTTACTGCCTCCACTCCCTAAAGAACAATTCATCTGTGACTGAGAGTTGTGACTACAAAACTAAATATCCCGGGGCAGCTGGGTAGCTCCTTGGATTAAGAGCCAGACCTAAAGATGGGGGGGGGGGCCTGAATTGAAATCTAGTGTCAGACATTTCCTAGTTGTGTGATTCTGGGCAAACCATTTAACTCCAATTGCCTACCACCTGTCACTCTTCTGCCTTGGAACCCATGCTTAGTATTGATTATAAGATTAAGAGAAGCATTTAAAAAGCATCAACAGCAGCAATAACAAACAAACAAACAAAGCCAAAGCAATAAAATGTAAGCACCCTGCAATCAACTAGATGGTAAGTATCTCTGAATTTACTGCTACTTCTGGTAGTCTCTATGTCATTCAAGTGAACATTGTTTATTGACTGCCTAATAACTGCTTTAAAATGGGGCCATCACATTTCTGCCTACCTCCCATCTCCCAATTATGTACCTTCCTTCTGAGAATCAATATTACGTATTGGTTCCAAGGCAGAAGAGCAGTAAGGGGTTAAGTGACGCATCCAGGGTCACACAGCTAGGAATTGTTTTGAATCCAGAATCCATCCAGATTTGAATCCAGGACCTCCTATCTTTAGTCCTGGTTCTCTATCCACTGAGCCACCTAGCTGCCTGCCCCTCACCCACAACTATATTTCTACTTTAATATTTATCAAAACTTTAAGCTAAAGGGATAGGACTCTGAAAAGGAATTTGCAGTCTCAACCAGAGGGAATAAGTTATTGTTCAGTTATGTGAGTCATGTCTTCATGTCTTCATGACCTCATTTGGGTTTTCTTTGCAAAGGTACTAGAGTGCTTTGCCATTTCCTTCTCCAGTTCATTTTACAAATGGAGAAACTGAGGTGAAACAGGTTAAATGATTTGCCCAGGGTCATACAGCTAGGAAATGCCTGAGGCTAGATTTGAACTCAGGAAGGTGGGTTATCCTGACTTGAGACCCAGCTGTACCAACTATCTGCCTCTAAGGGAAAAGGACTTGGGTTCAAATCCTCTCTTTGCCACTTACCACCTATGTTACTTTAAGTAAATCATTTATCTTATTTTGCTTTTGGTCTCCTCAAGTATAAAATGAGAGGTTGGGCTATATGGTCTTCTATAGTACCTTGGAAATTCTTGCCGCTCCTCGCCACCTCTCCTTCCCGTAGGTCGGGATTCCTGGATTGGTCAGGATAGACAAATGACTTGTAGTTTGTCTCTTAAGACTTCTACCGTGTGAATACAGCAAAGAACTCGGGTAGGATTTTTTGAAAATGGTTTATATGAATAAATAGAACATGCCAGGCGCTCCCTCAAATCCTATCCTTTTAATAAGCTTGAAATTCCTTTTTAGAGCTTTGTTCCTTTAGTTTAAAGCTCTGATAAATTGAAAATCATAGCTGGGAGGTGAGAAAAGAAGAAATGTGACTATTAATCATTATAGGAAAAATACAGCTAAGTCCATTTTTAGCTTAGGCAGTTGCAATTTGGAAAGGCTGATACATATCTCAGAACTTCTGAGACCTGCTTCCCTAGATTTATAATAGATACTTCCTCCCCTGCCCTCTAAATCCTCTTTACCCCCATTAGACTACCCATTGATGTTATTATGCTCTCAGAAAATTCTACAATCACCTTCATTTTTGATGTCTCTAAATTTGGGGACAATTCAATTCAATCCCTCTCCTTGAGGGTCTGGATGAAAAGATCTTCCTTTTTTTGACTAAAAAGACTCTTTTCTTTTTTTTTTTTTTGAACTTAAATTAATTTATTTAGTCAATTTAGAACATTATTTCTTGGTTATGTCAACATGGAAATATAGAGATCCCCAGTTTATTTAGTTTAAGGGTATAAACCCCAGGTTTTGACCTTGTCACAGGAGAGGTTTCCCCCTGAGGAAGGTCCCACTTCACCAGACAATAGACATCCACTTCAGGTGGGAGGCAGATCCCATCCGAAGTCAAGTACCTCTTTTGTCTCCAGAAGCCTTTTCCAATATATCACACCCTCCTTCTGAGGATCGAACTCGGGACCTTCAGCTTGCGAGACTGCCATGCTGCCATACTGCGCAAAAGCTGAAGTGGATGGCTATTGTCTGGTGAAGTGGGACCTTCCTCAGGGGGAAACCTCTCCTGTGACAAGGTCAAAACCTGGCGTTTATACCCTTAAACCAAGTAAACTGGGGATCTCTATATTTCCATGTTGACAGTTACAAGAATCATATTTTTTTCCTTCCTTCCCTACCTCCACCCTTCCTGTAGCTGATGTGCAATTTCACTGGGTATTTCATGTCCTTGATCAGAACCTATTTCCACGTTGTTCAGTTGTTTGCATTAGGATGTTCATTTAGAGTCTACATCCCCAACCATATTCCTTCGACCCATGTGATCAAGCAGTTGTTTTTCTTCTGTGTTTCTACTCCCACAGTTTTCCCTCTGAATATGGATAGTGATTTTTCTCATAGATCACTCCAAGTTGTTCAGGGTCACTGCATTGCCACTAATGGAGAAGTCCATTACATTCAATTGTACCACAGTGCATCAGTCTCTGTGTACAATGTTCTCCTGGCTCTGCTCCTTTCCCTCTGCATAAATTCCTGGAGATTGTTCCAGGCCACATGGAATTCCTACAGCCCGTTATTCCTTGGAGCACAGTAGTATTCCATCACCAACATATACTACAGTTTGTTCAGCCATTCCCTAATTGAAGAGCATGCCCTCATTCTCCAATTTTTTGCCACCACAAATAGTGCAGCTATGAATATTTTTGTACAGGTCTTTTTTCCTTATTATTTCTTTGGGGTTACAATCCCAGCAGTGCTGTGGCTGAATCAAAGGGCAGGCAGTCTTTTAACACCCGTTGGACGTAGTTCCAAATTGCCCTCTAGAATGGTTGGATCAAATCACAACTCAACCAGCAATGCATTAATGTTCCAACTTTGCCACATCCTCTCCAGCATTCATTACTTTCCTTTGCTGTCATGTTAGCCAAACTAATAGGCGTGAGGTGCTACCTCAGAGTTGTTTTGATTTATATCTCTCTGATTATCAGAGATTTAGAACACTTTTTCATGAGCTTATTAATAGTTTTGATTTCTTTAACTAAAAATTGCCTATTCATGTCCCTTGTCCATTTATCAATTGGAGAATGGCTTGATTTTTTGTACAATTGATTTAGCTCTTTATAAATTTGAGTAATTAGACCTTTGTCAGAGGTTTTTGTGATGAAGATTGTTTCCCAATTTGTTGCTTCCCTTCTAATTTTGGTTGCATTGGTTTTGTTTGTACAAAAACTTTTTAATTTGATGTAATCAAGATTATTGATTTTTCATTTTGTGACTCTTTCTATGTCTTGCTTGGTTTTAAAGTCTTTCCTTTCCCAAAGATCTGACAAGTATTCTATTCTGTGTTCTTTATAGTATATAGTTTCCTTCTTTATATTCAAGTCATTCACCCATTCTGAGTTTATCTTGGTGTAGGGTGTGAGGTGTTGATCCAAACCTAATCTCTCCCATACTGTCTTCCAATTTTCCTAGCAGTTTTTATCAGATATTGGATTTTGGTCCCCAAAGCCGGGATCTTTGGGCTTATCATAGACTGTCCTGCTGAGGTCACTTACCCCAAGTCTATTCCACTGATCCTCCTTTCTGTCTCTTAGCCAGTACCAAATTGTTTTGATGACTACTGCTTTGCAGTGTAGTTTGAGATCTTGGACTGCAAGTCCTCCTTCCTTTGCAGTTTTTTTTCATAATATCCCTGGATATCAATGATCTTTTGTTCTTCCAAATGAACTTTGTTATGTTTTTTTTTTTCTAATTCAGTAAAATAGTTTTTTTGGTAGTTCAATGGGTATGGCACTAAATAAGTCAATTAATTTGTGAAGGATGGTTATTTTTATTATGTTATCCTGTCGTACCCATGAGCAGTTGATGTTTTTCCAATTGTTTGGATCTAGTGTTACTTGTCTGGAGAGTGTTTTATAGTTGTGTTCATATAGTTCCTGTCTTTGTCTTGACAGGTAGATTCCTAAGTATTTTATATTGTCTAGGGTGATTTTAAATGGAATTTCTTTCTAATTCTTGCTGCTGAGATGTGTTGGAGATATATAGAAATGCTGATGAGTTATGTGGGTTTATTTTGTATCCTGTGACTTTGCTAAAGTCGTTGATTATTTCCACTAGCTTTTTGGTTGATTCTCTAAGGATTCTTTAAGTAGACCATCATATCATTGGCAAAGAGTGATAGCTTGATTTCCTCATTGTCTATTTTAATGCCTTCAATTTCTTTTTCTTCTCTAATTGCTACTGCTAGTGTTTCTAGTACAATGCTAAATAATAGAGGTGATAATGGACATCCTTGTTTCACTCCTGGTCTTATTGGGAAGGCTTCTAGTGTATCCCCATTGCAGATGATGTTGGCTGATGGTTTTAGATATATACTGTTTGTTATTTTTAGGAAAGGCCCTTCTATTCCTATACTTTCCCGTGTTTTCAATAGGAATTAGTGTTGTATTTGGTCAAAGGCTTTTTTTTTTTTGCATCTATGGAGATAATAATGTGATTTTTGTGTGTTTGCTTGTTAATGTGGTCAATTATGTGGATGGTTTTCCTAATATTGAACCATCCTTGCATTCCTGGTATGAATCCTACCTGGTCATGATCACTTGCTGGAGTTTTTTTGCTAGTATCCTTTTTAAGATTTTGCATCTATATTCATTAAGGAGATTGGTCTTTAGTTTTCTTTCTCCATTTTTGACCTGCCTGGCTTTGGAATCAGTACCATATTTGTGTCATAAAAGGAATTTGGTAGAACTCCCTCTTTGCTTATTCTGTCAAATAGTTTGTATAATATTGGGATTAATTGTTCTTTGAATGCTTGATAGAATTCATTTGTGAATCCATCTGGACCTGGGGATTTTTTTCTTAGGGAGTTGTTTGATGGCTTGCTTTATGATATGGGGTTGTTTAGATTGTCTATTTCTTCTTCTTTTAATCTAGCTAATTTATATTTTTGTAAATATTCATCCATTCAATTTTATTAAATTCTTCTTTGTTTTTTGGGATCTCTAATTTAGTCTTCATCTGAGGATTTTTAATTTGTCCACCTTCTTGTTTTTTAATTTGCATGCCTAAGTCACTTACCTCTGCCCTCTCTAATTTGTTAATATATGAACTCAAAGATATGAATTTTCCCCTGAGTACTGCTTTGGCTGAATTCCATAGATTTTGAAAGGATGTCTCATCATTGTCATTTTCTTCAAGGAAGTTATTAATTGTTTCTATGATTTGTTTTTTAACTAACCAATTCTGGAGAATCATACTGTTTAATTTCCAATTACTTTTTGGTTTGCCTCTCCATGTACCCATATTAATTATTATTTTCATTGCATTGTGATTTGAGAAGGTTGCATTTATTATTTCTGCTCTTTTGCACTTGTTTGCAATGGATTGTACCATGTGCTGCTGAAAAGAAGGTGTATTCCTTTTTGTCCCTATTTATTTTTCTCCATATATCTACTAACTCTAATTTTTCTAAGATTTCATTCATTTCTCTTACCTCTTATTTATTTTTTGGTTTGATTTATTTAGTTCTGATAGAGGAAGGTTCAGGTCTCCCACTAATATAGTTTTTTTTCTGTCTATTTCATCCTTGAACTCCACTTGTTTCTTTTTTAGATATTTGGATCCTATGCCATTTGGTGCATACATGTTGAGTATATTTCCTCATTGTCTATACTGCCTTTTATCAGGATGTAATTACCTTCCCTATCTCTTTTAACTAGATTTATTTTTACTTTGGCTTTGTCAGATATCATGATTGTGACTCCTTCCTTCTCCTTATCAGTTGATGCTCAATAGATTTGCTCCATCCTCTTACTTTGACCCTATGCGTGTCTACCTTCCTCATGTATGTTTCTTGTAGACAGCATATGGTAGGGTTTTGGTTTCTAATTCACTTTGCTATTTGGTTGTGTTTTATGGGTGAGTTCATTCTATTCACATTCAGAGTTATGATTACCAACTGTGTATTTCCCAGCATTTTGATTTCTACTCCTAGTCCTGTTTTTTCTTCTTTCTCTATTTATTTCCACACCAATGTTTTGGTTTTAATGAGTCCCCCTAATTCCCACCTATATTTTACTTCCATTTCTACTCCCTCCCTTCTTATTCCCTTCTTATTTTCTTCACAGTCTTTTTATACCACTCCCCTACCCTCTCCCTCCCTTGTACTGCTTCCCTCCCCACCATTCCATTTGTTACCCTTCTACTTCCCTATAGGGCACAAATCAATTCTCTGTCCCAATGTATTTGATTGTTCTTCCCCCTTGGACTCAATTTCAATGCAAGTAAGAGTTGAGTATTTCCTATCTCCAACCTCTTTACTCTTCTAGTGTATTGTCCCCCCTTCCGCTATGAGCTTCTTTGTGAAATATAACCTTACCCCCTTTTGTTTCTTTTCACATTTCTTTTAGTATTAACCTCTTTTTTTAGCTCTAGTTGTATATATATATATATATATATATGCATATATATACATATGTATGTATTTATGCATACATATATCTATATACATATTTATGTCTTGGCATTTCATCTTATACAGTTTGTCACTGTTCCCTCTAAGTGTAATTCTTCTAGCTACCCAGGTGATAACAACAGTTTTTAAGAGTTACCAATGACCTCTTTTCTTATAGGGATACATATCATTGTAACTTATTGGGTCTCTTTAAAAAAGGGTTTTATTTTGTTTTGTTTTGTTTTTCTTTTTTCCCTCTTTCTTAATTACCTTTTGATGATTCTCTTGAGTTCTGTGCTTGGGCATCAAATTTTCTGTTCAGGTCTGGTCTTTTCTTTACAAATGCTTGGAATTCTTCTATTTTGTTAAATGTCCATACTTTCCCCTGTAAGAATATGGTCAGTTTTGCTGGGTAATTAATTCTTGGTTGTAGACCTAGTTCCCTTGCTTTCTGGAATATCATATTTCATGCCTTTCAGTCATTCAGTGTAGATGCAACCAGATCCTGTGTTATCCTCACTGTGGTCCCATGGTATCTGAATGACTTCTTCTTAGTAGCTTATAATATTTTCCCCTTGGTCTGGTAGTTCTTGAATTTGGCTATAGCATTCCTAGGTATTTTTAATTGGGGGTTAAGTATAGGAGATGATCTGGGGATTCTTTCAATCTCCACTTTTCCCTCTTGCTCTAGAATATCAGGGCAGTTTTCCTGGATAATTTCCTGCAGTATGGTGTCCAGGCATTTTCTTTTGTCATGCTCTTCCTGTAGACCAATGATTCTTAAGCTGTCTCTCCTGGAATGATTTTCTAAATCTTCTTTTTTTGTGAATGAGGTGCTTCATATTTTCCCCAATTTTTTCATTCTTTTGGTTTTGTTTTATAGTGTCCTGCTGCCTTGTGAAGTCGCTTGTTTCTAGTTGTTGTATTCTGGATATTAAAGACTGGATTTCATCTCTCGCTTTTTGGTCATCCTTCTCATTCTGGTCTGATTTTCTTTGGAGGTCATTTTTCATCTTCTCTGCCTCATCTTTCATCTCCTTTGCCTCATCTTTCATCTTCTTTGCCTTGTCTTTCACCTCCTTTGCCTCATTTTCAAGCTGACTTTTTTTGCTTTCAAGACACTGTTTTCTGTTTCCAGATGTCTTATCTTACTTTTAAAGCTCTTTTCCCAGTTGTTTTCAGTGTCTTTTAATTGTGTTTTGAATGGTATTTTGAGTCCTTCCAAAGCCTGTATCCAATTTGCTGGAGTTTCTGTGTTTTTGCTTGATGTTCCTTCATCCTTCTCTGTCCTGTTTGCTCTTTGTTCATTGCCTGTATAGAAGCTATCGATTGTAATTTCTTTTTTCTTTTTCTATTTTTTGCTCATATTTACCCATTCCCTGCAGTTGCCTGAGCTTTTGCTCCTCTCATTTTTTTGTGTGGGTTTGGGTTTTTCTGTCAGCCTTCACTCTTTGGGTTTTGTCAGCAAATCTCTCAGTGCACTCTGTGGGGGAGGGGAGTTGGAGCTTGAATTTCCATGAACTCTGGAGGCCTTGATGGGATTAAGTTCTGTTGAGCTGCAGAGCCATATTTGCCCTGAGGCCAAAACTTCAGGAAGGGGGGGCTATATGGAGTGTCTCCACTGCTGCAACTAGGCTACCTGCTCTGTGATCTGCACTTCTTCTCTTAACTGCTTTCCCACCACCTGTTTGATGCTTTGAACCTGGTACAACTTTGCCTGCAAGGTACTCCCTCCAGACCAGTGCCTTTACCCACCCATAGGTTCCAGCTACCACTGGAGGCTTAGCGCTCTATGTGGGGGAGAGGCCCTGGGACCTTCTTTCTTTGACCTGAGTGTCCTCAAATTCTGGCTTGGGGGGGGAGGCATACCTTTTAAGTTGAATCCAGCAGGAGGGTTCCTTGGCTCTGTCTTGTTGTTAGGTTTGATTTTCACTTCCTTAGGAGCATTTAGTTTGTAATCAGTAAGGAAGGGTTTTCAGAGGTCTGAACTTTTGCTGCTTCTAAGCTGCCATCTTGACTCAGCCTCCTCCAAAAGACTCTTTTCTAACTTCCTTTTGGCATTGAGTCTCCTGCATAAATTTGGCAGTTATCTTTTTACATTCTTGGGAGATATTTGGAGATTATTCTAGATCCTGGTGGTTCTGGAAAGTGTGTTCTTAGGATCCCCTTTTCTTCTATTTATTTATTTATTTATTTATTCACTCATTCATTCATTTATTTGTTTATTTACTTCTCTCTTTTTCTTTTTGCTACTTGCTTCTTTCTCTCCCTTCCACTGGTTAGTATTCTGGGTGTCCTTTGTAATTTAGCTGACTTCATTTAGTTGGGAATTGAGAGTTTCAGACCAAGAATCCTGAGTTTGCCACCTCATGTCTTCCTGACCATCTTTTCTATGATGCTTCTTGTACAGGTGCCACCAGACTAAACACTTTCCTCTTCAAAGCGCATTACACTGGGTGGACCTCCCACCAAGTTGCTCTTTCCAGGGTTGCCCTGTCACACCCTGGCACCAATGAAAATTTCACACCTTTTCCTAGCCCAGTGGCATACTCCACCCATTAATGAGTCATTGCTCTTGTTCCCTGCTCTAGAACAGTAGACTAGAATGTCCTCTTAATATAGTTCTACAAAGAGAAATGCTTTGGCCATACAGTAAATAATAACAGAGAGTCTTGCTCCCTCACTTCTCCTCTCCATAGGGACAAGGTTATAGTGCTATGTACTAAGATACAAAATAGCCAACAACAGTTGTGGTGTAATGTGACCATCATATTCTTAAGAATTTAAAATTTAAAAATATAAATAAGAGAGAAAAAGGAAATACAGAATGGGGTCCAGACAAGCAAAGTAGGGTTGGAATTACCACGCTAATTTTAAAATATATGTGTTTTTAAAAGGTGTATGTAATGGAGAGTCACAATTTTATATATGGCATTTTTTTTCTGTTCTTTGAATGTGGAAATGCTCATGTGTGCTAATGTTTATCAAGTTCACAGTAATAAAAAAAGGATAAATAGTTGGACCAGATGATCCCCGAGATTCACTCCAGCTCTAAAACAATGAGTCTGATCCCACTGAGGCACAGTTTTACCAAGGACAGTTCAAACTCAAATTTGGAAACTGTTGTGAACTGTGCTGTTATACCTTGGGTCAAAAGGGAATAGCCCCACCACACAAAAAATGCAGCATGTTTAAGTTTGTTTTTTAGCTTTTCTTAAGTGACATTTACTAAAAAGATATAGAAAGAAATAATTAGATTGATTAAAGAAATATGAATATAAACAAAGGCTGATGAATGGCAAAATCCACATAGCACTTAAACGATTATGGCTGGGCATGCTATCTTAGGTTGAGAGATGCCAACTGTTCTTGGGGTAGATAGATAGTAGTATTCTCTTGGTAACCGAGGATGATGATTGTCTTTGTGCGCTTTCATCTGTGATGTAGATGAGTGTGCACAAAGATACTTGTGCGTGAAGGAGATTTAAGTAGAAAAGCAGATGCACAGAGACGGTCCCACTCTCTCGGCGTTGGAAGCCTGGGTCCAGTGGCACGAAAAGTCGTTACACCTGGAGACTCCCTCAGCTGCATTGGATGGCCATGTTGTCCTTTGTGCTCCAACACGCCCTGAGCACTCCACAGTGCTTTGCTGCGTCGCCCTCTCAGCCGTTGAACCTTCTTATTGGTTTCTTCCATCTGTTCCACCGAAGCAGTCTTCACATGCTGGGTGAGCAAAGCCCTGGTTCACCAGGAGTTGATGACCCATGGCTACCCTCACAAGGTTTAGCTGGCCTGTCGAAGCTGTTGCCCGGGGTGTGGCCGCTGTCGCATGCTAGCAGCTACTGGGAGCCACAAGTGAGAGCTGGGTGTCAGGTGAGGGTCAAAAGTAGATAGATAATTAGCATATATACATAGATATATTTAATTTGGGTTTTTAAAAATTGAATGTCACAGCTTATTTCTGGGATACATTGGCAAAATTTCTGCCCTGCCTTCAAAAATATGCATTCATTCCAATCTGTGTCCATGCAGCCAGTGACCAAGCTGTTGGGCAAGCATCATAGTTTTTCACTACTGTAGCTGAAAGACGGGCATCTCAAGCTAGCATACCAAGAAGGGCCTTTTCCTCACACACCCAGGGTTCACCAGAATAATATGAAAGATCTTATTCAAATGACTTTAATCACATTTTCCAGAAAAGCCAAATAGTGGGATAAAAAGTGCTTGCTATTTATAATGGGTGCTATGTCAAACTGAATATTTGCTCTTAGTTGTACACTTGTGAACTGCAGGGGGACTTGCCATACACATATACATAAACATGTATATTAATTAAAATAATCATAAATAATATATATTAATAAAATAACTAATATAGTGCTTACTATGTGCCAGGAACTTTATAAATATTCTCTCGTTTGACCCTCACAACAACCTTGGGAGGTTGGTGCTATTATTAGTGTCTCCATTGTACAGATTGGGAAACTGAGACAAATAGAAGTTAATAACTTGTCCAGGGTCACATAGCTAATATGTCTTTGAGGCTAGATTTGAACGTAGGTCTTCCTGACTAAAAGCACAGTACTCTGATTCACTGAGTCACCCAGGTGCCCTTAGATGTGCACACACGTGCATGCCTAGAGTTAGAGTAGACATTTCTGAAGCCCCTAAGTAGTCAGAATAAGTACAGTATCTACTTTGTTATATATTCCATTTAATAGTTATGTGCAAAATCCTGTGCAAGTTAATTTACATCTTAGTTTCCCCAGCTGCAAAATAGAGATAATGCTATATTTACCTTGTTATCCATTATTCTTAGGGGCATACCAGAGTCAACTTTTACCTGCTCTAGTCCAGAGTTTATTATTTAATGTTCAGCATATACAGCTTGGAAATTGGCAAACACTGCAAATCTGGACTTGATTTATGGTTTTGTTGAATGTCTAGAATGTAAACAATAGAACAGAGGTGTCAGGCACCCAATTGACTTCAACATTCCTAATGCTACAGGAACCAGATTAAAGCCTCATTTGAAAATATTTGACAAAATAAATTAAAATACAACAAAATATAAATTGCATTATATTTTGCTTTTAATTTATTATTTTAAAAACACTTCTTAAATTTTGAGTTTCTAAATTCTCTCCTCCAGCTACTGAGAAGGCAAGCAATATATTAGTTACATTTCTATATAATCTATTCTACCAAAAAAGGAAAAAAGAAAATAAGCCAAGAAAAGGAGACTACAATTTGTAGTTTGTCAGTTCTTTCTGGCAGTAGATGGTATTTTTTCATCATGAGCGCTTTAGAATTGTGTTGGATTCTTGTATTGATCAGAGTAGCCAACTCTTTTAAAGTTGATCATCATCATAAATTCCTGTGACTGTGCTCCATGATCTCCCAGGTCTCCTCCCTTTACTTTGCAACAGTTCATCTAGAATCCAGTGTTGGCAAAGGTTTTCAAGTTTGTGTGCCCAAACTGCAACTTCAAGCTGCCTATGAGCCTGCCCCTGCATTATCCCAGAGAGAGGAGGGATAAAGTGCTCTCTTTGGGTGGCTAAACAGAAGGGCAGGGCATGCAAAACATGCCTTTAGGTCCTGGGAAGAGCAGCTTCCCCAGCGCTGGCTTGGCATGTGTGCCAATATTTCCCCAATACTGATCTAAACCTTGACATGTTTCTCTGAAACTGTCTCCCTTGTCATTTCTGTAGCACAATAATATTCCATCACAATTATATGTCACAACTTCTTCAGCCATTCTCTAATTGAAGAGTATCTCCTCAATGTTCACTTCTTTGCCAGCACAAAAAGAACTACTATTGGGTCAGCTAGGTGGCTCAGTGGATAGAGAGCAATGCCTGGAAATGGGAGGTCTTGGGTTCAAATATGACCTCAGACATTTCCTAATTGTGTAACCCTGAGCAAGACACTTTAACCCTAATTGCCTAGACCTTATTCACCTTGGCACCAACACTTAGGATCCATTCTAAGATAGAAGTTAAGGTTTTTATTTTAAGAAGGCTGCTACAATAAATAGTATTGTACATATAAGTCATTTTCCTTTTTTAATATTACATTTGAAAATGAAGTCAGTAATGCAGCTTCTATGGAACCTTGTGTATGGCTTAGTGGTCTTCTCTCTCTTTTTGACACCATTGGTCTAGAATCTAGACTTAAGAAAGTGATGGAGAAAAATGTTAATAATGCAGATTAAATTTAAAAGTCTGTCCTGTGTTCTTCAGAGGACCTTTTGTTAAAACTTTACCAGCATGCCTCTAATTCCTTCCTTTCCCACATTCCAACTGGAGCTGGTCTAGAAGGTACTCTCTTAATTTCTGCATTTTAGGATCAGTTGTTTCCTTCAAAATTGTTCAAGTGTTTCTTAGTTTTTGTTTTCACATGATGATATATCCATATATTAAACAGGGAGGAAATACAATGGGTACAGTACTGGATTTGTAGTCAGAAATGCCCGAGTCCAAATTTAGCCCAACACTTAATAGTATTTACTGTTTGTATGACCCTGGAGAAGTCATTTAGCCTATGTACAGTATGCAATCCACTATCCTAGGGAGACATAAAAGCTAAGCACACTAAGTATATGAAAGCGAAAGGATGAACAGGCATAAGGCTGTGTAATACACAACCACTGGGTCATAGATTTGGAGCTGAAATAGGATCATCTAGTACAAATTTCTCATTTTATTGATTAGAAAACTGAGGTCCAGAGGGGTATGTGTGTGTGTGTATGTGTGTGTGTGTGAGAGAGAGAGAGACAGAGAGAGAGAGAGAGAGAGAGAGAGAGAGAGAGAGAGAGAGAGAGAGAGAGAGGGAGGGAGAGAGAGGGAGAGAGAGGGAGAGAGAAAGAGAATGAGAGAGAAGAGAGAGAGAGAGAGAGAGAGAGAGAGAGAGAGGAGGGAGGGTGGTGATTTTCCCAGTTATCATAGAGAGGGGGAAGTTGTGCACAAAATAAACTTTGAGATGTTGTGGACAAACCCCACTGACTTCCCTGATTTTTCTAGTATGATAGACTTGGATCTGAAGGGGTCCTAATCTTCTTCTTCCTGTCCCTTTTACAAATAATAGCTGGTGAGACTTTAGAGTTTGCAAAACAATGAATACTTTTGTACTTATCTTCATAAAAACCTTTTGAGGTAGGCATTATTATTACCCCCATTTTATAGGTGAGGAAACTGAAACAAAGGTTAAGTGGTTTGCCCAGGGTCAGACAGTACATGTCTGAGGCAATATCTGAACGGAGTTCTTCCTGATTCTAGGCCCAGTGATTTATCCATTGTGTCACTTAGCTGCCAAATTGAGAATCAAGGAAATTAAGTGACTTATTGAAGGTTACATAGGGAGTGACAGAAGTATAATATGAATCTAGGCCCTCTGACTCAAATACCAAATCCCTTTCCACAGTATTAACTGCCTCTCCTAACTTAGTTGAATTTTATCCAAGTCTAGCCTTGGATTGTACTCCTCAAAGTCCCCAAAGTGTATGACTTCCTTGAAAGTCAAAGTTTGGTGCTTGCTGCTCCAAATAGTTCTGCCAGTCGGCTTTATTGTCCTTGTATTGATAAGTTATGGGAAAGCAGATTTCCATCTTTGAACTGACTCCCCACTCAGTCTCCCAACCACGGTTATTGTGGGCTTTCATAGAAGAATATTCGGCTCATCTTTCCTAGAACCCGTCCATTGCTTTGCTTCCAGGCTACCTCTAAATAACTTCTCTCATCTCCTCTTCTCCCCTGTCTTCTTCTGGCCTAATAGAATGTATCCTCTTGGAGGCAGAAACTATCTTGCTTTTAAAATGTGTATCTCCCTTGCTAACCATATGGTAAGCAAGTGATAGTGTTATTCATTCATTTGTAACGATTTCCTTATCATTGACTTATCAGCGGTGATTTCATATTAGAATGCACATTGGAGAATGGATTAATGTTAAGAATAGTCTTAATGTGCAATGCCCCAGGACAATTCTGAGGGACTTATGAGAAAGATGCTCTCCACATCCAGAGGAAGAACTGTGGGAGTAGAAATGCAGAAGAAAAACAGCTGCTTGATCACATGGGTCGAGGGGGATATGATTGGGGATGTAGACTCTAAGCAATCACCCTAATGAAAATATTAATAATATGGAAATAGGTCTTGATCAATGACACATGTAAAACCCAGTGGAATTGCACAATAGGAGGGGGTTAGGGGGAAGGGAGGGAAAGAAAATGAATCTTGTAACCATGGAAAAATATTCTAAATTAACTAATTAAATAAAAATTTACCAAGAAAAAGAACAGTCAATGCTAAATAGTTAAAGATGTATGGACTTGCCAGTATTCTTAGGTCTAGATCATTAAAAGTGATGCTGACATTCATAATTAAAAGCCAGTCAGTTTCCTTTTTTTATTTTTATTTTAAAAAATATTTTCCATGGTTACATGATTCATTTTCTTTCCCTCCCCTCTTTCCTGGCCCCCTCCTGGAGCCAGTCAGTTTCCAAAACATTCTATAGAAAAGGACTGGTGCCTCTCCACCAATGTCAGTAAATTAAGAGTATTGCCTAGGGCAGTGAGAAGCCAATGACTTACTTAAGGCCATACAGATAGTATCTCTCAGAGGCAGAATTTGCCTGATTCCAAAACCAGTTCTTACCTCATGGCTGTGTGCTGCATGAAACCTCTCTATGTGGGTCCATTTATCTTCTAGACTAAATTCCTGTATGAGGCGAATAACTTGTGACTAGGCAAAGCAGTTGCCCCCCAAGCCACAAATACGTGGAAATGTTGGAGGAGGACCAGGCCAGCCAACCCAGTCAGAGTGCACTGCATATCTAGTCAGCTTGTTCCTTAGTTTTTGGAATGAATTATCAGGATTTGTTTCTATCATGCTGGCTGGCTTTTGTCTTTCGTGCTTGAAGGGGACCCAAATGACATCACTGGTGACGTCTTTTGCCTCATGCACAAATTAGGTTTAAATGAGGAAGAATTGCACAGAGGTGCTGTCCTCACTTTCTCTTCCAGAGTGGTCAAAGTCCAATGGAAGGACCAAAGTCAAGATGGCTGCTGATGGCTCAGGATGCAGTGGGTGACTGGCATTTTCCATAGCACCGAGCTCAAAGTACTCAACTGTACCTGCCTCTGTTGCCTTTATGACCATTAGAATAAATTGTTCTCACATTCCTCTCCCACCAGGAGAAGTCTTCACATCTAACTGCCCCCTCAGCAATTCCTGAAGAGTATAACTTGGAAAAATGAATGCAGACCTGCATGGGCAAAGGGATTTTCCTGATCTGGGAATTCCCTATAATCATCACACCACAGGTACAGTCTCTCTCCCTGAGTCAGGTGTTGTCTGAGGGGGGTCATATTTGTAAAGCATTTAGCATCCTGCCTGAAACATTGGAGTGGCTTAGTAAATGCTTGTTCTCTTCTTCCTTTGAGGGTTAAACAAGACAATGCATGCCAAAGTGCTTTGTAAAGCACTGTCAGGCCACATGGATATTTTTATTATTTTTATTATTCTGGGGGGGCAGCTGGGTGGTTCAGTGGATTGAGAGCCAGACCTAGAGATGGGAGGTCCTAGGTTTAAATCTAGCCTCAGACCCTTCCTAGCTTTGTGACCCTGGGCAAGTCACTTAACCTCCACTGCCAAGCCCTTCTGCTTTGGAACTGATACATAGTATTGATTCTAAGATGGGAGGTAAGGGTTTAAAATTTTTTTCTTATTATATATAAAAATTTTAGATGTTTCTTTTCTTAATTCAAATTTATTTTTTTCTTGAAAATATTAAGGTAACTCTCTCCCTTTCTCTCCTCCCCCTTTCCAAGAAGGCATTATTTCCCCCAAAAGATATACACATATAAAACTATGTCTTATTTATTTCTATTCTGAAGAATAAAGTAATTTCCATGTCCTAGGAGGTGGCCTCATAGCTCCAAACATTTATTGATCTGGTTGCAGCCAATTCTCAGAATCACCTAATAAAAGCTGACATTTATAAACTACTTTATAATTGCCAACTGCTCAAAATACAGTGGTGCCAAGCTTGGACTCGGGAAGATCTGAGTTCAAATTTATCTTCAGATACTTACTAGCTGGGTGACCCTGGACAAGCCATTTAACCTTGTTTACCTCAGTTTCTTCATCTGTAAAATGAGCTGGAGAAGGAAATGGCAAACCATTCCAGTGTCTTAGCCAAGAAAATCCCAAGTAGGGTCATAAAAAAAAAATCAGACATGACTAAGTAGGAGCAACAAAATGAATGCTTTCTCTCATCTCTGTTCCTATAACCTCAACATCATGCCTGAAACATGTTAAGTGCTTATGATGACTGACTGGCAAAGGTATACTTTTTTTGGCAGTATAGGAAAGGCCGAGGAGAGGAAAACTGACTTTAGCTACCCTTGAGTTCTTCTTAGTACTTTGGTTTTGCCATTAGGTAACACTTTTCTTTTGGCTCCCTCATTTCACCTGATATCTCATGTTTCCTCTCATCCCATCCCGAAAAGTTCAGCTAGAATTTCAAAGCAACAAAACACGCCGTCATACAAAGGATTCGGGGCTTAATAGGGGGACAGGTTCGAAGACCCACACCAACAAACTCAACGGCGGTTTTTGGATTGTCGAACAACTCTAGTCCTATTCTGTCTACTCCTTACTCCCCGTGGAAGTAGGACTCTGGGACAAAGCACGTAACTGTTCTGGGTCTCACCCAAAACACGAAGAAGTCTGGCTGAATGCTCTTGGGGGTCTCATCCAGGTCAAATGCACGATCCTTCAGAATGTTTCCCAATGACGAATTTCATGTGCTTTCTAACCTCCAGATTCCTGACTGGTACCTCACTCACAGCTGCCGTGTAACCTCCAATCTCACCCTATCCAGCTCATTTCTCCCTCTCCCCAGCCCTCTGTGAGCAAACTCACCTACATTCTCTGCAGTCTTTCAGCCTCTTCTCAGTAGCTGCCACCTGACTCTCTCCACACAACCCTCTCCAGGAGAGACTGCTTCTTTTCCCCAAAGGGATTAGCGTTTGACACTGGATAAAGGCTTGTTGAAATGAACTGAATTGACTTGCCAGCTTAAGAGAACCACCATAACCCAATTACTCCTCCCTCTTATAAAGACTCTGCCAACTATTTACATCACCCTCTTCCCAGCTTTGGTGAGGCTTCTGTCTTTTTCTCCAAGATACCTTCCCACTTTCATCAGTGACATTAAGACTCCCAACTCCATCTCTACGCCACCCCTGCCCCTGTTCTCAATGATTTTACTTAGCATCCTGGTTGACAAAGCAAACACTTTTGCCACAGAGTACCTTGGTTCCTGGACCTCTAATAGCTGACATCTCAGCTTAGCCAACAGTAGAGTCCCAATTTATACATTTTTACTTGGAATGAACTCATCTTCAAGAGATCACACTGAGATTTTCTTCTCTGATAGCTTTTCTATCTTTTGCCTTTTTCTTTTTTAAATCCTTACTTTTTATCTTAGAATCAATACTAAGTATTGGTCCCAAAGCAGAAGTGCAGTAAGAGCTAGGCTATGGGGGTTAAGTGAGTTGCCCTTTGTCAAACAGCTAGGAAGTGTCTGAGGCCAGATTTGAACCTAGGACCTCCTGTTTCTAGGCCTGGCTCTCAATCCATGAGCCACACAGCTGCCCCCTTTCTTTTGCCTTTCCTACCTCCTAAACAAAATATTCTTTCATATTTAGTCTTAGTCTCCCACTCTGTCACTCTACCTATCTCTCCATCAATCCTGGACCCCGTACTCATGTATTCCAGTAATCATTACAAAATATAGGTAAGTGAATAGGTAGAGAGGTAAATAGAAAGATAGAGGTAGATGGATAGGTATCTGCCAGGTGCTGTGCTAAACACTGGGGGATGCAAACACAATCAAGCAAAATATCTCTTAATCTCAAGAAGCATCTTTCATTCTAAAGAAGGAAGACAATATAAAGGAAAAGGAAGTTGTAGAGGTGAAGATATACTTCTAGAAGGAGCATGGAAACCTGTTTTCAGCCTAGATAAGAGGTTGGTGGGTGATAAAGAAGTAGAAGAGATGAGGGTCATGGCTAGACAGTAGGTATCATTGTAAGGAGATCTTTGGTCCTGGTTCTGTAGCCTCCTCCCTACTAATCTAGATCATCTTGGAATTTAGTGGAATTAGTCTTTCAAAATCCAACAGTCTCTTCTCTCATGTCATCCCCCTATTATTCTGCAATATTTAATATTATTGGGGATAAACATTTATTAAGTGCCTGATATATATTAGATATTGTGCTAAGCTCTTTATACAAATATATAATTTAATCTTCACAACAACCATAGGAAGAATTTGATATTCTATGGGCTCCTCTGCTCCTTGACATTCTCTCTTCCTTTGACTTTTCTGACATTGTACTATCCTCTGTTTTCTCTGACAGCTCCTTTTCTCATTCTTCTTCTCTTTCCCCTTGCTAACCAAAGGTAGGTAATCCACAGGGTCCTCAGCCCTCTTTGTTTTCTCTGTACTTTATCCCTTCATATGTTTAACTACTTAAATAATTTCAAGAGTTATTTAAAAGCAAATGTTGCTCAAATATAGATGTGTCCCAGTTCTCTCCACTGAGATTGTGCCCTGGACATCTTCACTTGTTTATTTTGTTAGCACTTATCATGTAACATATATCCAAAGCAATGCTAATTCTCTTCTTTCCAAATGACGTCCCAATTTTGCTATTTATTTTAGCTCCTCACTCTCTTTCAGCCCTGTATTTAATTAGTTACTAAGACCTGTTGATCTGTAAATTCTATTTCCATAATATTTTTAGAATTTGGTGTTGTCTAATGGGATTGTAGTTGTTTATGTGTTTTCTTTTCTTCTTAATTAGATTTTTTGATGTCCTTGAAGATAGACTCATTTTCCCTTACTCTTAACATGGTGCTTTGCCCTTAGTGGGTCCTTTATAATGAAGGGAGTGGGGAATAAAGGAGGGAAGACAGAAGGAGGGAAGGAAGGAAGGAAGGAAAAAAGAAAGCAGACAGGGAGGAAGGGAGGGACAGAAGGAGAGAGGGAAAGAAGGAACGAAAAGAGAGATAGCTAAAGAGAAGAATGGAAGAAAGAAGAGGAAAGGAGAGGAGAAAGAAGGAAGGATCTTGAAGGCTGAAAAGAGAATTCTGTGGAAGTCTACATTAAATCTTTCTCTCAAGAGAAATTCAGAAAATTTGTTTTTGAAAGAAAAAGCCTGGGCATCAGATTATTTTGTCTCCAGCTCCTACAATATGAATTCTACCGATGCAATCATTATAACAAAATTCTTCTAAACAAAACAATGACCATATCCTGGAGGACTTCTCCTAATGGAAAATGATCTTATTTCTAGAGCCAAGTCATTTAAAATGGTCAATATGTTAGAGCCATCAGATTCAACATTAGTCAAGGCTACAATATTTTCCTAGCAATGTAATTTCTGCCTCTTCCTCAGTACCTTTGTGACCCTTAGGTTGGATGATTATTGCATGTTTTACTTGGGACTGATTTTCTTTTGAAAAAAAAAAAAGGATTCAAATGTGAAATGAAAACCACAGATGTAATAATGTTGGGATTAATGAGGTGTTGAATTGTATTCTTATTTTGCTATTGTTGGCAAGTGTGATCTTAAATTGAATTCAAAATTTTAAAAACAGAAATGTAATCCGAGTCCAATATTCTGTTTTGTTAATGTGATTTATTTTCCTCCTGACACAGGACAAAGCCATTGGACAGGTAAAGAATAAAAGGAAAAGGTGACCATCTAAATGTTTCCTATAAAATAGCTCTGCTAGGGGTAGGGATGGGATAACAAAGATTAATCTTAAAAAAGAATTATCTAAGAATGGCAGAACTTTGACGCAGAACGACCACTGTATGGGAAGTCAGAAGGGCTGGGTTTTAAGTATCAGTTTTGACACTTGCTGACTGTGATTATCAGTAAGTCACTTAACCTTTCTGAAATGAAATTTCCTTCTCTGTAAAATACTAGCCATATAAGAGGATGTGTAATCCATGAAAAGAGCGATTTGCATTACCTAATCAGATTGTAACCCCTCCCTACCTCCCTCAGGACCTCAGTAGAGAGACAGCTGGTAGTGGATAGACTACTGAGTCTGGACTGAGAAAGACCTGAATTCAAATGTGACCTTAGGCACCTACTAGCAGTGTGACCTTAGACAAATCACTAAACATCTATTTGGCTCAGTTTCCTCAACTATAAAGGGAATAATAATTAGACCAATCTTGCAGAATTGTTATGAGGATCAAGTAAGATAATATTTGTAAAAGCACTTAGCACAGTTCCTGGTACACAGTAGGCACTATATAAATGTTTATTCTCTCCCCCTATTTCTCCTGTGTAGGAATGATTCCTCTGGAAGTCCAATTCACACCAGATGGCCAATCTCTTGATGATGGTACCATTTGATGAAGATAAAGTGAATCCATTGCTAAGTCTTGAAGCCTTTCCAGCTTGAAGGCATCTGCCATAACCTGTGGACATTTACCAGAGAGAAGATTTTAGTGGAGATCTGAAATGGAGGTTTGACATTGATAATACTTATCTCAAAGAGATTTATAATGGTCAAAGGAAATCATTTATGGGGAAGTACATTGTAAGAGGCATTATGTCTTGACCTGAATTAGTTTGTCAGATTGACTAGGCACCTGAAACATTCCCAAGATGATAGGAGGAGGTAGAATTAGTCTCTTGCCAGTGTCCTGGGAATATGCTGTGAGGCTCCTGGCTGCTGCTAGGCATTGTGCTGTCTCTGTTTTGAGTGGTGCGTATCTTTTCTCTATCTTTTCATATCTGCTGGATATTTCTACTGGTCTGATGGTCATTAATCTGCTTTATTCTAATGTCAAGTTTGTATGCCCATATAGGTTATGTGTATGTTCATATGGATTGTGTAAATGGGGGTCATGGGAAAGCGTGGAAAGATCCTTTTGGAATCTTGCCCAGCCCTCTCTAAGGAACACTTTGGTTCGTCCCTGAAGTGAAGTGGCCCCTCAGGTATCCACTGCACTATCCTCAGAGAGGAGATATTGGTCTAAATTATACTGATTTGCCTCTTCAAAAATTGTTAGACAAGGAAAAATGATTTTTAGGTTAAAGCTGAAGCCCTGGTTGCTACTCCTAAGCTTATATCTAAGGGCTTGAAGGTCCTTTCCCAGCAAATGATAGTTACACTAAGGGCTACTGCAAACAGTGACTACTGAATGAACGCTACAGTAAGTGGCAGAGTTAAGATTTTTGCATCGGGGCCAAAGACTAAGTTTATTGTTCTTTCTAATGCAATTGACCAAGATTGCTGCTGGTTAAAGTTATGCAGACATGGACATCTATCAGATTTAGGGTTAGGAAATTCATTTATGTTCCTACCAAATTTCTGACTGGATCCAAAATCATTTTGAGGTCTCTATCCTCATCCAAGCCCTAAGGGCTCATATTGGAGCTGGGTCTCTGAAGTAATTTTAATAGCACTTTAACTGTAATAAAAATGAAATTGGTCATCATCAAAAGGCTAAGAATCATAGCAAGGACATCACCTTCTATATTCCTGATCCACATCTATGACTATTATATACATCTACAGCGTAACAGCATCCTCTGGTTATTGAGGAGAGTTAATATTAAATTGTATTATTTATTAGTAATACTTCTATGCGAAATAATTTTTTTCTTAGCTTCTCTAAATAAGGTTGAAACAGCCTGCTTCCAAGTTAAAGTTGCTCCTACCCTCCTACCTCATTTCCCAACCTATCAAACTGGGCTGAGACCTTTTGTCTTTTTTGTTTTTAAACCCTTACCTTCCATCTTGGAATCAATACCATGTATTGGTTCCAAGGCAGAAGAGTGGTAAGGACTAGACAATGTAAGAATTACATTTTAATAGTTCAACTAAAATATGTGAAGATGACAAATAATAATTGTGGTTGCCAATTCAAAGTATTATTGCTCAAAGTCTAAATGATTTTAGTAGCTTTTATTTACAAAAGGTGGAAAGAGTGAAAGCAGAGAAATACAAAAGGGTAGAGAAGACATCAGCCCATCTAACTACATTTTGCTCTGGTGCTTGATCAACCAGGACTTGTTGACCTTCAACTGGAATTAAGAAGACAGAAAGGAAAAGTCAGCTATCTGCTCACCCAAGTTCCCTCCAAGAAGCAAGTCAAGATGATGAGTCAAGCTGAAGGTGACTCTTGAAGTCAACTTTCTTCCCTGAACCGACCTTCTTGAAGCTGACATCTTTCTTGAAGTTCAACTGCCCCCTGACCTTTCTTCTTTTGATAAGGCCTTGAAAAGATTAAGGACCAAGCTGATCATCTATGAACTATGACTCATGTGAAAGTAAGGTGGGCCAAACACATGTCTGGGGAAAGGGGGTGCTGGCATTTTCCTTATTTAGGCAAAGACTAAAAAACCCTCCCCTGTGATGAAGTAATGGGGGAGGAGTTGAGGTCTTCAAGTCCATCTTATTAACTGTTCACCAGTTAGGGATGTTTTGGGATGAACAAGGGAGGGACCAAATAATGAGCTCCCAAATTATATTTATAGACCAGCATGTGACAATTTCTTAGTCTTTGATTTTTGAGAGGATTATAGACCACCAATTTATTGGTTAAATGTTAGCCTAATCAATAAATTTATATTCTTACCCCCCAAAAGTCTCCAGTATTTTAATCATAACACGATGTTCTGCCTAACACAAAGCCTCACTGTCTCTCTATTAAATAAGTACTGTTATAGTTGCTAAGGCTACAAGGGCACAAATAGAACCAACCTTGCCTTCAAGAGGCTTACATTCGACTAGTGAGAATCAACATGTACACAAATAAATTTAATACAAGAAAAATTGAGATAAAGACAGGGCTCTAACAACCAGGTCCTTTCTCTTCTTCATAAAAGTAAGAAAAAATGAAAATAATAATGGAATGCAGAAACCTACTTCATTTGTGTTGATAAATGTATAGGTCAAATCTGACATTTTCTAAAACAACAGATCTGGTCCAGCTCATTTATAAAGTTTGAAAAGAATCAGCAGTCGTTTGTACTACATCAGCTTACTATTGATTCACACATGAGAAAATGAGATAATGCTTATAAAGACTTAACAACTGATGTGTATGTGTGTGTGTGTGTGTGTGTTTGTGTAAATAGGTGGTATTACGTCCAGAGTCAGGAAGACCTTAGTTCAAATCTGGCCTCAGACATTTACCAGCTATGTGTCTAAAGTAAATTTCTCTCCCTCCCATGCTGCTCTCTTGATGTCACCTGGAAGTCAAATACCAGTAAGTAAACTGAGATAGATGGTGCACCAGAAAAGGGAAGTCAAGAGTTGTGAGACAGAAAGCAATGGAGTCAAGAATATTACAAGACAGCAGAGTGATTTCCCAGGCGCTTCTCCCTTAGCAGCCCAGGAAAATTAAAAAACTATGGTTGGCTCCTGACATGTGACATATAAGAAGAATTAGTAGGTGGAGAAAAGATTATATAAAGTGAGGCTCAGAGGAAGTGGGAGTCTTGGTGGTAGAGTGGATGGTGCTGAGTGGACCCATAGTGGAGGGTAGTGAAGAGGCTCATAATGGAGGCTACAGATTAGCCAGCTAAGTATTTATTTTTCCCTCTCCTTCCTCTTCCTATTTTTGATTTAATAAAGTTATCAAGCTACACCCAAACTCATAATTTTTAATTCTTACATATGTGACTCTGGACAAATCACTCAGCCCTTATTTGCCTTAATCTACTGGGGAAGGAAATGGCAAACTATGCCAATATCCTTGCCAAGAAAATGCCATGGATGGGGGCAGCTGGGTAGCTCAGTGGACTGAGAGCCAGGCCTAGAGATGGGAGGTCCTAGGTTCAACTCTGGTCTCAGATACTTCCTAGCTGTGTGATCCTGGGCAAGTCATTTAACCCCCATTGCCTAGCCTTTACCACTCTTCTGCCTTGGAACCAATACACAGTATTGACTCCAAGATGGAAGGTAAGGGTTAAAAAAAAAGAAAACCTCATGGACAGTATTGGGGTGCAATGGTTCATGGGGTCATGAAGAGTTGGGCACGACAGAATATCTATTTATCTATCTGTCCATCTACCTATCTAGAGTAGGATCTTATTGTTCCTTATTAATGTTCCCTTCCCTGCTTTGGTGCCTCATCATGAAGGTGATCGATCCATGGTTCTTTTAAAATAGTTTTCCCCAATTGCATATAAAACAATTTTAGTATTTGTTTTGAAAACTTTGAGTTCCAAATTCTCTCCTTCTCTCCTTCCTGAGCTAGTAAGCAACTTGACATAGATTACACATGTGCCATCATGCAAAATGGTTTTTCATATTAGCCATGTTGTGAAAGAAAACGCTGACTGTTCCCCACAAAAAAGTAAGAAAAAATAAAATGAAAGATAATATATTTTGCTCTGGATTCAGAGTCTATCAGTTCTTTCTTTGGAGGTGGATAGCATTTTTCATCATGAGTCCTTTGGAATTGTCTTGGATCATTGTGTTGCTGAGAATAGCTAAGTTATTCCCATTTGTCATCAGACAATATCTGATGTTATCATGTCTCTCCCCTTCCCTGGCACTCTGCTCCCACTAAAGGTTCATGTTAGTCCACCCAACTTCAATCTCTGGTTTTGTCAGTGATCCTATGTTTTCGCTCTCCCTATTTTCTTTACTCTCCCCCTTCCTTCCTTTTTCCATTGTATTTTCTGTGCCACACCATTGGTCTCTGTGCTCTCTGTTCCTTATTAAACTGTAATTGAAGCAAAGTCCCCTACTGGTTGCCATTGTGGTCTTTCTTGGTTAATATCCCAAAAAACTGGGCATGCCTGCCCTCCTCAACCCAGAGGATCCCCTTACGGGTCTTGCACCCTTAATCATAACCTGGGAGCACCAGGACTGAGGCTAACTGTTACTCACAGCTGCCCTTCCCTTTGAGCAATTAAGGATCAATGAAGTCATGGCGAGAAAGCAAGGATGGGCAGCTAAAACTTATATCCTCTTCCTGGAGACTTTTCCCCACTTTGTCTGGGTTGCAATAAATCAATAAATAATTCTATAGGTTAAGTGGCAATTCAAGTGGGCCCTGTAAACACGAAGATAGCAGCTGCTCTGTGGAAATCCAATTCATGAAGGTGAATGCAAGTAGAGGCAATGACCCAGAGGGATACAGATGAAGAGAAGGAGAAAGTTTAAATGACTTGCCCAGATTTATAGTGTCTAAGGCAAGATTTAAACCCTCTGGATAGTTGCTCTAATCTCTATCCATTACACATGGATACAGATTCATCTTGTATCAATTATTTTGGCATCTCTAGTTATATACATGTGTACGTTACACGTATATAAGATCAGAGTTTGCCACTTGACTCTAATCAGTCATTTTTTTCAGTAATAAAGCACTCATTCAGTTACAATCCTCTTTATTCACACTGCCATTCAACAGCGTGCATTCTGATTGTGTTTAGTTTCAGTTCCTGGAGAGACATTTTCCTTCTTTTTCTGCGTGCTGTCAGCTCTTCTACAGTCAAACGAGTTTGATTGATTAGTGACATACACACACCAAAGAGTTGATTTATTTCCTTCCTCGGGGTCTTCCAACTGTCCATCATCTAAATATTTTCTAGGTTAATCATCCTTCCTGAGATGCTAATGTTGAGGCTTATCCCAGTTTAAGTCATAACATAAGGAAGCAGTTTGCCAGGCAATTTTCTGGCAAAGCTCAGCACAGAAATGATCATTGACATCTCTGGTTTGGATAGTTTTCCTCATCTTAGCAGAGATGATTACTAGAGCCTGAAGTCTCTCAGAAATGATCCTGCTAAATGATAAAGCACTAAATTCTGAGCAACTTTTTATTGGGCATCAAATATTCTGCCTGCACTATTAAAGTCCACTGATTGTATGCTTCCAAATATATCCCGATATGCTATCACAAATAGAGAAAAGAAGACAGAAAAGTTAGGGTTAGGGTTATGTAGCTGTGGTTCTATTTAAGGAGCAAAGGCATTGGTCAGAATGAATGAAGACAAAACATTTCGTCCATGTGAACTGTACTGGCATGTCTAGATCTAGCCTCAGGCATACAATTAATGACTCTTTCCTTCACTGTTGATATATAGCTCAGAAGAATGAGGCCAACTAATGTTTCAATTCAGTCTAAATAGATCATTTTGGTGTGAATTTGTCCTTCGTACATTCTTTATGGAATCATACATTTTGTTGATAGTCAAACACTGGATCAATCATATAATTTTCCACTGTACCCTGAAAATATTTTAGAAATGACTAAAACAATGGAGATGTGAGTTGTAAAAACTCAGAAACACCAAGAAATAAAAATAGCTAAAAAGTTCCATAATATAAATTTATCCTTAAACCCAGAAAAAAATGTTTTAAATCATACAAAATTTTTAAAAATACCAATTCAAAGAGTTGGAGTACTCCAAGAAAAATAGATGAAGAAAGAAATAATGTAAGACATTCTAAAAGGTTTTCTCAAGTGGAAAAATGACACATTTAAATAATTTAAGCAATAACTAATTTAGGTAAGAAAACTTAAAGGAAAAATAAAGGATATACTTCTAGGAATTAAAAAGTCACAGTGGAAAACTAAAAGAATAAGAATGAAAACATCTTTTAAAACATTTGGAAAAGATAATGAAGACATTGATTAATAACAGCTAACATTTATATAGTGCTTGAATGTTTACAAAGTGCCTTACATCTATCATCTCATCTGATCCTTACTTACAACCCTATAAAGTAGGTGTGACGTTTTACAGATGAGGAAATTGAGGATAGGGTCACATAGCTAGTGCCCAAGATGAGATTCTTTCTGAATTTAAGACTAGATCTCTATTCCCTATATCAAGAGGCCTCTGAATGTGAGGAATATAATAGAAAAATCAGTCTAAGAAACCAACAATAGATATACTTTAATAAAAATCAAAATTCTAGCCAATATATAAAGACTGGAAAAAACATTTTCAGAAAATAACTCAATTGCTGAGAGAACTGGAAAATATGCCAATATAGGCAAAGCCAAGATTTAACAACTTGGGGATTTTTTTCTGCCAGGGAATTTAGAAAAACAAAAGAATCTGAGAACTACATTCTAGGAAATCATATGTAAAAAAGAAGAAGAGAAAAGAAAGAAAGAAAGAAAGAAAGAAAGAAAGAAAGAAAGAAAGAAAGAAAGAAAGAAAGAAAGAAAGAAAGAAAGAAAGAAAGAAAGAAAGAAAGAAAGAAAGAAAGAAAGAAAGAAAGAAAGGAAGAAAGAAAGGAAGAAAGAAAGGAAGAAAGAAAGGAAGAAAGGAAGAAAGAAAGAAAGGAAGAAAGAAAGAAAGAAAGAAAGAAAGAAAGAAAGAAAGAAAGAAAGAAAGAAAGAAAGAAAGAAAGAAAGAAAGAAAGAAAGAAAGAAAGAAAGAAAGAAAGAAAGAAAGAAAGAAAGAAAGAAAGAAAGAAAGAAAGAAAGGAAGGAAGAAAGAAAGGAAGAAAGAAAGGAAGAAAGGAGAAGAAAGAAAGAAAGAAAGAAAGAAAGAAAGAAAGAAAGAAAGAAAGAAAGAAAGAAAGAAAGAAAGAAAGAAAGAAAGAAAGAAAGAAAGAAAGAAAGAAAGAAAGAAAGAAAGGAAGGGAGGAAGGGAGGGAGGGAGGGAGGGAGGGAGAAAGGAAGGGAGGGAGGGAGGGAGAAAGGAAGGGAGGGAGGGAGGGAGAAAGGAAGGGAGGGAGGGAGGGAGAAAGGAAGGGAGGAAGGAAGGAAGGGAGGAAGGAAGGTAGGAAGGAAGGAAGGAAGGAAGGAAGGAAGGAAGGAAGGAAGGAAGGAAGGAAAGAAGAAAAAGAGAAAGAAAAAAAGAATCTATAAGATCCTGCTATGTGAAAACTTGGGAGGCACAGCTAAGTGAAACAGTGGATAGAGCACCAGACATGGAGTCATAAAGATCTGAGTTCAAATGTGGACTCAGACATTTTATAGCTATACAATTCTGGGCAAGTTTGTAAACCCTGTTGGCCTCAGTTTTCTCATCTGTAAAATTAACTGGAGAAGGAGATGGCAAATCACTCCATTATCTTTGTCAAAAAAACCCTAGAGAGTCAGTCAAGAATGAAATGACTGAAGAACAAAATGGCACATTCGAATTAAAATCCAGAAATAAAATAACAAGGGGGTGGGAATTCCATAGTCTGTAAGAAGAGATATCGAAATGTCAGACTGAAAAATATAAATGGGATTACATTTCAAGGAAGATAAGGAATAATTAGAAAAAAAAAAGAAAACAAATCCAATGAATAAGCATGGGTTATGAATTCAAAATTATCTGTGTTGCAAAATGTAGAACATCATTTTAAGGTGAGAAATGAACATGTGCTTTTTTCATTTCTTTTTCCTTTCTTTCTCTCCCCCTTCCCCCTCCCCTCTGGTCTTTCTGTCTCACCTAAGCTCTAATTGCAGTGGCCACTTATGGAGCTGCCACTGATTGAAAAAAAGAAAGCTTTGACCACTCTGACAGATTTTCATGATCAATATCAATTTCAGGCCGTCCAACATAGATTCTAACTAATATATTTAGTTGAAGAATTCCTGGATGTGCTGCTTATAATGTCACCAAAACAATGGCATGGACACCTTCCCAAAGAAAAGAAGCAGTTTCCCTATAAAAGTCATATTTTATGAAAAGAATGATGGTGACAGCTAGTGAATGATTTGAATTCTGCAGGCATTTCCCTCTGTAGCTCATATATGGTGACATAATCAAGGGTGTAGACATCCTTAGAAGAGTCCCAAGGAGGTTTGTGATCTGCACAAAGTATAAAGGCAAAGTTAGAAAGGAGATTGTAGAAACTGGCGCCTTCTGTGACAGGTGACAGCAGAGCTTCCTTGTCGATCTGGACATAGTTCTGACAGTAGTTCTCTGGATCATACTCTCCTTGAGCAGTAATGAATTGTTGCCTCAGTTCCACTTTGGATTTTGTGTCTAAGCACAGCACCAGGGGTTAAGAAGCAGCGATTAAATCAAGTGTATGCACTATCACAGACCCAGATATGAATAACTACTTGGCATTCCAGGCAGTCACCTCATGCTAGTGAGTCCAGCATTATGGAATGTTTTTATCATGTCAACGGAACATTAAGAGGAAGCCTAGAACAGTGACTCTGGAATCAGAAGACTTGGGTTCAAATCACATCTCTTATGCTTTGTGTGTATGACCCTGGACACTTGACCTTCCTTGGCCTCACTTTGTTCATCTATAAAATTAAGGGATTTGACTAGATGGCCTCTGAGCTTCTTTCTAGCTTCAGATCTGTGATATCATTCATGCTCCCTTTTTCTGAAGAAATGCATAACAGGATTTGAGAAGGATTGGGAAGCAGACAGTGTGGTAGAGTGGAGCAAGAACTTGAATCTGGAGCCCAAGGACCTGTTTTCAAATCCCAGCTCTGCTATTTTCTACCTCTGTTCAGGGTCACATGGCAATGAGTCAGGATTTGAAACTAGTTCCTTCTGATTCTAAGTCCAACATTTACCCATCATTCCACATGGTCTTTCTGGTCCCCATTGAACTAGATGGTTTCTAAGATGCCCTTTCTTTATTAGTTTATAATTGTATGAAAATCTGATATTCTTACTTAGTTTTTTGATTAGACACATCATGGAGGGCATGTATCTTAATTTGGATGACTGATGCAATAACTTAAGCAACTAGAGCTCAGAAGAGAAACCAGGTCTGGATTTATAGATCTGGGAGTTGTCTGCATAGAAAGTATAATTAGACCTTTGGGATATGAGATCAAGAAAGGAAAGAATGAGGACAAGGAAGAGGGGAGAGCCCACACCCACAGTTAGTGGGTATTACATGGATGATGACCTTGCAAAGGAGACTGAGGATTGATCAGACAAATTGGAGAAACCAAGGAGAATGATATTGCAAAAACTTAGAGAGGAGACAGTATCTGGGAGGAGAAGGTGGTTAATAGTATCAAATGCTGTTGTAGCTAAGAGAAATGAGACTGGAGAAAGGTTCGTTGGATTTGGCAATTAAGGAATCACTGGTAATCTTAGAGAGTACAGTTTCATTTGAGTGATAAGGTACAGAAGCTAGATTGCAAAGGATTTAGCAGCAAGTGAAGTAATAGAAAGAGGCAATGCATATAGACAGATTTTTCTAGGAGTTTGGGAAAAGAGGGAAAAATCTAGGTCTATACCTTTCAGGAATGGTATAGAATAGTGAAGATGTATTTTTAAGGATGGGAGATACTTACATACATTTGTAAGTAGAAAATAAGGACTCACTAGGTAGTAGAGATGGATAATTAGAGAGAGGAGGAATAATATTGGGGACAATCTGCTGGAGAAGTAAGAAATAAATCAGGGGAACAAAGAGAGATCATCTTTGGTGAAGAGGAAGATCTCTTCATCAGAGACTCGAGTGAAAGCAGAAATAGAGGAAAAGAACGTCAAAGGGTTATGAGATAAGAAGAAAGCAATAGTTCATAGCAAATGGTCCCAATTCTCTTAGTAAAGTATGAAGTGAAGTCCTGTAGTGTAGGGGGTATTGTAGGAGATGAGGAGAGAAGAAAAGGTTAGGAATAGACACTATATTGAATGAAATGGAAAAGAAAATCAATTGGGAAGAGTAAAAGCATATTCTTATTGTCTTGAAGCTCTAGTAGAGATTGGATGACATACCTTTGTGGTGGATACCAGAAGCATGATTGAGTGACTTCCTCCAAATCTATTCAGTAGCAGTAAGAGTGGAGGAGGGAGACAGAAAGAGTAATTCAGTGATCTAAGGGTGGAGTTTGTCAAGGAATTAATGATGAATGATAGGAAGAAGGAGCAAGAGATTCAAGAGCAGAGTGTAGTGCATTGTTGAAATGGTTATCTAAGGGGCAAGAATAGGAAAGAAGGAAATGTTAGCTGGATCAAGGTTTTGGAGAGTAGAGGAGTTGGAGGTCATTATGAGAATGAAGAATATGTGGAATTGAAGGAGTAAGGCACAGGATGAGATAGTTACACGAGATTATTATAATCTAGGAAAGGAATTTCAGAATTCTTGACCCCAAAGTAGCATACTAGATAGGCAGTGATAAAAGTGTGGTCATCCCTATTATGAGCTGAGGTAGAATAGAGGACTAAAGGCAGCTCCCTGGTCTGGAATCAGCATAACCTGAGTTCAAATCTGACCTCAGGCACTTACTGGCTATGTGACCCTGGGCATGTCACTTAATCCTGTTTGCTTCAGTGTTTTCATTTGTAAAATGATCTGGAGAAGGAAATGGCATCATCTTGCCAAGAAAATATGAAAAAGGGGTCATGAAGAATGGACACAACTGAAAATGACAGAACAACAACCACAAAGAATAGAGGAATGGGTCATGAGGGTCAAGTGGAATGAAGAACTGGGAGATTAGGGTGTTTCAGAGAACCTCAGAATGTATGTTGAAATACACTAGTGTAAGAAAGGGAGTTAAGGGGAAAGGGAAGACTTTGAGTACCAGGAACTGAACTCACTGGGAAAAGAGGGAGAATGCCTTGAAGGTTGATAGATGAAGAAGGCATTGATTGTTGATGTATTCAAAGGGGGGAGCTGCAGAACTGGCGTATGGTTTTTCCTCTTTAAGGGTTCAGAAAATTTTTACAAAACATGTTTTGTACATTAACAATCTGAACCATTCCTTCATGGTCCATTGAAAGTGGTGAAACTGCCAACGACTAAAATGCTTCTCCAGCTCACTTGGGTCTCACTGAACATAGGCAGAAAGATGTAGAACGAGGAAAAGGAGCTGGAATAAGCCTTCAGAGAGATCCTACTCACTTGGCTAAAGAAAAATGTGCTTTAATCTTACCTTTCAGGCCTCCTCCTGGAAACAAACAAAACAAAACATATGCTTTCAGCTAAAACGATTCCGGATGTTTGTAAAGCCCTTCTTTCTTCTTCAAACACTTTCATGTGTGCTTGCCATTTTCCCCCTCCCTAGTAGTCCTGGGAGGCAGTACTTTATCGACAAGGAAGCTAAGACACAGAAACATTAAGTGACTTGTCCAAAGTTACACAGCTAGTTTGCCAGAGGACTAAGATTAGAATCACAATGTGCCAATTCTGGTTCAAATCAAGATAATCCAATTTCACAAACATCGATTACATTCCCCCATCTACAAGGCATTATTATATTAGGTGCTGGGGATCTAAAAATGGGAAAGAACCCACTGATTGTTCTCAATGAGACTGAGAATAGGAAGTAGGTTCTTAGAGAAGGAAAAAACCAACAACACCCACCATTGGCCAAAGAAGACATGATATCATGTTCACGACAACAACTTTTTTTACCGAATTTTATTGTCTTCAATTACACATAGACCCAATTTTTGATCATTGCCTTCTGGCATTTTGTAATGCAGATTCTCTCCTTCCTTCCCCAAAGCAGTAGATAGTATGCAGGTTATAGCGATGCCCCATGACTTGACTGGACACATATCACCTGTACCATAAAAAACTCATAAGGGAAATAAAGTGAAGACTGGTGTGCTTTGATCTGCAACCAGACTCCAACAATTCTTTCTTTGGCTAGGGACATTTTCTTTTCCCTTTGTTAGAATCAGGAGTCCCTTCAGGTTATTTAGGAGCCCTGTTTTTTTTTTTAGTCTTTACAGTTGATAAGATGACAACTTCCTAATCAAAAAACCAAAGATGCACGTTTTCAAATACTTCATAGTCCTGCTAACAGGTTAGAAGGTCACCTGGTACTTCTTCCTGTTTATGTCTCAACAGGTAGCGGACACCATTTTCTTCTGTGCTTAGTCCTCTTGATCAAATCTCGCAGGTGCTATTTCCAAGATTGTTATAAAGAGCTTTGCCTTTGGTTCTAAACAGACTGAAGGGTTACCTTTCCATCCATTTTTGTTTTCCTGGGATTTAGGGACACCTGAGTTTTTAACCAGAGGTTTTGTCACTGTCTCATACTCAGTCTCACAATCAGTCAATCAAAGAGAAGTTGTTCAGTGCCTGCGGTCTTTCCCACAAAGCTCGCTCTTCTTCAGAATCTAGAGATAGAATGCTTAGTAAGTGCTTAATATAGGCCAGACACTAGGCTAAGTGCTGAACATTCCAACCAACGCAAAAAGCAAACAATCTCTTCCCCTCAGAGAGCTTACATTCTCTCATTAGAACGTAAGTATAGATATACGTAAAGACCAAGCAAAAATGAGGCAATTTCGTGAGGAGAGGAAGGTAAGAGTAGCTGAATCAGGAAAAAAAAAAGGCTCCTGTAGGAAAAATGTTAAAGTAGCTAAGAAGTGAAGAAATTGCCACAGCCATCCCAGCCATTAGTAATCATCACCCTGGTTAGTTAACAGCTATCAACACCGAGGCAAGATCCTCCACCAACAACAAACGATTAATTAAAAAAGTATTAATAATATTAATAACACTAATTAAAATTTATTTTTATCAATAAAATATTTTAATTTTAATTAAGGTATGTACATTGTTTTTTTCAGACAAAATACTATTGTATACTTAATAGAATCGTGTATAGTGTGAACATCTTTTATAAGCCCTGGGAAACCAAAAAATTCATGCAACATGCTTCATTGTGCTGATCTGGTATTGAACCTGCAATATCTCCGAGGTATGCCTGTAATTATAGAGTTTTTAAAGACTCTTTCCTTCTCTCTTAGAACCAATATTTATTCCAAGGCAGAAGAGTGGTAAGGGCTAGGCAATGGGGTTAAGTGACTTGCTCAGGGTCACATAGTTAGAAAGTATCTGAGGTCAGATTTGAACCCAGAACCTCCTGTCTCTGTGTCTGGATCTCAATTCACTGAGCCAGCCAGCTGATTCTTGTAATTACATTTTAAATTTGAAATTGCAGTTTAAAAAGTTCTTCCTAAGCCAAGGCAAGAAGACAACAAGCAAAGCAACCGACCATTTTTAAGCACTTATTTGGTCCCAAGTACGGTTCTAAATTCTAGGGATATGAACACAAACTGGTCCTTGCCTCAACAAACTTAAATATTAATGATGGGTGACAATACACAAAGGGGGCCTGAAAAATGGTTATGTGGGCGGAAAAATAAAGCATGTTCTAAGAGTCCGAAGCAGAGGTAGGGAAGGGAATGAACACTCCAGTGGGAGAAGGGGACCTGAGTGTCAGAGAGATGCTAAGATAAGAAATCCTAAAAAGATACACATTCTATCAATTATAGAATGATAGAGACAGGGCCTGGACATGTAGTTTAAGGATGTACAGGCAATCCAGGGGTGACATTACTCCCTGCAGCATCCCATTTTTTGCTGACTCCAAGGCAAGTTGTCTTCTGTGCCAGGTTGCTTCTTTATGTATAATGATGATAATAATAGCATAATGGTTGACATTAACATTCACAACAATCCTGCAAGGTAAGTGCTACAGAAATTATTATCCTCATTTTATAGCTGAAGAAACTGAGTCAGAGGGAAGTTAAATGACCAGCCCATAGTCAGAGTTAGTCCGAGCCATCATCAGAATCCAGGGCTTTCTTACTCTCAATTTAGCCTGAATACTTAAATGGGAGACTTTTTTTTAATCCTTACTTTCCATCTTCAAATAAATACTATGTATTGGTTCCAAGGCAGAAGAGTGGTAAGGGGCTAGGCAGTGGTGGGGAAGTTAAGAGACACAAAAGTGGAAGACTTTTTATGTTGACTAGATTATAATTAGAGAATGGATCTTGGTCTTTTTTTATCAATAAAAGTAGAGTCTTATATAGGGCAAGTAGTCAAATGCTATTATTTTTTAAAATTTAATTTGATTAAAAAATTTCCCCTGGTTACATGATTCTTGTTGTCTCCCTCCCCTCTAACCTCCTACTTCCAGGAGTTGACAAGCAATTCCATTGGATTATACATGTATTATCACTCTAAACCTATTTCCATTTTATTCATCTTTGCAATAGAGTAATCTTTTAAAACCAAAACCCCAAATCACATCCCCATATATGTCGGATGGAATTGGTTAAACCAGTTGATTAATGATGTCAGTGAGGCCAAGATCATGCCTTTCCTCTTGGAGGATGCTCAAAGAAGGCTAATAGAATCGTTCTGTATCATGGTGTTTTGCAAAAAAGCAGGAAATCAGTAGAAATTAGTACCAACAGAGGCAACAGCAGAACACCAATCCTCGAGTACAAAGTCCCTCTTGGTGCTGCTTAGAACATCAAGCATCCACTGGTTCACTAAATATTGAATAAACCCTTCTTACATCCATCAATAAGGGAGCCATGTGAAATAGTGGAATGTAACTATGGATTGTGAACCAGTTATGCAAACAGCAATCACTCAATTGGCAGCCTGGTGTGTATGTAGGGTAGAAATTGCTGCGACTCACCGATTGATCTTTCAACAATATTCCGGAGCACATAGTAACAGCTCTCCACAGGCATCTTCAAACAAAATGGATAGCATCATTCATGGGCATATTTGCAGAGCTAAGATGCCCAGGAGTATTCTAACAGTTTGTGAAATGAAGAAAAAAGAGTCGATTTCTTCATGATTAGAAGTTGAGTCAGGATGACAGTTCCCACCCTCTCCTCCATCAGTCCAAAAGAAAAAATGCTGGGTTAAGGGGGAAAGTACTATTGGTTCTGAGATTTTGTTTTATTTGAGCCTTTGTTTTAAGCCACACCCATGGCAAGACAAGCAAAATGTCACTACAAATATTGAGATTTTGCAGTGAAAATGCTCAGAGTTTTCCAAAGGACGAAATGTGAAGGGACATTTTCTTAGTTAAAAGTTGTCTCCTTAATGAAACCCTTGAAGAAAATAAAATGCATTAGTTGTTTGTTTGTTTTTTTTAATGAATCTGTTAAGTTGTGATTTTTGCTGACTTTGCCAGAAGTAAAATTTCATCTGTTTTATACTTGAGTTCGTGCAGTGATTTGGATAAGCTATGCTTATTTTTAGTTTATTACTTAAGCTTCTTCATCCACTGTTCACATGATTTCATTCCTCTGGACTGGCCTCTTCATGCCAGTTTTAGAGACAACTCTAGAAGAGTCGCCCAACCTGGACATGCTAAATTTGAGAAGAGTTCTTCCATGGATAGAGCCTTCCGGAAAAACAAAACAAAACAAAACAAACAAAAAAACTCCCCCAGGAGTAAAATGAATTTTTTCACTTGGTACCACAAACAAACAACAACAACAACAACAAAAAAAGACAGGAAAATTTCCCCAGTTATGTTGTGGGTGTGAAGATTTTCATACAGCTCTCCTCTCCCAAAGCTGCCTTGCATTGCTGCTGCCAAACCTTGTCCAGATGTTTTATATCAGTCATCAGTAATCACCTCTCAGGGTTGGCTGGTTGAAGTTTAGGAGAACCAGAATTTTCCTTAACTCAATATCTCCAAGACTGGATTAATGATGGTCCTGAAAGTTCTATACCATTTTTAAAACCCTTACCTTCTCTCTTAGAATCAATACTAAGCATTGTTTCCAAGGCAGAAGAGTGGGAAGGGCTAGGCAATGGGAGTTAAGTGACTTGCCCAGAGTCATATAACGAGAAGTATCTGAGTCCAGATTTGAATCCAGGACTCCATCCCTGGGCCTGACTTTCTATCCATCAAGCTATCTAGCTGCCCACTTTTTTTCAAAATCAATTTCTTTCCTCTAGAATTTTGCTATTGCCAATTCTTTTTTTTTTTTTTGCATAAAGCTTAAATACTCTGAAATATTTGAAATAGGTGGCAATGCCTGGATTGTTAGTAATAGTAATGGCCAAAAAATGCCACCCCAAGATTCTGCGTAATGATTAGAACTATGTCTCTTCTTTGAAACCCATTTTGAGTCTAAGGTTGGTGGATCACCTTAAAACTTCAAAAGCTTGAGATCTTATATTGGCCCATTTAGACACAGATGAGTAGTCTGGCATTTTCCCCTCCTAAATTTCAAGGCTGATGAGGGTGCTGAATAAATGTAGAGATTCCTGTAATTCTGTATAAGGGAGTTTTGGGACTTTCAATTTGGCAATCAGATACTTTGTCTTTTACTTTATCATCATTATTGTTTGTTTAGTGCCCTTACAACACATTATGCTGTAGTAGAAATCACCTATTTTTTCCTCTTCCTGGTCCAGGCCTGGGATTTCATCAGTTTCAGGAAATTTCAGCAGGGAAACATATACAATGGAACTCCATTTCCCACCTCCATGTCATTTCCTAGACTCATGCCAGGCACATATTCCCTCCTCCCATTGGCTTCCTAGGATTCCTTGTTTTCTTCCAGGCTCGGTTTCTTCATTCATCACCCTCTATGTGAAGCCTCTCTTGCCTCTCCTTGAGCTACTAATGCCTCCTCTTTCCCCCATTACTTATAGCACTTTTTCTTACCATATATAAAGAGGCAATTTCTACTTAGCATATACATATAGCACATATACTGGTCTTCCCTGTGTCCTTCCCCTTAATACAATGCAAACTTTCTGAGACTTTACTTTGAACTCCTAGTACCTACCGTGATGACGCCCAACCCACTGAAGGGGCTCCATAAATGGTTGTTGATGGATTCCTCCTGCACTCATTGATGCAGGCTCGCCAGTTGTAGGGAAGTTGCTCAGTGAACTGAGAGGTTAAGTGATTTGTCCGTGGTCACATAGCTAAGTCAGAAAGGAGATTTGAACTCGGGTATTTCTGGCTCCAAAGGTCAGCTCTCTATACAATGCTGGTCTTAGAGTTTCAGGAAGATTTTAGATTTGAATCTTTCCTCAGATTTATTGTTGTATAGTCATTCAGTCATGTCTGGCTCCTTATGACTTCCTGAACCATATTATCACTGGAGTTTTCTTGGCAAAGGTACTGAGTAGTTTGTCATTTCCTTCTCCAGTAGATCAAGGCAAGCAGAGATTAAGTGACTTGCCCCTTGCCCAGGATCACACAACTAGTGAGTATCTGAGGTAGGATTTGAACTCAGGTCTTCCTGATCCTGAGCCATCTAGCTGCCATTTTGGCTCAAATACTAGCTATGAAACAGAATCACTAGTTTTCCCTATGCCTTCACTTTCTTTATCTGTGAAGTGGAGCTGATGATGAAAGGTTGGATTCAAAAGGCAAACCTTTTCTCAATCTGAGTGCCCAAAGGGCAAATTTAAGCTGTCTGTGAGCCCCCAGATCACCAGAGAGAACTGAGGGGAACAGAGCTTGCTTTGGGCAGCTGGGCAGAGGGGGGAGGCATGTAAAAATGTCCTCAGGTGCTTGGAAGAGGGGGAACTGAGCAGCTCCCCGAGTGTGGGCTCTGCACATGGGCCATGGCCACCAATGAGGCTCTAAGGTCTCTCCGGGTTTTAAATTGAATCCTTCACTAGGGAGTCTTGGGAATCACCTATTAGAGAATTTTCAAATACTGTTAGAATATGTAAACTGCCTTGATGGGCGCCCAGGTTTAGCTCCGAGTCGGTCAGTGTTCACTGCCTTTCTTAACAGGGATGGACAATAGCATTTCACTTGAAAGAGCGGCATCGATTTCTTTCCTCCAACAAACTCGAGTTTGGTGCTTGCCAAGTCTCTTTGCATGATGCTTAAGTACTCTGGGAAGGATCTGAAATGGATGAGTTTGCTCTTTGCCTTTAATGACCATCACATGCACTTAATGGGTCCTGGATGGGACGTGAGCGGTTGGTTGTCTTTTCCCTTTAAGTTTCTGTACATTAGCTGTGGTTTATTTACTTCTTGTAAAGTGATCAGGAAATGCTCCACCAGCTGCTTCAGAAGAATTAATCATGCTGAATGAGCGAGCGTTGGGCTGGAAAGAGGCTCTCTCTGGCCAGCCCATCCTCAAGGATTTCTCAATGTCACTGCAGCAGGTGAGCGAGGCCAGCAGATTCCAGAGAGGGTCTGTTCTGTCCAAGGGCCCAGCGCATTCGCTCGATTGCTAGGGCAGATCCTTGGCTGGATCAAGTCATGGGGCCCTTCTCCTGAGCAAGGGGAACCCAACTGGCCTCACCAAGTCCTTTGGCTAAGAGAGGGCCAGGAGGAAACTGCCAAGACTTCTTGGCTTCAAGGGTCTTCAACCCTGCTGTTGTCTCTCTCCACACCTGGGGTGCAATAGTTCAAACACCAGGTAAAATGGGGATAATAATAGCCACCATCTCACAGAGTTCTTGTGAGGATGAAATGAGCTTATATTTGTGTTCATGGCACTAAGTAGGCTCCACCTGAATGCTCTTCCCTTCCTTCTGCCCCTTTGGAGGAATCTCTGCTTTGTGAAATCTGCTCTAATGCCATTGTTGCAGTAACTCACCTGTGTTACCTGTTAACTACCTGGGGGACTCAGCAACTCCGCAACTGCAAAAGAATGGATTTGGACCAGAAGATTTGCACAGCTGACTTTTATATTATACTTTACTGCCAAGTACTCGACATAGATGTTCTCAGTGGAACCTGACTTAGGTCTGGGAAGCAGCTGCTATTGCTAATACTGCCGCCACCACCGGGCATTTGCACAGCACTTAAGGTTCGTTGGTGTCCAGTCCATGTCTGACTCTTCATGACCCCATGTAGGGTTTTCTTCCAGCATCTGAAGCAAGATTTGAAATCTGGCCATTTCTTTTTAGGGTCCAGCGTGAATTTAGATTGGAAGCTATTTAAGGGGTTATCTTTCTTTTTGTTTTAATTAATTATATCCCCAACTCTAATTAAATCCCTTCCATCTACAAGGGCAACTAGACAGCATAGTGGATAGTGCTGGCCTAGAATCAGGAAAACTTGGTCTCAAGCACTTCCCAGTTGTGTGATCCTGGGCAAATCACGTAATCATGCTACCCTCCGTTTCTTTATCTGTAAAATGTACTGGAGGGGGAAATGGCAAACTCTTCCAGTATCTTTGTTCTGGGGTCACAAAGAGTTGGACGTGATTGAAACAACTGAACAACAACAACAACAAATTTATAAGGCATTGTACTAGGCACAAGGGCAAAAGTGAAGAACAATCTGTGGCTTCAAGGAGCTTACTTTCTAGTGGTAGATATAGCTTATACCCACCCAAATAAGTAAAATACAAGGAAAATGGAGAAAAGAAGAAACTCTAACAAGGGACAGAACCAAGAAAGGATTCATAGAGGACATAGAACATGAGATGATTCTTGAAGGCTTCTGGGTAGAAGGAATGATAAATGAAGGCATTCCAGACACACAAGACAGTCTGTACGGGAATAAATGTGGAGTTTGGGGAATAGCAAATAGGTCACTTTGCTGGAATGTTGGGTGTGCGAATGAACAGGGCAGGAGGTCCCAATGATTTAAATCCAGCACGTGACTCAGGTGAAAAGCACAAAGACCATACTTTTAGAAGACCCCCTCTTAGACATATGGCGCATGCTTTTATTATTAATAGATTATGTAATTCAGCAGAAAATATTCTTTTGTGGATTGAGAGCATCATGGCCATGGGTGCCAATAGTTAGATGATATGGGGCCTGAAGTAAAGAAAAGGCAAGTTATTTTGATTAATCTCTACCTCAGGGATGATTTGCTGCCACAGTAACCAGCCAACTACATACAGGAGGTAAAATGTACAACATGGAATCTGCTTATTCCCATCCAATTTACTCCAGGGTCTTGGCAGCATTAACCAAGCAAACCCTTTTTGTATATTTTAATTACTCAAATAAAACAGACGGTGTATAAGTAACTTTTTATAATGGGAACTTCACAGTTAAAAGTCTTCTTGGCTTAAAAAATGATGTACCAGAGTTAGTGTTGCTACCATTCAGAAATCAAAATAGTAAACTAGGGAGATATATTCATTACACTGACAAGCAACGAATACCCCAGTCATGGGATTAAACTCTGGAAGGAATTGAGCAATCACTGGTTTACCTTTCACATTTTATAGATGAGGAACTGCAAGCCAGGGACGTTAGCTAACTTGGCCAGATCTCACATGCAGCAAGAATCAAAAAGATCGTTTACACCGATATTCCGCGACTCCAAATCTGGCACACACTCCACAATTTTGTGCTGCCTCACTATGAATGGCAAAGACGTTGCCATCTATGACATTAGATGGTATAGAGTGAAATGATTTAGATATGTTCTACCTTCTTCCTAGGGGATAATAATAATTTGCATTTTTACATTGTTTTAAAGTTTGCCAAACACTTAACTTATGTTATCTCATTTGATCTTTGCAATAACTTGGTATGGTAGGTGGCTATTATTAGCACTATTTTATAGATGAGGAAACTGAGGTTATGACTTGCACTGGGTCACCTAGCTACTAAGTGTCTGAGGGAGGAATGGAACTCAGGTCTTCTTTTTTTCTTTTTGAAAATTTTATTTAATTAGTTAATTTAGAATATTTTTCCATAGTTACAAGAATCATGTTCTTTCCCTTTCTTCCCTCTACCCACCTCCCGTAGCTGACATGCAATTCCACTGGGTTTTACATGTGTCATTGATCAAGATCTATTTCCATATTATTGATATTTGCACTAGGGTGATCATTTAGAGTCTACCTCCCCAGCCATGTCCCCTCAACCCATGTGATCAAGCACTTGTTTTTCTTCTGTGTTTCTACTCCCACAGTTTTTCCTCTGGATGTGGATAGTGTTCTTTCTCGTAACTCCCTTCAAGTTCTTCAGGATCACTAATGGAGAAGTCCATCACCTTCGATTGTACCACAGTGTATCAGTCTCTGTGTACAATGTTTTCCTGGTTCTGCACCTTTTGCTCTGCATCACTTCCTGGAGGTTGTTCCAGTCTCCATGGAATTCCTCCACTTTATGATTCCTTTGAGCACAATAGTATTCCATCACCAACATATACCACAATTTGTTCAGCCATTCCCCAATTGATGGGCATCCCTTCATTTTCCAATTTTTGGCCACCACAAAGAGTGCAGCTATGAATATTCTTGTACAAGTCTTTTTCCTTATTATCTCTTTGGGGTACAAACCCAGCAGTGCTATGGCTGGATCAAAGGGCAGACAGTCTTTTATCGCCCTTTGGGCATAGGAACTCAGGTCTTCTTGAGTCTAATCAGTGAATACTATGAGAATTATTATCATCATCATGCAATTTATAATTACCATCTAATGTCAAATCTTTCATGAAAGCTCTGCTCTAGTGGAGTACTAGCTCTGGTAGGTCCTGCAAAGTTAGAAAAGTTTTATTTATTTTTAATTCCCTTGCCATCTCAGAAGCAATACTAAGGCAGAAGAGCAGTCAGGCAAAGGCAATGGGGTTTAAGTGACATGCCCAGGGTCACATAGCTGGGAAGTGTCTGAGGATCTCCTGTTTCTAGGCCTGGCTCTCAATCCACTGAGCCACCCAGCTACCCCCTTAGAAAGGTTTTAAATAAAACCTGGTAACAGGCAACACTTGGGGTTATCCTAAGGATGATGCTATTGAAGAATCAGACCAGCTAAACTCAGTAAGACTCGGGACCCGAAGGCTGGATACCAAGTGTTTAATTATTTAGGCTACAATAATTCACTGCTTGCTAAGAAATAGAGGAGTTGTGATTTGCATTATTAGAAGGAATATTAAACTGGCAAAACCATAGGTCCTGAATGTATTGAAACTACATCAATAGGGTTCAATTCTTCATTGTGGGAACTTAGTTACTTAGACAATCTATTGCTTTAAAAATACTATCACAATGATTTAAAAAATGTCTTTATTATATACTTAGTAACCTACCAACATCAAAAAAAATTAACTAAACACATGGATACAAAGATTATATACAAGAGCATAAACTCGACATTATTTAAATTTTTTTAAAAATATAAGTTATACATATGTTCATATAGACATCCTCTGCTTTTGAGTTCCCTTGGTTATATTTTACTTGGATACTTTTTTCTCTGGATTTTGTGGCTGTTTTTTTATTTTAACTCTTACCTTCCATTTTGGAGTCAATACTGTGTATTGGTTCCAAGGCAGAAGAGTGGTAAGGGCTAGGCAATGGGGGTCAAGTGACTTGCCCAGGATCACACAGCTGGGAAGTGTCTGAGGCTAGATTTGAACCTAGGACCTCCCATCTCTAGGACTGGCTCTCAATCCACTGAGCTACCCAGCTGCCCCCTGTTGTTTTTTTAATGTAATCATCGTATGTATTCTTTTCTTCTCATCTCCATGTATTTCCCTCATTTTCTTTATATTTCCAACATTAATCATTTCAATAACATAATATAATCCTCATTTCTCCAATTTATTGCATTTGTGTTATTTACTGTCATTTTGATATAATAAATAAAGCTTCCCTGAATACTTTCATACAAACACAGCTTTTTATCTTTTCACTAATGCCCTTAGGGCCTACCATTAGGTAATGGGATCTCTAGGTCAATGAGCATAACAGCTTTACAGCTCTTAATGTATAATTCCATCTTGTTTTCTAAAAAAAAAAAAATCACAGCTGCTCTAGCAATGTAATATTAGGTCTGTTTCTCCATGTTCCTTCCTTCTTATCTATCTATGTATCTATGTATCTATGTATCTATGTATCTAGCTAGCTAGCACGATGATTTTTAACAGAAATGTTTCTATTCTTAAAGGTATATCTGGATATACCTTGAAGAGCTGGAGACCAACTTCTTAAATGATCAAAAGGGCATTCATTTATATGGTGCAAGATACTCAATGTTAAAGTCTGATTATTATTTTTCATATGATATTTATTATTTAATGTTTTTCTATTCCTTCCTTCCTTCCTTCCTTCCTTCCTTCCTTCCTTCCTTCCTTCCTTCCTTCCTTCCTTCCTCCATCCCTCCCTCCCTCCCTCCTTTCCTTTCTTCCCCCTTCCATCCTTCCTTCCTTCCTTTCTTCCCCCTTCCTTCCTTCCTTCCTTCCTTCCTTCCTTCCTTCCTTCCTTCCTTCCTTCCTTCCTTCCTTCCTTCCTTCCTTCCTTCCTTCCTTCCTTCCTCCCTTCCTTCCTTCCTTCCTTCCTTCCTTCCTTCCTTCCTTCCTTCCTTCCTCTGTTTATAAAACACACACACAAAGACCCACTACATTTCTGCCATAACCTAATACTCTGGACCAAGAATGAAAAACCTAATTTTGATTACCATTTGTTCTACCTGAAAGGGAATCTGGGCCCCATCCCTAAGAATTGCCCCAAATGATGACATTAGAACCTTCTTTTAGTGACCTTTTTTAGTGACCTTTTAGTGACCCAGGTAAAACTCACAATTTTCCATTAAAATGTTATCTTTTTTCCCTTTAGTCAAAAAGTTTTTTATATTTTCCTTACTATGAGAAAGAATTAGCCTTACTTTCAGACAACAATGGAAAAGCAGAGACTGAATTTCCAAGAATATAATTTTCAAAGTGTGCAAATATCCTTCATTTAGTTTTACAATGTTAATTTTTTTAACTTCCATATTATTCATTTTTGTAATAATCTTTAAAAACCCAAACCTCAAATCATATATCCTTATGAGTTAGTGATGAATCTCATGTTTTTCTTCTGTGTTTCTACTCCCACAGTTCTTTCTCCGGATGTGGATAGCATTCTTTCTCATAAGTCCCTCAATATTGTCCTGGATCATTGCACTGCTACTAGTAGCAATGTCTATTACATTTGATTGTCCCATAATGTTTCAGTTATTGTATACAATGTTCTCCTGGTTCTGCTCATTTCACTCCACATCAGTTCATGGAGGTCTTTCCAGTTTATATAGAAATCAAACAGTTCATCATTCCTTATAGCACAATTCCATCACCATCATATATCACCATTTGTTTAGCCATTCTGCAATCGAGGGACAAATCTAGTAGTGGTATGCCTGGATCAAAGGGTCTTTTAAAGCTCTTTGGGCATTATTCCAAATTGCCTTCCAAAATGATTGGATCATTTCACAACTCTACCAGCAATGTATTAGTGTTTCAATTTTGCCACATCCCCTTCACCATTTATTATTTTCTTTTTTTATCGGCCAATCTGTTAGGTGTGAGGTGGTACCTCAGTGTTGTTTTGATTTGCATTTCTCCAATCAGGAGAGATTTAGAACACTCTTTCATGTGATTATTGATAGTTTTGATTTCCTCATCTGAAAAATTGCCTATTCATATCCCTTGACCATTTGTCAATTGCGGAATGGCTTCATTTCTTGTACATTTAACTTAGTTCCATATATGTTTGAGAAATTTGACCTTTGTCAGAGAGTTTTGTTATAATCCCCCCCCCCCAGTTTGTTGCTTCCCTTCTAATTTTGGTTGCATTGGTTTTGTTTGTACAAACCCTTTTTAATTTAATATAATAAAAATTATTCATTTTACATCTTGTAATATTCTCTATCGCTTGGTTGGTCTTAAATTCTTCCCTTTCCACAGTATTTAAATTTTTGACAATTGTGTTGATTTTTATTTTCCCATCACTTTTACTCCCAAATATATACTATCACACTCTCCTCCTTACTCAATTATCCCTTATAATACAAAAAAAGAGATAAACCTGATCAATCCATCTACATAGCTAACCTTTTTACAGTATTTTAAGATTTGCAAAGTAGTTTACAAATATTATTTTGTTTTCTCTTCACAACAACCCTGGGAAGTAGGCATTATAATTATTTCCATTTTACATATTAGGAATAGAGACAAATGGAGATAAAGTTACTTGCCCAGAGTAGTGCAGGTTGTATCTGAGGCATGCTGGGAACTAAGATCTTCTTGACTCCAGAGGCAGTCCTTTCTCCATTGTACTAGTTGGATGTTTGAATGTTATATATCCATAATCCTTCAATTTTGCAAAGAGAGAACAAAGGTGTATGAGACATTTTTTTATCTTTTATTTTCTGAAGCTAAACTTGGTCATTAGTTATCCTGTGCTTGTTTTCATTTTTTTCCTTCCTGTCTTCCATTTATTTGAAAAGCTTCTGCCTCTGTCTCTCCTTTTCTCTCTTTCTCCCCTCTCTGTCTGTCTGTCTGTCTGTCTGTCTGTCTATAGAGAGATACACACACATGCGTGTTTATGTATGTATATATTACAAATTCTTCTGTCTGGTCCTCTCTAAGTGCAGAGGTTACCATTGAGGGATTTCTACAGGGCCACAGGGTTAAAAGCAGGATAACGGGATCCCACGTTTGATATTGGTAACTCTCTTAATCTGGATAGCAGATGCTTCAGTTCTGTTCTGAGCCTTTTGTCGTTGTGGAAGTTAAAGCAATCCAAAGTGATTTTCAAGCTTCCCGTCTTCTCAGTGATTACAGCCCAGTTCATTTTGTGCAGGGAGCTGGAAGCTGAAAACCCCAAAGGTGAGAGCCCCAATCCTTAGGTTTAACAAATAGGAAGAGAAAGGAAGGGAGAAATCCATCAGCCTGATTCCTCAGTATGTTTTCTTTGCAGCTATCAAAGTTATTCTGCCTTTTAGGCCCGCCATTGGAGTAGTTAATGAATTATCTCCTGTAAACAGATATTAAAAAATATAAAGGTGCTTGCCAAGTGGAAAATGCAAGATCTTCAGTGGCAACCCTTCCTTCCTTCCCCTGTTCCTAAACAGAGCTTCACATGCATGAATCACCAAAGAAACACAGAGCTCCATCCCGAAATGCCTAGGTTTCCTTTGCCATTTGTTGATTTTTTAAAAGTCAAGCTGTCCTTTGTAATAAAATACAGGACCATCTTCCCAATTGGTTCTACTGATTTGCTTTTTCATGTAAATTTCATAAGCCTTTTGCATGATAATATTTTGGGGAGAGGAGCATTTTTAAAGTATTAAAACGTAATGAAAAGTGAATTTAAAATTTTTAAATCTTGTATTCTCTGAAACAGAAAATTAATACTATGTTTAAAATAGAAATTTGCTTCAAATATTTATAGAAAGCTCCCTTGAAAAACACATGTAGAAATTGGGAGAATCTCTAATGGTTCCCTAAAGCTAGCCCAGTTCTCTAACGTTCCCTAAAAGTAGCCCTAAATTTGGAGTCAAGAGAGATCTGAATTTGAATTCATTACTCAGTAGCTGTGTAACCACAGGCAAAACACAAGTTCTTTGAGTGTTGATTTTCTCATCTGTAAAAGGGAAATAATAATAATATGCAAAGTACCTCATGGGATTATCCAGAGGACCAAATTGAGTGTTTTACAAACCTTAAAACACTATGTGAATATCAACAATTTTTAATATTCCATCAATTAATTAGAAGTATCTATTAGTCACTTTGTGGGCAATTCCTGAAGTTTTGCTTTCCAAACCACTAAGAAACAGATAGCAAGGAAACAAATTGATATTTTTTAGAAGTAACTTCCATTGCATATCTTGAGGTCCACTGTCAATTCAGTCTTAGAACCATGGAACTAAGTGGATAAAGTACTGCGTCTAGTCAGGAAGACCTGAGTTCGAATCCAATCTTAGATACTGACTAGTTGTGAGACTCTGGCAAAGTCATTTGACCTCTAGCTGCTTCTGTTTCCTCAACTACAATGGAGATAAGAAGAATGCCATAAAAAGAATGCCTACCTCCATGGGTTATTGAGAGGATCAAATGAAATTATATTTGTAAAGTGCTTTGTACCGTGTAGCCTGTGCTTAACTCTTGGTCTTCTCCCTTCTAATCCTTTTAGTTTTGCTTTCTTGTGTTTCCTGTGCATGCTTTCTGTGAGAATCTTCAGGATGATGCTTCAAAGGATTAGCCAATCTGTTACACTTCCAAGAACAGTAGCTACACATTTAGAGGTTGTTGTTATTTAGTAGGTTTTCATTTGTGTTTGACTCTTCATGACCCCATTTGAGGTTTCCTTGACAAAGATACTGAAGTGGTTTGCCATTTCTTTTTCCAGCTTATTTTATAGTGCAGGCATATGGGTTTAAGTGACTTGCCCAGGATCACCCAGCCAGTAAGTATGGGAGACCAGATTTAACTCAGGAAGATGAGTCTCCTTGACTCCAGGCTCAGTACTCTCTCCAAGGGGCTTGGATTCAAATCTAACTTCCCAAGTTTACTATCTATGTGAATATGGGTAAGTCATTTAACTTCTTTAAATCTCATTTTCCTCCTATGTAAAATGAAAGGGATGGACTAGATACATGGCCTTTTATGGCTTTTTGTTTTTTATTTTGAAACTGGATTCATCTGGGGCCAGGAAGTCTGTTGAACTTTATCAGGCAACAGGGTGTTCTCATCATACAGGACAGAGTCAGCACTATAGGGAGCAGAAACAGACAAACAAACAAACAAACAAACAGGAAGAGGTAAATTCTACTCCATTTTCTGCAAAGTCTCACTTTGGACAAGTCAGGAAACCTCTCCAAACCTCAGTGATTTTCTCAAATAAAGGAGAAGGAAAGAGTAAAATTAGACCATATATCAGGTCTCTCTGTTAGTCTACCCTTTGTGACTATCTTATTCTAATTCAGAGATAATTGTGCTAAACTTTATTTTCAGTAAAAGTAAAGATGGAAGAAATAATCTACATAAAAATTAAAATAAAATAACAACATGATATTTAATGCAATCTATCTTTCTACAATGAATCAGAAGGGCCCATAGACTTTAAAAAAATAAACTCATTGTCCATCTTAGAATGTTTCTAAGGCAGAAGAGAACTCAGGGCTAAGCAATTAAGTGACTTGCCCAGGGTCACACAGCTAGGAAGTTATCTGAGGCCAGATTTGAACCTGGAACCTCCCTGGCTCTCAATCCATTGGGCCACCTACCAGCTCTCAGCACCCTAAGTTCTTTCCACCTTACCTGATTTTCTCCAGTTTTCAGAATCACTCAAATTAGCATTTTTTTTTTCTGAATTGAAATAAATGTATGATCTGGAAATGTAGTTGTACCTTCTAAGCAGACTTAGCAAAGAACTATTTGACCCCTTTGAAAGAGTCTGGTTCTCAGCCTTTCTGCTTTGTCTTGTCTCCTCCAATGGCCATGGGTGAAGCAAAGGAGGGAGCAGAAAACATCTTGTAGAGATCTACCCTTCTGCCCTAGGGCTGGAAGAATTCCCATAATGCAAGGGAATGTTTCCAATTGATGTTGTGGCTACTTTTCCACCCCTTATTCTTTCCAGCTCTCCAGGATCCCTCCCAAATGCTTTAAAACAAAAAAAGGAGAGCAGATTCTTCCACAGGATCATGAGAACGTCATCACATTTTCTCTATGATTTTAGCCTCCTGATCGCCCACCACCACTATTCTTTGGAAAGTCAGTCCTTGAGAGTCAGCAGGGTATTGGTTTTGCTTGTGAGATTAAAAAAAAAAAGACCGAAAGGTTAAAAATAGATGTGAGCTTTAAGACACTGATAAAGAGGGACCCAAAATCAGCTGATTCTTGTTTCTGCTTATCTCTAAGATGACTAAAAGGAACAGATTCACCTCAGTAGTTCGGCAACTAATTAACTTGCCTTGGAGAAAACCAGTCACTTACATTCTTTCAGTTTCCTCATTTAAAAAAAGTCAAAAATGTACCTAGTTTGTGTATGTTGCTGAATTGTGGGGGGATCAAAGAGGACTAAAGTGGGAGGGGCCCAGAACTTTGGGGTGAGAGCCAGGAACACCTGAGCTCGTCTAGCCTTGGCCCCAGGCTGCCACCTTAACTGCTGCCTGCTTAGGTTTCCTTACCTGTGAAAATGAAGGTAATTAGAGTGCTTGCTTCCGGGGGATTGAGGAATTTCTGGAGAAAATCTGGGTCTCTTCATTCCAGTATTTAGCATAGTACCAGGAAGATACTCAGTTGTTAACACCTTCTTGCTATTATTGACTGGCTAGGGTATTGATTAATAGTAATTCTGAGAAATGAATGGGTTTATCCACATTACTAATGGAAGGCGGAAAGATGAAAAAGAAAAGCAAGCTTGTGGTTTGTTTTTCTTTTTTTTATCAGAAGCTAATTCCAGGATGACTACGATCTGCAACTAGAGGAATATATAGACGGTCTCATTTGAGTCCCATACAATCCTGTGAAACAAGTATTATCAGGTAAATCCTGATAATAAATAAATAAACAAGCAAACAAATAAATGAATGAATGAATGAATGAATAAATAAATAAAAACCCATTTTTACAGATGAGGAGACTGAGGCTCTGAGAGCGTGAAGGTCTTGCCTGTGGTTACAAAATAGCTGGTGAGTGTTGGGGGCAGAATTTGAGCACAAATCTTCCCAAGTCCAGCCTATTGTCTACTATATCATTCTCTGTCTCCGTAAATTATCGTCATGATGTGGAATTAACTTGCTACCAGAACCTAAACAGACCGTTTGACCATTATCTTTATCCCCGAAGACTATCTTAATGGGGTACTTCTTGGTATTGACCAATAGTTTATAAAATTGATTTGGCAATCAGTCCAGGAGAAATTGAAGTTCTGACATGGCCACAGTTGATGTCGTTTTTCACCAGGCTTGTTAGCAAAAAGGAAATGCTGTCATTTCCATTGATTGGGACATATGGAATAGAGTGGGTACATGCATCTTTCCTGACAGAGGAAAAGAGATTGATGCGGGTTAGAGATGAACCTGGGACTCAACTTGCAAGTTCAATTTGTGTGAATTGATTTTATTTATTTATTTGTTTGTTTGTTTTTAAAAAACCCTTACCTTCTCTCTTAGAATCAGTACTGTGTATTAGTTCCAAGGCAGAAGTATAAGGGCTAGGCAATGGGGGGGGGGGGGTCAAGTGACTTGCCCAGGGTCACACAGCTAGGAAGTGTCTGAGATCAGAGTTGAACCCAGGACTTCCTGTCTCGAGTCCTGGCTCTCAATCCACTGAGCCACCCAGTAACTCCTGTATCAGTTGATTTAATTGGCATCACCAGACTTTGCAGGGAGAGACTTAAGGGAACTTGCTCCTTTTCCCCTGGGCCTCAGTTAAGAAGCATCTAAGTGCTTCTTAAATGTCAAGCATCATGCTAAGGCAGAATGGTCCCTGACCTCCCATTTAAATGGGGGAGGCGATATTTGAGTTAGTAGCCACACACAAGACACATACCCAGCAGATAAAAGGCAATCTGAAAGGCAAAACGTGTACCAGCTGGGAGAAAAACAGAAGGTGCAATTTGAGCTGAATCTTCAAGGAAGCCCAGGAAACTAAGCTCAGCCAATCATATTCTTAGACTTGGGTGGGACACTGTCAATGATTTTATCAGTCAAGTGAATAACCTTTGCACTCTTTTCATATGCAAATATGAATATGAAACAACCTTTGAATATATCTGTAAAGCCTGGCCACTATTTTTAAAGACATGAAAGAAAAAAACCCTTTTGGCAATCAGACTTAAGACATTGGTCATCTCCAGTTTCGTGTCCGTTTTCTAAATTATTGCTCTAACTTTCTATCCCAAGATTTGTTTTTTAAGAATAAAAACAGAAGGTATTTTTTCACACAGCACCAAGAGACACTCTGTCAACAAATCTGACTAGTACATCATGTTGGTCTCCAGTGGAAGGGTTCGAGAACACAGTGACTAATTCTATTTAAATGAATGTGCAGTTGGTAAGACATGTCAGAACAAATAGTTCTGGGATTAGTGGTCAAATACGCCTTCTGGTGCACCCATTTACTGGGGTGTGGAGAGCAGGGAGGGAGAGTTGAAGCTTAATTCTCCCATAGAAATTGTGTGAAGCATGAGGAAATTGAGGCCTGCCTTGAGAAGCAGCTCAAAGGGGCATCCACAGGACTGGTGGAGAGAACCTGGTACAGAATAGTCAGGTAAACACAAATGTGGATGGGCTATTAGCGGACACTCTTCAGTATTCTTGGAACTTTGGAAATGAGAACAGTACCCCCTTCTCTGAATTTTTGGGAGACACCCCCAGTCTAGCTGACATGGATAACGGATTCAAATTTCACCTTCTGGGATGTGGCCATTTAATATGTTAGTGCCATGACATCTCTCGGCAGGCAGAGGACGTTGTCTCTTGTCTCCTTACTTCCTTTCAAAGGAAAGTAACTTCCTTTTGTTAACAAGGCACCCAAAACATTTCCTTAGCCACAGCCAAAGAGGTGAAGTGAAAGCTGAGGTAGAGATTGAGTTGAAGTAGCCAGGAAATTCACCTTTGCATCTTACACGAAAATCTCTCACACCCGTCTTTGGGTACAGAGAGAATGTAAAACACACCAATGAGTCCAAACCTTTGCACTTCCCTTTCCTGCTGCTTCTCCATCCAACAAGACTCTATGAAGTTCTTGCTCTGTACAAAAGCCCTGGGCTGGACACAAGAGATCCAAAGGCAAACATCCCATTCTACTGGGGACATTGCTCATAAAGAAAATGAATACAACATGATTTGAGGAAGGAGAGGCAGCTGAGACTCATTAGATCTCAGGCAGATGAGTCTTATTGGTGACATACAGGCTGTGTGACTCTGGCCAAAGTAAGTAACCTCAATGTGCCATGAGCAAATGTCTAAGACTCAGAGACGTTGGCCAACCTACATGGAGAGGAGAGACAGTTTCCTCACTTGGGAATTTTTTATACAAAGGAAATCTTAGTGTCAGTCTTTATCCCTTGTACTTATTCTTGGAGGAGGTGGACAGTCAGACAGAAAGACACAAAGATAGAGAGACAGAAAGACTGAGAGAAGGAGGAGGAAGAAGAAGGAGGAAGAAAAGGAGAAGGAGGAGAAGAAAAGGAGAGGGAGAGGTAGCAGGAGAGGGAGAAGGAGAAGGAGAAAGAAGAGGAGGGAGTGGGAGAGAAGAAGGAGGGAGAGAAGGAGAAAAGTAGAGAGGTAGAGGGACAGAGATGGACAGAAAGAGGGAGGGGACAAGGGAGAGATGGAAAGAGAATTATTAAATATTCCCCAATATATCACTTCCCTAAAGGCTGAGTGGTTGAAATGCTAGGACTAGAGTCAATAAGACTCAAGTTCAAATCCTGTCTTAGATATTTATGGGCAAGTTACTTAACCTCTGTCTGCCTTAATTTCCTCAACTATAAAATGAGAATTTTAATAGCATTTACCTTCCAGGGTTTTTGTGATCAACTGAGATTACATTTGTAAAATGCCTAGCATGGTGCCTGGCATAAAATTAGTGTTTAATAAGTGCTAATTCTTTGTCCTCTCACCCCCTTCTAGGTAACGATAATATTCTTAGTTCCATCTTAAAATGAGAGGAAACATGGACTAGGATCAAATAGTTACTGAATATTGAAACAACCTGAACAATGGAAGATAGTGCTTTAATTTATATGACGCCGTCTCATTGTTATTCCTAATTTCATTTTGTAAAAATATATACTGTAGGTATTAGTTCCTCCTTTTTTAAAAAATTCAAGGTAGAAAACATGCTTGAAGTCCAGTTTTGGATAGTGAGGAAATGTTGCAGGCCACTGATCTTAGTGGATAAAACAGTGGACTTAAAACTCTACTCTATGGTATACAGAAGTATGGGTGACTTTGTTTACAGTGTGTGTCCTGGGGTGTCACATAGCTTACCAAAGAGCCTTACATTGGAGATAGTGGGTGATAGATATCCTTGTCAGGATCCTGGGAAATGAAGTAATGCTTACTTTCTTCATCTTCCTACTTTATCTTAAGAATAACTATAGCACTAATTCTTTAAAATTGCATCAAATATTTAGTTGCAAGGTCAACATGAGTTAAATGTATGTTGAGAAATTAGAAAACAAATTGGGTTTAATTCTTGAAAAATTTCATATCTGATTGCCTTATTGCTAATTCAACTTCAATTCACTTATGACCTCCTAAGGAGGCCCGTTAAACCCTGGGGCTGTTCTAACTGTTATGAAGTTTCCTCTCATATTGAACCTAAATTCTCTTCCTTGCCAACGTCTATCCATTGCTCCCAAATCTGTCCTTGGAAGCCAAGTAGAATAAATGATTACCTTTTCCATGAAACAACTTTCAAGGACATGAAGACAGTGATGATCTTTTCTCCAAGCTAAACATCACCGGTTCCTTAGTATGACTTAGTAGTAAGTCATTAACAAAACTAATTGGATTTTCTTTTCAACCAATCATAAGCTGAGGGTTTGATTGTGAGACAAATTGCTTTGGATGATGTTAACATATGATATCCATGATACAATATGTCCGTATATTGATATATGGGCATGTGGTGCATAATTATTTTAACAGATAGTAGGTGCGAATAAGAGTTCCTTAGGAAATCTGATAAAAGAGCAAAAACCCACATTCCTGGGTGCTGAAAGATAGATTTGGAATTTTTTGTGGCTTTTAGATCTAGGAATCAACAGAGAGAAGCACTAGTAACCTTGGAGCTTACCTGCCTTCTCCTGGTAGCTCCAGTTTCTTAATGGGGGGGGGGTAGGAAATCCAGAAAAGAATTCAGATTTGGATTGTGATTCTGAAGTATAACACGGGGTACCCAGAATCTCTTGCCTTCCTGCTTTTGGTCACGGTGACTCAGTACTTGGGCAGTTCAGGTATGACTAATCTTCTGGCTGCTTCTGGCCTTGTGGTTTTTTGCTGCTAAAAAAGATTTGATTCTTTGGTGATGAAGATAAAGAAAAATCCGAGTGACCTCTTGCTCATTCTCCTGTACTGCGATAGCACCGGAGAGGGCAGGGTGCTGTGATAGTTAAAAAAAGAAGTATCAGCTTATATTTTGCTCTCTTTTTTTAACCCTTCTTCTATGTGACAAATGGGAATTTTCTCCTCTCTAGACTTCCTATGAAGAACCAAAGAGTAGATGGTGCTCTATACCTCAACCTGCTATTCTCACATGCCACATGGACTCAACTAGAAAATGTTGGCCATGGCATACATTTTTCACCCTCCTAAATAAGTAACTGAACATTGTTCTCTAGGGGAATGTATCTAGGATTGGAAAAGGCCTCGTGGATTAGAAGAGTCAGGGGGTTAGAGGTCCCATTAGATCACAGCAGACTGGTAGCAAGGGGAGGACTCCTTGATAACTCCTTCAGAATTCTTGGGGAAAATATTCCCCAAGAGAATTGGTCTAAAGCCTGGCCCATTTTACCAGAAAAGTGGACTCTGAGGGAGATGAAGTGAAATGCAAATTGTCTCATTAGCCAACCCTCAAATTGCTTGATGTCTAATGAGGTTTAAGTACATGCTTTTCGATAGACTGTAACCATAGTGTGAATTTTAGTTTTACTCCATCCTGCTTAGTCTTTAGAATTCTAGTAACCAGGAATGTCTACACCCCTACTTAAGGATTAAGTGTTGAGGAAGAAGGTCTATGACCCACCTGTGATAGCAAGTGACAAACCAGAAACAACTGACAGACTCCCTGAGCTGTCCTAAGTCAAGCTTAAGCTACCATTGGTACATGTGAGATGCAGGAAGTGATGTAAAGAACTGTCTATATATTTCGTGTTACTTCCTCTCTCTCATAGACATTGGGCTCTCTCAGCAATATTGGGCTTTCACAGCTTGGCGAGGTTGGGAGCTCCTGGCAGCAGTTTGGCATTTGCAGCTTGGAGGCAAAGTTCCTGGGGGAAGCTTTGTAACATGGTTAGGTGAGGCGTCTTCCCTGAGTGACCTGGGTGAGTGGTTAGGCTGATTCCTCCTTTCCTGGAACTCCTAAAGCATTATCCTCCAAGGAAGCCCCTCATCTCGGAGGAGACCTCGTGGCTGGAAGTCGAGCTAGATTTAATCTTCTGAGGAGGCCTTGTGGCTGAAGCCTCTGAACTTCCCTTGGCTTAGGCTAGGCTGGAGAAATCTTATACCCTTTCCTCTCTCTCTTCTTCTTCTTAATTTCTTCCTACTATTGTAATTAAACCACCATAAAAATCCCAAACTGACTTGAGTATTTTATTGGGATTGAATTTAGATCCCTGGCGACCACTAAAATAATATATTCAGTCAACAACCCTAACAATAGTTAATAACTGAATTACTGATTACAGTTTTAAGTCTTTCTGTCAGTGTATTCTGAGTTTTTCATGCCTTTTATCATATTTTTATGTGTATGAACTAAATACCTGTCCTATACCTGATTTACATTGTACATTGAGTTACTTTCCTCCCCTCCCCTTCCAGGAAGACCTAGACATGAGTCAAAATATAATCTTTAAGTAATTTGTCCCATAAATTTTGGAGTAGGGATTTAATCAGATAGCATGAGAAAGGGGGTCAAACTATCTTCTCATCAGAGGCCAGGTTTCCCAGGAGCTGAATCCAGTTGGACCATGTGTGTGATCCAGAACAGAGGGATTCCCTAAGAAAAAGGAGTGAGTTTGGTTCCTCTGTTCCTTCGGTTCAGGTTAATGTTAGAAAGCTATATTAGGAAAGTATGTGACCCATTGCCTAGCCATTACCACTTTTCTTTCTTGGGACCAATACACAGTATTGATTCCAAGATGGCAGATAAAGGTTTTAAAAAAAAAGGAAAGAAAGATACAGTAGGAAATGTCAGGAGGCATGTATTCAAGTTCTATCATTTACCATCAGTGATACCTTGCCTAATTCAATGTCTTTGATCCTTAGTTTCCTCATATGAAAAACAGTGCTACTGGCAAATTAATGGAGTTATAAACATCCAGATTATTTGTAATACCTACATCACAGGATTTTGGTGAGGAAAGTGCTTTGCAAACAATAAATTGCTATAGAAATCTAAGTTGTTATTTTATCAGAGACATCTGAAAACTGTTTTTGACTTAAGTCTAAGATTTTTAATTCACAGGACTACAGAAAGGATACATATTTATACATATGTTCATAAAGATTTGTATTCATATATCAGTCTAGACCAAGATATGCATGTTTATATATATGTATATATATGAATATACGTCTTTTTTTTATCAATTTAGGGACTCTTCATTTTTCTGGAAGCACTGAAAGCATCTTATTCATGGGCAAATGCTAATATATATTAAAGGCAGGACTTCAACCCAAGTCTTCCTTACTCTAAGACTAGCTGTCTATCACTGCCTCAAATTACCTCCTATAAGATTATTTAGGTCCTTTGAAATCCATGGATTAGAGGTATGCAAAGCTCCAGTCTATAAAATGATTCTTAGCTAGCCACTACCTTTTCACGGAGAGAAGGACACAGACACACACAGAAACAGAGATAGAAAAATAGTGATAGAGACAAAAAGTCAGATAGAGATAAAGGGAGGGAGAGAAAAAAGAGACAGTCAGAGACAGAGAGAGAGACACATAGACAGAGACAGAGAAAGAAGGGGGGAGAGAGAGAAGATGGAAGGAGAGATGATGGAGAGAGAAGGAGGGATGGAGGGAAGAGAGATAGAGAGAGAGACACATAGACAAAGAGACAGAGAAAGAAGAGGGGGAGAGAGGGAAGATGGAAGGAGAGATGATGGAGAGAGAAGGAGGATGGAGGGAAGAGAGACAGAGAGAGAGACACATAGACAAAGAGACAGAGAAAGAAGAGGGGGAGAGAGGGAAGATGGAAGGAGAGATGATGGAGAGAGAAGGAGGGATGGAGGGAAGAGAGACAGAGAGAGAGACACAGACAAAAAGACAGAGAAAGAAGGGAGGAGAGAGGGAAGATGGAAGGAGAGATGATGGAGAGAGAAGGAGGGATGGAGGGAAGAAAGATAGAGAGAGAGACACAGACAAAAAGACAGAGAAAGAAGGGAGGAGAGACAGAAGATGGAAGGAGAGATGATGGAGAGAGAAGGAGGGATGGAGGGAAGAGAGACAGAGAGAGAGACACATAGACAAAGAGACAGAGAAAAAAGGGAGGAGAGAGGGAAGATGGAAGGAGAGATGATGGAGAGAGAAGGAGGGATGGAGGGAAGAGAATAAAGAGAAAGAGGATGTAATAGCAGTCCCACCTAAGAGCTCAAAACCCTCATGGTGAACTAAGACAAAATCTGTTAGCAGAAAATAGTCAAAGAAAACATATAATCAAGAACAACAAAATACAGATGTATAGAACTAATTATACTGTGTGGACATTAGCATCCCACAAATAACAGAAACCCAGAAGAGTGTGCCCAAGCAGGGACTGATGTGCAGAGACATAGACAAAAGTCTGAGGTGGGAAGGATGGGTCTGGTGTGACTCAGGTGAGTCTAATCTCGATGGTTTCCTGAAGAAGGGGAATCTGGGAGCAGATTTCTGAAAGAGTGGTAGACCTAGTTTGGCTGAGAAGACACACTGGAAAAGTTTGCCTTCCAGACTTAGCCACAGGATGAGATGATGGCTATTTGTCCGTCCTCATGCTGGCGGATGGGGTAGGGTTGGGACAATGCCTTTCCTTAGTTTCTGTGATGGCTAAACAACTTCAAAGCCTGTTGTCAGTTACTGATTACCACTTCACAGGAGATAAGGGCCTTATATCTAGGTCTCTAGAACATGCTGTACCTTCATAGTCTCACTAAGGAACCATTTATACTGGCGGAAAAGAATGCTTTGTAGATGTTATATGATCTGTAACTGACTTATTGCACTGACCTAACCGGAGTATTTCCTTTTGCATCATATTAAAAGGTAATTCAGTTTCTGAGAAGAAAATTAAGAGAACAAAACCTTTTCCTGCTTAATCCACCCCTTCTTTTTTTAGCTTTGCAAAAGCAACTCTCACTGCCATCACAGACTGATAAAATCACAGAAACAAGATTAAACAATTTTTGTGGGTTCCTTTTTCCTTTTTTTCCCCCTTTCCCTATAATTTTGCACCAACTCTGCCAACTTTCTCCCTGCCTTCAATCCCTTCCTCCCATGCTTGGATCCTTACTAAATTGGTAAAGTCAGACAAGATGAATCAGCACTTTGTCCATGAATGATCATGTCCGTCTCATTTTGCACGAGTTCACTGCCTGCCTCTCCTAAGAGTTGGGTAGCATCATTTGTATTGGTTTTCTAAAGCCCTGGATCATAAGATTTGGGGAATCCAAGAGATGAGCTAAATAACATTAAAGAAAGATGATCTCCACTATATTTGCAGATGAGTAAAGTATATACTGATTAGTTGAGTAACTAAACATAAGGGATAGGAGGGTCTTGAATGGAATAAGGTATTCTTAATAGAGAAGTCTTTACTTGGTCCTTTTTTCCTTTGAAAATCTTTGCTAACATCTAGCATTTATATAGGCTTTAAGATTTGTTATAAGTACTATAAATATGTTATCTCATTTGCTTTTCAAAACAACCCTATGAAATAGGCACCAAATGTTACAAAATAGGAAACTGAGGTTGAGAATGATTAAGTGACTTGTCCAGAGTCACAGTTAAGAAGTGTTTGAGGAAGGATTTGAACTCAGGTCTTCCTGACTGCTGTGGGACCTCTAAGCATTATGTCTCTCATGACTTTGAATATAAAGGTTTAAATTTTTATTTTCATCCATTGCACAGGTTACATTTCACATTTCAAAAAGTATTCAAAGCCTTTGTATTCAAGGTTGTAAGAGGCAGTGTTGCATAAGGGTTGGAAACTCTAGCTTGAAGTCAAGTAGATCTGGGTTCAAGTCCTGCCTCTGGAACCACTAGCTGTGTTTCCTGAACAAATTACTTGTCAATTAACTCACTAAAATTATATAAATTTGAGTGGAGCCAAGAAGTTCCTTCACCCGCTACTGAAATCACAAATTCAAACTTTCCTCCTATCTGGCTTTTTCTCCCCAAAGTTAACTTGAATTTGTATACTCATAAATTATGGGGCCAGCAAAGAACTAAGGCTGGCTAAGCCACATAGGATATTCTCTGCTGTTATTCCCATCAAATTTTGATCTCATCAACTTTGGAAGGGACCATATGGCATCTCCTTAGACCACTGAGGTCAGGCCATCTTTTCCCTGACTTTAAAAACAAATCTGAATTAGTGGCTAAAAAGTGGACTCTGACAAAGTCTATGAGCTGGAGCTATGAGTTTTGGCCTTGTTGCTTTTCACATGACAGGATGCTGGAAGCTTGTAACCCTAAGTGTGCATTATGAGAGAGACATTCAAAAACCAACCAACCACCCACCCATAATATATATGAGGTGACTGCTAAATATAGAAGGATCCATTAATGGGCGGTCATTTTTAGCAAGAGGGAAGTGTATTGCTTAGAAAATTAGTTCTGAATTATTAATTTGTACAGAAATGAGAAATGCTTTTCTAAGTCCAGATCTGCTTTGTTTTATAAGGGTGTTTTGCTATTATTGTTGATTTTTGCCTATTTAAAGATGAAGAGAAAACTATATCAAAGATTCTTCACCTTTTGTTATAACACAGACTCTCAAAATAATGTTTTAAAAATTGTAATGAGAAGAAAGGGTAGATTTCAAGAAAATAAATATACACGATTTCCCACCAAAGATCATGGACTTCCGCTAAAATCTGTCCATTGTCTTCATTGACCCCACATTAAGAATTCCTAGTCTACAGGATGGGAGGGGCAGTTAGATGATGCAGTGGATAGAGTGCCAGATGTGGAGTCAGGAGAACTTATCTTTATGAGTTCAAAGCTGGCCTTGGAGATTTCCTACTTGTGTGGCTCTGGGCAAGTCACTTAATACTACTTGCCTCAGTTTCCTCATCTATAAAATGAGCTGGGGAAAGAAATGGCAGACCAAAAAAATCCCAAATGGGATCACAAAGAGTCAGCATAGCTGACATGACTGAACAACACAGGAATGGAGAATGACTGTCTTGACACCTAGGAAGTATTGTATGATGACCCAATTTTAATTATGGATAAAGTGATTTAGTTTATTGTATATAGTAATTGTATTAGGTGGTTGTTTCTTTATATGGATTATAGTCATGTAAGATTGCTGGGCAAACCTACAGACCAATGAGGTAATGAGGAACCAGATCTGCCTCCCTCCTCCCTTCTCCCTTCCACTTCAGTTAATGTCTTCAGTTGGTGGCACACTGGGATTCAGTTCTGAGTAACTTGCCTGATACAGCTGATAGATAACTCACTCTTTAGTTGTTGGGACAAGGGGTTTGTTTTAAGGGAGGGGAAGGAGAAGGAAATTGGAGAGGAGAGAGCGTTAGGGTTTCCCTGATCTTAAATAATCCTAAACTGAGTAATAAAATTATAGTCTTGGATGAGGGATGTGGCTAACAGGTTTGAGGATCTTTGAGTCACTTCTTGATAAGGTTGAGAGAAAATCAGTAACCTACAAGGAAAGGATCTTCTCCGTCCTCCCTCCTTCAGGTGCCAGGAGAAAGAGATAGTTTTCTAGCAGTTTGGGTGTGCCTCCTCCTGGTCACATTCTCCTTTGGAATGCTCTTTGATGGACAGCTCTGCAATCGTCCACGCTGCTGGCAATGTCAGAGGAGATATATATTATTACGGTAGAAATGACAAAACTTAGTAAATGATTGCATGTTGGAGTGAGAGAGAGAAGTCAAGGATAACCCTGAGGTTGGGAGCCTGGGCAATTAGGAGGATGCTATCTCCCTTGCTAGCAATCAGGAGCGAGCTGTGCATTTGTGCTCATTTTATTTCCATTGATAGAAACTATAAGCACTTCTGATGTTGAACCATTTGATGTATCGGAGACTTTGCTGGCAAGAACTTTATTTTCTCTGGCTTTAGTAATTGCGACTGGTGAAGAGGTGAGGGAGTTACCAGAGGCCCTTTCCAGGCCATTTCCCCCAAAGAGCGGCTGTCCTCTCCCTATTTGGAACATGACTGAACAACAACTGAACAATGACCAACCACAGATAAATGAGGCTGCAGAGGCTAGGTTGGAAGCAGGGCCAATGGTGGAGGGCAATGTTGATACTGCTACGGCAGGGGACATTGACTTGCGTGCCCATTGGTGTCATCTGGACAGTGGTTGGTGATATTAGTCATGGGGATGCTGAATGCCTTCTCCACAGGGGTTGCTCCCTGTGTTGGAGGCAGAACTAGTGTTCTTGGTATTATTGCAGTTATTGCATTCTTAAGCTCATCATCCTGCTCTATATCCCTTGGATCTGAGAGGTAGGGCTTGAAATGCCAAGCTGAGGAGTTTATATTTGATCCTAGAAATACCCAAGGTAGCCTCTGAAGTTTCTGGAGAAGGAAAGTAACTTCAGCAAGTTAAGGCAGCCTAATTTGGAGAGATAAAAGCATTGAGCTTCTGGCTTTCTTAGTGTCTGTCTCCAAGCAACTGGCTAGGAATTGACCACTTCACCACTCTCTTCGAAGAATACCTACACTATTAGTTAACTCCTTTCTTTTGCCCTTTGTTTTAATAGTGAAAAAAATCACTGACACTTGTGATAAAATCATGTGCTTTTACCCAAGATTCTATCTAATGCTCAAAACTGCTCTGTGTGTGTTTGTGTGGGTGTGTATGTGTGTGTGAGAGACAGACAGAAAGACAGACAGACAGAGAGACAGACAGAGACAGAGAGAGACGAGAGACAGAGAGAGAAAGAGAGAGACAGAGAGAGAGAAAGAGAGAGACAGAGAGAGGAGAGAGAGAGAGAGAGAGAGAGAGTTGATCAGCAAGCTTTTATCTTGAATTTAAATGGAGAAAATCATACCGACTCTTTTCCCTTTGTTAGGTAAGCTTAGAAAGATGGGGGGGAAAGACAGCACTTATCACTGTATTTTTTATTTCTCCAAGTCTGCTTGTCTGTGGGATAGGTGAGCACTTAAGGTAGTTTACTTACTTGAAGTTGGGCTCCTCCTAGAAAGATCTGTTTTGGGGGAGCTTAGCCACTAACCCTCTCATCAATTAGCTGTTTTATAGACATTAGTTTTACAAGTGTAGGGCTCTGCCTCGTCACTGTGGCAAAGATTTTTACTTTAAGGGTTCTCTGTATGCATTACCAGCACCCATTCTTTCCTCTTCATTAGGGAGGTGTTTTGAAGAAAGAATCTTATCAGTGGAAGTAGCAGTCTGTTCATTCCTCATTTGAAACAAAACACATCTAGGAATTTGAGGCCAGGATTATGAAAGAAATGTGATGTTAGTAATGGAAAAGTTGGCATTGGCTATATATTCCTTATCCTGGCAAAGCTCAGTAGAGTTCCAATGTTTGCTTGTTTCTTTAAAAAGCTAAATTTCTTTCCTAGAATGTTTTCAATGATAATATAACGTGAAAAGAAGGAAGGAGAGAATGAGGGAAGGAAGGAAAGAAGGGAGGGAGGGAGAGAGGGAAAGGAAGAAAGGAAGGGGAAAAGGAGAAGGTGAGGGGAGGAGAGGATAGGGGAAAGGAGGGGAGGGAATGGGAGGATGGGAAGAAGATAGGGAGAGAGGGGAGGAGGGAGGAAGGAAGGAAGGCAAACTAGAAAACTAGAGAGGTACTAGAACTTCTTACAAATCTGGAAGAATAAAAACACCTATTTGCTTGCTTGACTCATTGTATGTTATTTAAAATTTTGTTTCATCAATGGTTAATGCATTTAAAATAAACTTTTGAAAGAATGATGACACGTACAGACATCAGCCTGATAACTAGGGGGATTCCTAAAAACCAGACTCCTAAAGAGCAGACCTTAGAGATCTCACATTCCTTTAATAGTTTCCAATTTAGTGATTTCAAACCTCCCTGTGCTTAGCCATATGTCTATGAGAAAGTGAGTATCCCTCCCTCCACATTATCATTGGGAATTGTTGGAATTTTCATGTCTTCGACTGAATTTTCTCTCATATCTTTTCTCTACAGATTCACTGCTTATGATGAGTCTAAACTCTTATAATCTTATAATCTTAAAATGAGACTCTTAGGAGGATATTTTGATGCCAATTTTTACAGGACTCTCTCCTCTCCTCTCCTCTCCTGTCCTCTCCTGCCCTGTCCTCTCCTGTCCTGTCCTGTCCTCTCCTGTCCTGTCCTGTCCTGTCCTCTCCTATCCTATCCTCTCCTCTCCTCTCCTCTCCTGTCCTCTCCTGCCCTGTCCTCTCCTGTCCTGTCCTGTCCTGTCCTGTCCTGTCCTGTCCTGTCCTCTCCTCTCCTATCCTCTCCTCTCCTCTCCTCTCCTGTCCTCTCCTGCCCTGTCCTCTCCTGTCTTGTCCTGTCCTGTCCTGTCCTGTCCTGTCCTGTCCTGTCCTGTCCTGTCCTGTCCTCTCCTCTCCTCTCCTCTCCTCTCCTGTCCTCTCCTCTCCTCTCCTCTCCTCTCCTCTCCTCTCCTGTCCTCTCCTGTCCTCTCCTGTCCTGTCCTGTCCTGTCCTGTCCTGTCCTGTCCTGTCCTCTCCTGTCCTCTCCTCTCCTCTCCTCTCCTCTCCTCTCCTCTCCTCTCCTCTCCTGTCCTCTCCTCTCCTTTCCTGTCCTCTCCTGTCCTCTCTTGTCCTCTCCTCTCCTCTCCTGTCCTCTCCTGTCCTGTCCTGTCCTCTCCTCTCCTCTCCTCTCCTCTCCTCTCCTCTCCTCTCCTCTCCTCTCCTGTCCTCTCCTGTCCTCTCCTGTCCTCTCCTGTCCTCTCCTCTCCTCCTCTCTCCTCTCCTCTCCTCTCCTGTCCTCTCCTCTCCTCTCCTGTCCTCTCCTGTCCTCTCCTGTCCTCTCCTCTCCTGTCCTCTCCTGTCCTCTCCTCTCCTGTCCTCTCCTGTCCTCTCCTCTCCTGTCCTCTCCTCTCCTGTCCTCTCCTCTCCTGTCCTCTCCTCTCCTCTCCTCTCCTCTCCTCTCCTCTCCTCTCCTCTCCTCTCCTCTCCTCTCCTCTTTCTCTTCAGGGGGAGGGGGCACAAAAATCTTCTCTTTTTAATTTATCATCTTCCCTATTTCTGTGGAGCCAGGAGAGAGAGGGAGAATCAGGAAGCATTTAATAAGGACCTCCTTGTTTTAGGCATCCTACTGAATATACAAGGACAAAACCCCCCAAACCAACTCCAGCCCTCAAGTGACTTCCACTCTTTTGGGGGGAAACATATAAATATATACATAAGAAAGTGATTTGGCAGAGGAGGGAGACATAAGCTTCTGTGGGAAGGATGGAGGCAGTTAGGAAAAGAAATGCTTGAGCTGAGTTTTTAGAGGCAAAGAGGATACTCTAGGCCAGGAAAGCGATGGTAAAATGGTGTGGGTGAGGAACAAGGATGCCAACTTAGCTGTACCGTAGGGTGTGTGAAGGGGAGGAAAGAATAATAATTATGGATGGGAAGATTGGAGCCAGCTTGTCAGGACTCTTAATTCCCCAAAGAAGAATTTGTATTCATTCCAAATGGCAACATAGAAAAAGGAATATAAATTCTAAAGACATTTCCATGGAACCATCCTTCTTTTCTCATGCTTTAAAGTCTTCTCTGCCAGTCACAAAGATTTAGAGATCTTTACAAAATGGACATTTTTACATACATGCCCTTTGTAAACGATGAAGCAATGCCGCCTACATAGAAGCTTTTGTTTGTATCATGATTCCTGAGTGCATTTCACAGTCTTCGAGCTGGGGCTTTTGGGTTGAATATGGACTCGACCAATGCCCTGACTCGAAATTCCTGAAACAAACACGGGTTCTAAAACACTGCGGAAAGAGCTGACATTCATATGTCAGCCTAACAAAGCTACATTCACAAATTTTAAAATATCATCACATGAAAAAGCTTCTTCTATACCAAGAGAAAACAGAAATTCACGGCTTCTATTTCTCCAACTCCCCAAGCAGACTTTGCCAATAAAACCTACAACAAACTAGCTTTAGAGAGTCCTTGAAAGAGCTTAACAGACTTGCCTGGTTTTTTGCACATATTGTCCACAACATCAGGCTTGCAGGCTTTTAAAAAATCTCCAATAACTATTGCTGCTGAGCCTTTGTGCTAACACTTTTAAATCAATAGTTCTCCTCCATTTTTAATGTCCTTCCACCATTAGCCTGCTCTGTTCTATTTTATTACTCATCGAAGATCTGGGCAGTGACCTTGGCATGAGAAGAAGATCATGTTTCCAAACTCTGAATTCTCGAGTGTGAGTAGGAAGGGCTTTGGTGTCTGTCTCCAGTCAGGCATCCTTTGTGGACTTGGTCCAATAACTTGGTGCCCCCTTCCTTTCACGTCTCTTGGGAGAACTTGTAACTGGAGACCATGGACAGCCTCTAGCTGATTCAGCATTGGTTGATGAGGTCTAGAATTCAGTGTGATGTATATGGACCAGTAAAAAAGTCCCAGAAACCTTGGGTGGATTGTCACATCATTAAACTAATCTAAAATCAGCAGGTGGCAGCTAAGTGGCTCCATTTTGCTGATCTTGTTTCTTTTTGACTCCAGCGTCGGTGCTCTCTCTCCATTCTACCACCTACCTGCCCCACTCATTTAATTACATTTGCAGATATATTTCATAGCAAGTCCAAAAAAGACTTCTGATTGGATTTTTTTAAGGAAATTAACCCTCTGTTCTGTCATCTCCCATCCTCAACCTCAGAGGATCCTTTTCCTCCTTCCTTAGCTCTCTTGGTGCCCCTTGGAGAGGATCTCACAGGATTTTGAATTCTATGTTGGAGTAATGGGGTCTAGTGGAAAGGATCTTGGGTTCAGAGTTCTAGAACCTGGGTTCATATCTTGGGTTCTGCTTCTTACTACCTGGGACCTTTGGCAAATCAAGAAACTTTTCTTTTTTCACATGTGTAAAATGGAGAGGGTTAATGAATTCCGAGGCCTGTTCTAGCAGAGTTGGAAGAGACTTCATCAGTCATCTAGCTTGACCCATATCTGAACACAAATCCCGTCTACAAAATACAAGGGGTCATCTAGGTTTCCAATGAAGGGAGACTCTCTGCACCCAAAGCACCTTGGTCTACTTTAGGATATCTCTCATTGTTAGGATGTATTAATTTATATAGAGCCAAAAATCTAACTCTTTGCAACTTAATTTCATTGTTTCACTGAGATCAAGTAGATAAAATCTTTCCTCCCTTTCATGATTCAAATATTTGAAACTTTTCAAGTCTTCTCTTAGAAGCCACCAGCTAGGTGGGGCAGCAACTAAAGTATTAAATTTAGAGTAAAAAAGATCTGCGTTCAAATCTAGAATCATATACTTACTAGTTGTGTGACCCTGGGCAAGTCACTTAACCTCTGATTGCCTTACAAAAGGTCCACTGGAGAAGGAAAAAGCAAACCATTTCCATATTTCTAGTTACTTAGGTTCAGAACTCAGCCTAGAAGACATTTGGTCAGTGCTAACAAGAGACACACAGCTTATTGGAGTGAGTAACCTCTGAATTCAGATCCTACCTCAGATACTTACTAACTCTATGACCCTGGGCAAAGTCACTTACTTTCTGCTTGCCTCAGTTTCCAGATCTGTAAAGTAGGGGAAACAATAGCACCTATTTCCCAGGATTGTTGTGAGGATAAAATTAAATATGTGTTTAACACTTTGCAGACCTTAAAATGTCATAGAATGCCATTTAGTTATTATTAGTGTTCTATAAATGTGCCGAGGAGATCTGATGTTGATTCTTTGTGTTGTTATTATATCTCCGTGATTCTTAATGGGATTTATGAGCTGGAAGTTAAAAAGTTGTTCCCCGATTATCTCTAGTGGTGCCATTTGCAGAAGTAACGAGAGGAAGAGCAGCTATAAGAATAGAAGTTGGAGTGCCTGCTTGTCCCCTTCCTTTGACTATTTGTGATTCTCTGAAGTGTGTGGAAACTGGTAGAATGTTATTTCACCAACCTGTGGACCCTAATTGACATTTCGAAGAGGTCCAAGTACTCTTTAGGAAGAGAAAGACCAGAATCTTTAGCGTGCTGGCCAAAGATGGTGGGAGCATGAACTAATTCTCAGAGCTGCCTGAGCCAGACACCACTGCCACACTCCCAGTGCTTGGAAGGGCTCCCCTCTTCCCTCTTCCTTGCAAGTGCTGCATTGCCCCCCCCCTTCCATCAGTCGAATCTAAGCTCCTTGAGGACTGTTTTGTTTTATCTTTGTACTACAAGCACTTATTAAAAAATTGCACATAATAAATGTTTATGTCAACCCTGTCCCCAACAGTTCTGGCACCATAATAGTACGTCCCCTTCTGCCTGCTTGTCCTCTATTGATGCCCCGATCTCCTCTTCTCTTTTTCTATCACCACCACTTCCATTTGCTGTAGTCAGAGCTGGTGACCACCATAGCTCCCATTGACTGAGCTGCCAGAATAAACAGGAATTACTACCGCAGAACACTATCCCTGAAAGACTGTTGTTTAGTTGTTTTCAGACACATCAAACTGTGACCTAATTTGGGGTTTTCTTTTCAATGATACTGGAGTGGTTTGTTGTTTCCTTCCTCATTTTACAGATGAGGAAACTGAGGCAAAGAGGGTTAAGTGACTTGTCCAGGATCACACAGCTAGTGTCTGTGGCAGGATTTGAACCCAGGTCTTCCTGATTCTAGTAACAGCACTCTATCCATTGTACCATATTGAAAGGCAGGCAACTCCTATTCTGTATAAGATATTTTTATATAGACATGCCAGCTGCCCAGAAGGCTGGAATTAAAATAGCAATGGATTTTATGGTTTATCTACCCCACAATACTTTATAATATATACTGATTCACTTCAGTGGTTAAGGCCCTGGCTCTGGGATTTCCATATTGGTGGATCAAATTGCATCTGGGAAAGAGTCCTTAAATATGAACCTGCATTTTACTGGATTTGGAAGATTTATCTCCTTGAATTATGTAGACCACGAATAGTGTAGCATTCCTCTACGTGAGGTTTGGCAAATGTCTAAGAAGGTTTAAAATCTTGTGTTGGCCCACACCATAGTCCTTAATTTATCAACTAGAGTTGTCAGGAAAATGTACCCCTTACTGTGACTCTTCATCTACATTCACCACTAATATCATATTATATTTAGTTTAGTGGAATTCTTAATAGAATAATCACAAGTAAAAACACCATCCCTTGGGATATTTTGGAATAGAGAAAAATTATAATCTTCCCCCCTCCCCATCACCTCCTTCAAAATATTTTTATATACTTCTAATCAATTGAAATTTTTGTCACAATCAGACTTTAGGAGAAATCGAAGGATAGAGAGTTATGGCTCTATTATAGAGGCAGCTTGGTGGCACAATGGGAAGAACGCCAGGCCCAGAGATAGCAAGACCAGGGCTCAAATATGGCCCCATGTGTTTACTAGTATTAAAGGGATTTTCTTAATCTCTCCCTCTGTCTCTTTAAGAGGCATGAAAGAGTGCAGAAGGATTTCTAATAGAACAGCACTGATGGGCTTCTAAGAGAGACAGAGACAGAGAGAGTGAGAGGGAGGGAGGGAGAGGGAGAGAGAGAGAGAAAGAGAGAGAGAGAGAGAGAGGGAGAGAGAGAAAGAGAGAGAGACAGAGAGAGACAGAGAGGGAGAGACAGGGACAGAGAGAGTGAGAGGGAGGGAGGGAGAGAGAGAAAGAGAGAGGGAGGAAGAGAGAGAGAGAGAGAGAGAGAGAGAGAGAGAGAGAGAGAGAGAGAGAGAGAGAGAGAGAGAGAGAGGGAGAGAGAGAGAGAGAGAGAGAAAGGGAGAGAGAGAGAGAGAGAGAGAGAGAGAGAGAGAGAGAGAGAGAGAGAGAGAGAGAGAGAGAGAGAGAGAGAGAGGAGGGAGGGAGGGAGAGGGAGAGGGAGAGGGAGAGGGAGAGGGAGGGAGCTGAGGATTTCATTACCTAGGAGACAAGGAAGATATATAAGGAAGGAATGAGTTGACAGTTGGGTTTTTTCCTCAGTACTTTGAGGGAGTAGGAGTCTGTCTCTGAGGCAAGGCACGACTGACAGTTTTACTATTGACAGTTGAAATAGAGAAACAGATTTAAGGAGTTCATAGATGATGAATATTTAATATTTAGTTTAGGTAGTTAGCTAGTGAATTAATTTCTAGATAGGCAGTGTAATTAGTTAGGCCTGGCCTAGCCAGGCAAGAAGAACCTGTCCTTGAAGACAGTTAGAATAGGGTTTTTCAGAAAGTTTAGATAGGATTAGGATTTTAGGTATAGTCATAAGATATTAGAGTAATAATCTCACTTCCCCCTTTCTATTTTCTATCTGCACTTCTTCCAAATTAAACTTAGTGATTTATCAAACTACTCTCCTCACTTTTGCCAAACTCCTACCAAAATTAACCCTTAACACTAGTTGTGTGCCTTTGGGCAAATCAATCAACATTTGACTCAGCTTCTTCACCTATGTTAATAGTACCCATTTCCCAGAGTTGTTGAGAGAGTTGAATGTATTAATATTTATAAAATGATTAGCACGTAATAGTGCCAACCACATAATAGGGATTATTTCTTATCCTTTTTGTTTTAATGGGAGAGTAGGGGGTTTATGAGCTGATCATATGAATTTTTAAAAATTCATTCATTCAACAAACACTAGATAAATACCTTCTATGTTCAGGACTATAGCTATTGGCAATCTAAGGATAAGACTGCATTCTGGTAGAGATGATAAGACAGTACTATGAATGAACAGGACTTATGCAAGAGAGGAGTATGGAGTGTTACTAGATCAGATAGAAGATAGGAATGTGAGCTTCAGATCTTTTAAAGAACTAGTTGGTCATGTTATCATCATCTCCCTTACAGACTGTCTCCTTGAGATGAGGCCAATTGCCTCTGGCAATCCCCTGATTTCCCATACCCCAGGGACAATCCTGGGAATACAGGAGATTGTTTCATGCCAGCCATTGACAAAAGTTGACATCCAAAAGAGATCATGTGAAATACGGAACCCTTGAGGTTTGTGGCTTGGCTATATTCATGGGCTGCTCTCATCTGAAATGTAGTAAGAGAACATGTTATTTTCAAAGAACAATTATGATTGTGAGAGGCAGGATGTCCCAATGGATACCAAGGGCAATCTTGGGGTCAGGAAGACCTTGATTCAAGTCCTATTTCTAATGCATACTAGCTGGGCTATCATGGACAAGTCATTTAAACTGTGAGCATTCAAAAAACATTCAAAGTCTTGTAGGAATATAGTTAGGTATAAGACTGGCTTTTCATTACAGTCTTTAAGGTAAGGCAATTTGCCCAGTTGCATGGATTAAGGGAATTTCCATTTTTGGAGTTCCCCAAAATGATGAAAACTCACAGTTCCAGACTCTTTTCTCCTCCATTATCCTTAACTTAAAAAACAATGATCATGCTTCTTTGGTAACTCTTAGGGTTGTATTATTGTTATTGTTATTTTTAGTTGTTTAAGCTATGTCTGACTCCTTGTGATCCCATCTGGGCTTTTCTCAGCAAAGATACTAGAGTATCCTTCTCCAGCTCATTTTTCAGATGAGGAAACTGAGGAAAACAGAGTTAAGTGACATGTCCAGGGTCACATAGCTAGTAAGTGTCTGGGGCCATATTTGAACGCAGAAAGATAAATACTCTGACTCCAGGTTTGGCTCTCTATCCACTCTACTACCATTATATAACTTGACAAGGTTAATATTAGAGGTTATTTGGAGAAACATAGCTTCATCATTATATGTTCAGAATATTTAGGTAGGAAGAAATTAGCATTAGCAAACAACAACTACATGCCATGCCTGGTGCTAAGTGCCTTCCAAATATTATCTAATTTGATTCTCACTGCAACCTTGGGAGGCAGGTGCTGTTATTATCTGCATTAAAAGTTGAGGAAACAGAAACACAGAAGTGAAGTGACTTGCCCAGAATTACCCAAGCTAGTGTCTGACACCAGATTTTTACTCAGATCTTCCTGATAACAAGCCCAGTGTTCTCTCCCGAGTACTAGACTTGCCCTTGGTTCAAGCTTTTCAGAGAGGGTGATGTCTGGATGTTTGTGCCTATTGGAAGGAACTCTTCCTTCTTCTCCAATTCATTGTGTATTGTCTCCTTATTGATAGTAGGTCCTATAACACCACAGCTTAAGGACTTTTGTGGAACTATAGCTTACTCCTTTCAGGTTATGTGGGAAGATGAATTTTTAAGAATAGTTTCTAATCTATCAAATATTTTTTTCTCCCCAGTTCTTTCATGAAACTGATGAGCCAATCTAAGGTTGTCATTACATCTGGCATGAATGAGACATTTATATAGCCTACTCATTCAAATGCCAGACTTTTATTGATGAGGTCCAAATCTGGAAATGAGAGAGGAAAAATATTCAGTTCGCCTGGACATCTCTATATTCTGTGGCTGTATCTAGGCTAAGATTTGTTTGTATAAAGTAAAAAAAAATCTGCTAAACATACAGCAAGGATGAAGATCATTACTCCCTTTGCCTCCTTACCTTTGCATCTGGGGTATCATCAGTCTTTTCCAGACATTCTCTTTCTATGGGAGTGATTTTCTATCTAGTCATTGTTTTTAGCTTCACCCCTCAAAGGATCTCCTTGAGTATTGTAATAGATACTAGTGAGGGGATATATTTGATGGGTCAATGATAACTAATAAATCAGGTAGTCATCTCCTTTTGCCTACCCTCCTCCCTCTATTCCTCCCTTCCTCCCTCTTTTTCCCTTCAGCTTCCCCTTCCCCTGTTCTTCTTCTGGTTTCTAAATCAGTCAGGGTGAGTTAATGATGTTTCAAATGAAAATACTCTCTATCTTCTTTTATATTAAGTAAGGGTTTATTTGGGGAAGACAGGAAAAGATGGAGAATGGAGGTAAGAGGGCTGGGGGTTTCCCTAATCCTATAATTAGCCTTAGATTGAAAGATATTGAGAGAAATGGTTGATAGGTCTAGTATTTCAGTCACTATCACCAACAGAGCAAGTCAGAGAGATATATGAACTATTGTCCATCTTCTTCTTCTGTCTTCAAAGTCCACCAGCCCACCTCCAGCTTGATTATCCCAAATCCCAGTGATAAACCCAGCTTCTTCCTTCCCTGATTCAAAGGCAACCAGGAAATCAGTCAGGACCCTGATTCAAAGGCAATCAGTATCAGCCAAGTTCAGAATTCAGCCACCAGTTGGTTTGGCTCCAAACTGTCTTTCCCAGGAACATTCCAAATCAGAATCCTCATTTGACTGACAAATTACCACTCAGCCACTGCTTCTGTCCTTTTGCATGCCTTATAATTTCTCTCTTTTCCACAAATTTAGCTTAGAAAATTGTTCAAAGTCTTAGGGAAGTAGGGACAGACATAAAATTACCCACGTATAGAAGTTAGATTACATTCTAATTATAGGTTATCAATTGTTAGTAATAGAAAATTTTACTTAGTTGAATTATAGAAATTGAATTAGGAAATAAGACAGTTACATATTCAAAATGCTGTTGAAATTGTTTAAAATTGTTCCATGATTTGTTATTCTTCTGCCTTTGAAGGCAGAAGAAGAAGGACAATAGTCCATATATCTCTCTGACTTGCTCTGTTGGTGATAATGCCTGAAATAATAGACCTATCAACCATTTCTCTCAATATCCTTCAATCTAAGGCTAATTATAGAATTAGGGAAACCCCCAGCCCTCTTACCTCCATTCTCCATCTTTTCCTGTCTTCCCCAAATAAACCCTTACTTAATATAAAAGAAGATAGAGAGTAATTTCATTTGAAATATCATTAACTCACCCTGATTGATTTAGAAACCAGAAGAAGAATAAGGGAAGAAGAAGCTGAAGGGAAAAAGAGGGGAGGAAGGGAGGCTGGAAGAGGGAGGAAAACTTGAGGAAGGGAGGGTAGGCAAAACAAGAAAGCTGCCTGATCCATTAGTTATCAAGTATCAAATATACCCCCCCAATATTATCTGTTACAGTATGTTCAGAGAATAATGTGGAGAACGAAGAACTCCTGCAACAGATGATCCAATTCCAGAAAAAATACTGTTGCTTTCCCTTTTCGCTCCATGCTTGCCTCTTTGGCAAGTTATATAACATAAATCAATAAAAGTCTCATTCATTTTATTCTAGAGATACCTCATCTAAGCTGAAAAAGTCCCCAGTAATTTTTTAGTGTTCTCTCTCTGTCTCTGTTTCTCTGTCTATCTCTGTCTGTCTGTCTGTCTCTCTCCTCTCTTTTTGTCTACATTTGTCTCTATTGTCTCTATTACTTCTGTTCTAATAAGCTCATTCCCTAGAATGAGATACATGTAAATAAAAAAATTGCTATGGTCAACCACACTTTCATCTTGTACTGATTTTTAATATTTAGTAAACTAAATTATAAACAAATGCTAAAGAGCAGATAGATTTGGATTTGGCACATGATCTTCTGTAAGAAGATGGAAGGGGACATGGGTGGGGAGGGGGGAATAAAGGAGGGGCCATTCAAAATGACCATTTGGGGTTGGTCTTCTCAAATGGAGTATTCGGCAATGACTAGTCAATTCAGACACACCACTTCTCTTAGTCTTAGAGTTTTTCCTGGGTAGCAGAGAAGGTGGGGACATGGCTAAGTCAAGTGGCTACTCCAACACCAGCAGCTCACCTGCATTTACATGCATTCCAGTCTTTCAAAAACCATGCACAGGACATCCAAGTTTATCCAATACCCGTCCACATCTCATCTCTCACAAGACCAATAGTAGCACTGTTGCTTTAAGGTATCTTTTCTCCTTAGAAAAATAAATAAAAACAAATAGAAATTCCCATCATGATCACAAGACTATACCAGGTACTCTAAATCTTTGGTAGAGGGATGCTACACTTCTTTTCAAAACAGGTTTTAAAGGCTTTTTGTTTTTATATAGCATATATTTCAGAATTCAGTTTCTTTCTTCCACCAAGGAAAGAAGTGTAATTTCCTCCTCTCAAATCAAAGATTAAATAATAATAATAATTAGTAAAATCAACTAATTGACCACATTTGACAGAACATACATTCCTCACTCATAGCCTACCACTTCTCCAGTGATTTAAAGGACATACACTTTCTGTTTTCTTCTCTGGGGCTAAGCCTGGCCACCATAATTACAAAGAAGTAATTCAATTTCATATTGTTCTTTCCATTTATATATAAGATGCTATTATCTCCTCCTCCTCCTCCTCCTCCATCTCTTCCTCATTCTTATTATCCTTCTCTTTCGTCTACTCCTCTGCCTCCTCATTTTCCTTCTCTTATTTCTTCTCCCTCTCTTTCTCCCTCTCCTTCTCTTTCTCCTCTCCCAGTTGTTAGTGACTCCTTGGGTAGGTTCTACCCTTTCCTCCAATTCCCCAGCCTCTTAAGAATGTACCATGTAGCTGTGCTCTTTGTGGTGGCAAAAAATTGGAAAATGAGGGGATGCCCTTCAATTGGGGAATGGCTGAACAAATTGTGGTATGTATTGGTGATGCAATACTATTGTGCTTAAAGGAATAATAAACTGGAGGGATTCCATGGGAACTGGAAGGACCTCCAGGAATTGATGCAGAGTGGAAGGAGCAGAACCAGGATAATGTTATACACAGAGACTGATACACTGTGGTACAATCGAATGTAATGGACTTCTTCATTAGTGGCGATGCAGTGATCCTGAACAACCTGGAGGGATCTAGGAGAAAAAACACTATCCATATCCAGAGGAAACACTGTGGGAGTAGAAACACGGAGGAAAAACAACTGCTTAAATACATGGGTCGAGGGGATATGGCTGGGGATGTAGACTCTAAATGAACATTCTAGTGCAAACATCAACAACATGGAAATAGGTTTTGATCAAGGACACAGGTAAAACCCAATGGAATTTTCCATCAGTTATGGGAAGGGATGAGGGTAGGGGAGGGAGGGAAAGAATATGATTCTTGTAACCAAGGAATAATGTTCTAAATGGACTAAATAAATGAAAAAATAAAATAAAATAAAAAGAACTTACCATGTTGGCACCAGACTTAGTGTGGACACTGGATAAGCTTAACCCAGTGCTGCTCCAGAACTCCTAAAATCAAATGATCCATCAGCTTTAACCTCCCTGGTAGTGGCAAAGCATTTCTGAATAGGTATATTTGGGAGATAACATGATACAGTGGAAATAATATTGGTTCTGGAGACAGAGGACCTGGGACAAATTCTACTATCAGTTATTTAATATTTTTATGACATTGGGCAAATCACTTAAATTCTCTGAGTCCTAGTTTCCTCATCTACAGAATGAAAAGATTGAACTAGATGACCTCTAAGGTCTCTTCTTGCTCCAAATATAGGATCTTATGGTCATCAAAATGGTTCTAAGGAAAACAAAGATTTTGTGTTCATAGTGTTCCCTCACCCTGCCCCAAATAATACTGTCTGACACCTTCGTCATTGTAGCACATACATTTACTCTATCTCTCAGGTAGAATAACAACATTTTATAAATATGAAGGAGGTTGTCAATTCCATAGAGATAAGAATACTTGAATTTGGAGTTGAGAAAATCTGGGTTCAAATTTTGGCCATACCACTTACAGGCTTAGGGAACTCATAACTCCTTTGGCCTTCATTTTTTATCCATAAAATAAGGAGATTGCCCTAGGAGATCTCTAAAGTACCTTGCAGCTCCCCATCAATGATTTATGACTCCCTTTCATTAGTTATCCAGTCAGTCCATATATATGGAGGCATGGAATGGGCAGAGGGGAGGTGACGGGTTGGTGTCTTTGTTTATTTGGATGGAATTACATCTTTTAAAGTGTTTTTTTCTTTTGAGATGCTCTTGCTTCAAATAAATAAGCTTTTCAGTGATTTTTCTTGGGGGGGGGGAAGAGGAGAATGTGATCATCTTCCTAGAACATGAGTAAATTTCCTAGAAAAATAGCAGTAGGGAACACAGAGCACAGTTAAAGAATTGCATCATGTCCTTGGGGCAATGATGCAATACACAGGTCACTGGAGGAAAGAAGTGAAAATCTAATTTCAGAAGGTATTTTCATTCCCTCCAAAGGAGTAAGGGCAGTTATAAGGACAAAATTCAGAATAACATAATTGATTTTCTGGCTTTAGCTACTGGAGCCCATCATAATGCCATTCTAATGATCAAATCGTAGGGCATGTAGGTTAGTTCAAGGCAGCATTCTGAGCCATATTTTCACATAGGGACAGTTTTCCCACTGAAAGGTCAGAAGAATGTGATACAGTACTATTCTTGTGCTAACAGGATTCTCTTTGTAGAGACACATTAGATGCTCATGCAAGAAAAGGAAAGCAACAGAATCACCAAAAGTTTAAATTATTTGTATCGAGAGGTCAACTTGACAATTGAATTTTTCAATTTTCCTTAGAATCCACTATTGACATTACTAGACAAATACCTGATAAACTAGTTAAAACATTTGGAAATGATATTGGTTTTGTAGTCAAAAGACCCAGGCCTAATTCTCCCACTTATTAATTATGTTACCATAGGCAAGTCCCTTGACCACACTGTGCCTTCATTTTCTCATCAGTTTAAATAAAGAAGTTAGATCAGCTGATTTCCAAGGTCCATTTGGCCCTGATATTCTGTGATCCCTTGAAAAATTCAGTAGGAGGCCAATCCCTATCTTATGTTTCATCCATGGGTACCACAGAATCAATGCCAAACATAGCACGATAGCAAATTTTATGGAATCTCAGAATTGAAAGAGATTTAGGAGAAAAGGTATAAATCAATGAAAAAAGTATATACTATGTGTAGAACACTACAGAGAAGCAATATATAACTTTCCCCTCACAACAGAAATGTGGGGGTCTACTAGAACAGAATATTACAAACATTTTCAAATGGATTTTTTGCTTAATTACTTTTATTTATGTATAAGAGGATGTTGAAATGGCTGATAATGTTATAAAAGTCAACAAGGAAATATATTTAAAGAAAAAAGGAATGGGATGGAAACTCAGAGGCTATCCCAGAAGGCGATTAGGATTTATTCCATAACATACCTGATATGTGATCATTCACATATCATCATCTTTCCTCAGGAATAGGCTTAAAATAGACTATGGCTGGTAGGATTTTATGAGTGCTAGAAGACCCTACTAAACCCATTCTAATTCCCCATGATATCTGGTAATAGTGCCCATGAAATGACTTAAAATAATAATGGCTTATTTATATAACATGCTAAAGTTATGGAATTCTTACTACATGTTCTGTGCAAGTATACTGTGGTTACATAACTAGTAAATAATAGATCTGGGAATTAATTATAGCCATCTTAAGATAAGGAAACTGAGGCTTAGAGAAGTTGGGTTTCATAAAGGGATAGTATAATCGAGGGTTGTCTTTCAGCATATATAGAGAAAAAAGTGGAGACCTTCCTTCTCAAAGTGGGGATCAGGGGAGACAGCAATTGTAATGGAGAAAAGGTTTGGGATGGTAAAGGGAACAGAATCTAGGAAAGACAGCTGATGTTTAGGATTTGGCTCAGAGAGAGAAGAGGGGGTTTGAAGATTTTCCCCCTTCTGTCTTCCCTCCTTAGCTAAGGCAGCTCTCCCAGATTTGCTCTTGTCCCTCTTGTCCCCCCTCCACTACTTGAGACCAAAGGGTTTCTTCCTAGGAAGATGTCTTTCCCCTTGATCTGTTCAATCACACTTGATTCACAGCTTGGGGAAAAGATAACTACTTTAATGTCAATTAAATCTGGGTAATACCAAGGAATAACTGGCAAGGAAAAGAATGGGAAAGGGAAGTGGGGAAAGGGGGTTCCTGTCTCTATCTAAAACCCTTTTCTCTCCCTCCTTGAGTTTGGGGGGAATTCAGGCTTTGGCAGCCTAAGTGCCCTCATAGATAGTCAGGTTGGCTGACTCTGGGTTTGGTTCCTTGGCCACAGTTCAGACCCAGGGCAACAGGAGCTGAGGTAGTCTGACAGAGATTCAAAATGCCTTTTCTCAGGGTTCTCTTCAGTGAGTCTTTTCAATTGGGAAATGTTGGGGGGAAGGATTTCCAGTCCCAAGCAGAAAAAAGTGGGTAACCCTCAGGAGAAAGTCTTAATCCACCTTCTCTCTTCAGTTTCTCCAGACTGAGAGACCAACAACTCTTTTGAAGGGAAATTCCTGCTTCTCCTCAAGATTCCATCCTGCTTTGTTGAGGTGATCAGATCCACACACTCTTCAGCCTGGCGCTTTTCTTATGTGCCAGCCTCTGTCCCAATAGAGTACATTTGTTACTAAGAACCCACGTTCCCTGATTCCACCTCCCTAATATTAGCAGGAATTATTTTTTTAAATTAACATGGAAAATAGCCAGCAGAGGCCAGGCAGGAATAATGAAAGGTCTCTAGATTTGGTTGATAAGGGCAGACTGAGGAGTGGAATGGGCAGGTGGGAAGCCCTAAGTAGTCGTGGCCTGGCATGGGGGTACAGTAGAGATGTGGTCATGGAAGATACAGTAGGGGCTAGTAAGAGTCAAGATGATGGAAGGAAATTAGTGAAGACAACTTCTCTTATTACATCATTTTGTCTACAGATGATACTGTTTGTGATGCTTAAACAATTCAATAGATTTTTGTGACCTTGTATTATAATGAGATGTGAACTTTGGGGAAAGGGAGAAAAGAATTCAGACCACAAGTGAACAGTCTGGTGGCCATTTATACAGATTTCTAGAGATCTCTCAGACATTAAATGTCAGTAATGGAAGCTGGCCAATGAGAGTAGTTCATAAAGATCTTGCTTTCATATTGCTGTTAAGAAAATGACATAAAAGCTAGAAGTTCTTCTTCAAACTTGTGCTTTCAGGCACTTCTCTTTTTAAAAAGCATGGGTTGGATGGAGAGCCAGGCCTAGAGACGGGAGGTCCTAGATTCAAATCTGACCTCAGACACTTCCCAGCTGTGTGACCCTGGGCAAGTCACTTGACCCCCATTGCCTAGCCCTTACCACTCCTCTGCCTTGGAGCCAATACACAGTATTGACTCCAAGATGGAAGGTGAGGGTTTAAAAAAAAAGCATGGATTGGAGAGGTTCAGGTGGGGTTCAGTACAGTAAGAACAAAGATTTAAGTCAACTTTTCATTTCTTTCAGTGCTGGTGTACCTTAGAACATCCCATCTCTTTTTGTGCATTCTCATAAGCTATCTGAGTTGTAGGGAAGTGAATGGGAAAGAGGGAAGAGTCTGTGAAGTATTTCATTATTTGGTTAAGGTGGTCCACGTTTTCCCCTTCCTTTTTTTAATTAGGGTTGTTGAAGATTAACCCCAACTGAAACACATAAAAGGGAGGCTAGTCAGACAGAAACTAATGAGACTTGCCTGTGTTTTCCTTGGGGTCCTGTATAGTCCCATGATCAGATCTTGAATTTCTTGGGATTCAGGAAACAGAGCATCTCCAAGAGGGGACCTGAATTGTGCTTACATGTTCTATCTCTGTAGCCGTGGAGCCAAGTATCCAATCCTTTATGCCTGAGCCCAATCCCACATCTCTGGGGTAGAATACCCAATGGTGAATGACTCCATGACAAACAATATGTACCAATGTTCTACCCTTTCGATGTAACTGTTTAGATTAAAAAAGAAAGAAGAAATAGCTAGAATTTCTGAAAACAGTACACACTTCAGAGAGAAGTAGGCAGATTTAAAAGACAGTCCTCAAATTGGTTGAAAAATGAAATCTGGAAAGAATATTTTATGTGGAAAGTGCCAGGTTGGTGGAGACAAAAAGTAATCAAAACAAAGAATGGAAAGAGAACAAGGAGTCAATAGAAATGCTTTCTAAATGTGAAAGCATCTCAGATTTCTTCATTTCTTAGATATTCAAGAGTAATTATGATCCTCATCCAGATTAAATGCCTGTTAAAAACCAGAAATGAAACAATTATGCTTTGTTAAAGAAATGCAGGCTTGCTATGACACTATTCCTAAAGCAACCCCACATTGCCGGGAAGCTGCTCATGTCAAGAAATCATGCAGTTCCTTCAGTGTCAATACTGATCTTGAAAGAGCATTTTCCATGAAGTATGGAACACTTGATCCAATCTTATTGTCAAACCTATTACAGTTACTTTAAAAAATATTATTTACCATATTGCTTTATTTTGACTCTATCACTGGGAAACTCAGACTGGTTCTCATCTTGAAATTAACTTTAAGGAATCTTTATCGCAATTGCATATTTAAACACCTTCTGCATTTGGGGACTTTCATTGTCTTTGTGGAGAAGTGAGCCCGTTGCACTTGAAGCTTTTGTGTTGATTGGCTACTTTTGCTCATGATTTGTGTTAATTTTATCTTCTTTTTTAAAAGAGGAATTATATGTTCATTATTTTAAGTTGTAAGGTCACAGATTCATGCTTTAGGATTGAATTGAAAAAAGTGCACTTTCAGTATCCATATGGCCACTTAGTGGCTTGACATGCCATTTCTCCCATGGAGAGCTCTTTGAGGGCAGCGATGTCTTTTGGTCCCTGCCTTTCTTATTATCCCCCGTGTTTAGTACAGAACCTGACATACAGAATGTGTTTAATAAATGCTTATTGACTGACTAAATTAAATTTTTAGCACTTAATACAAATCTAGTAATATTAGTCCATAAGAGAAGACTTTGCTAGATACTTTGAAAAGGCCATAGATCCCCTTTTCCATCCTGAATTGCCTCCACTTTTCCTTATCTGCCATGGCAAGTAAGCCATCACATGCTGACTAAATTTTTGGATGAATCCTATTCACACGTACCAAAAGTTGATTTTTCAATGATAGAGTTTATCCTGGAGTTAGAGGACCTAGATTCAAATCCCACCTCTGATGCTTGCTGCCTATATGGCATTTTAACTTCCTTGGATCTCATTTTCTCATCAGTAAAGTTAGTGTATTAGATTAGATGACCTTTGAAGTCCCTTCATCTCTCTCTATATGATTCTATTCTTTTGGTCAACGTCAAAGTCTTCCCAGGTTTAATGGTTAGTTAAGAAGACCTCCTGGATCTCAAAACCTTCAGGAATCCAAGGGTCACTTTTGGCCAAGATAGCTGTCTAAATTGAACTAGACCACCCAGTTCTACAATACTATTAAAAAAAACCCTTAAATTTTGTATCACACCAGATAATGATAAATAAAGATGAGAAACAAATGATCGCTCTAAAAGTGAGCAAGAAGTTATCCAGAAACCCATGAGTAATAGGATAGGGTACCACCAACAGAGTCAGCAATAGTGCAGACAACCAAGCCAGAAGTGTCCTGACACAGGTCAGAGACATGGATGATCCAGAAACATATGTCACTTGCAGGACTCTGGTTTTAGTAAGAACAAAAGTCAATTTCCCTTCTTCATACCCCATCCCCGCTTACAAAGTTCCAAGAGAGTGAGAGATTCACATGATAGACAGAAAGTCATAAGGTTGTGCTTGAAAGCCAATGAAGCAGCAATGGCCACCATAGAACAGTAGAAATCAGCCTGGGCACATTGGGATTCCAAGTTCTTTAGCACTCTATAGAAGACCCTGAAAATACAGTAGCCTAACCTCAAAGACTCAGAGGGACCTAGCCCCAGGAAATAGAAGTCAATGTCAGAAAACAGAAATCTAAGTGTCCCGGAGAAATATGATGAGGGTAGACCTTTCTGCCCAAAAGCATAGCAGGCAGTAAGTTCAGCTCTATTACAAAGTTCCAGAACAGGAAGTAAAATCGAAGGAATGAATAAATGAAAGAAGACACCAATAAGAATAAAAATGATTGTAGATCTAGATATCTTTTGAGAGTCGAGCCTGCAGTCTGTCAAAGCCAAGGGTCCTTCTGTCTAGGTGGAGTGGTCAGGTGAATAATGAAGAGGTGAGAGACAACTGAGTGCTCAGACTTGCAGGCTTCAGACAGCTGTTCTGCCTTGGCACAGAATTTGTGTTTATTATATAGCTTCAGTGAGTACATGCTTTCCTGGCACATAATCATTTTTCAACATACATGATCTTCTACAGATAACTGGATATGTCACACATTAACAAATCACTTAATCAGCATTCTGTGATCATTTACCATGTTGCTACAACAGAATTTTCTTGATGGAGATGAATGGCATAGATAGGGTGATTTGGAGGTTAGTTCTTCCTGACCTGTGGGATAACCAGCTAGGAGAATCATTGTTGCTTTTGATTCGCTTTCACAATTAATCACAATTACTTAGGAGATGGGTAAGAAAACATTTCATAGCTAGGTATGGGGTTAGGGGATAATTTAAGACAGATTGAAATCAGAAATTTCTTCAATTTCAAAGTTACATTTTTCTTGCATTGCATCAAAGCCCCTTAGCAATATTGCCTGGCTATCATAAATAAAGTGAAGTGTGTCAGTAGCTTGTGCTTCAGAGGAGCAATTGATATGCCTGTGTGTTTGACCAACAGATGGGGGGCCTCTGAATGTGCCTCTGCTAAGAGAGATAGGAGGGAGTAATGGGTAATGATCTTTAGGTTTTAATTCGGTGAATGAAACCTTGTTAGGGTAAGAATCTGGGGGGATTGAAGTGGGACATATGTGTGTTAATCCTGTAAGTATTTGCTCTTATATTATTTCTCTTGTACTGGGAAGAGAACAATCCCATTAGTAAGGGAAGTTAGAGAGAGAAGTCACACAGAGGGGGCTGAGTGGATGTCTCATTTTTTCTGAAGGCTGCTCTGCAGTCTTCATTTCCCAAAATGCGACTCTGTCAGACATCGGAGGTATGACAGTTCTCCACAGATATAACTTACAAATAAGGAGAGAATAATGTCATAACAAGGTCAATTAATGACTCAAGAAATAATTAATTTTCTATAAGACTTACTTGAATAACTAAAAGAAATAAAGCATGTGTGTGTGTGTGTGTGTGTGTGTGTGTGTGTGTGTGTGTGTGTGTGTGTGTGCAATCAGGTGGCTTAGTGGATTGAGAGCCAGGACTAGAGACAGGAGGTCTTGGGTTCAAATGTGGCCTCAAATACTTCCTACCTATGTGTCTCTGAGCAAGTCACTTAACCCCATTGCATAGTACTTACCATTCTTCTGTCTTAGAAGTGATAAGCAGTATTCATTCTAACATAGAAGATAAAGGTTTAAACAAAAACAAAAACAAAACAAATTAAGCAAGTGAATAGAATAGACAAAACATAAATCAATGCTTCCATGAAAAAATAAATGTTAGAAAAAGGGGACAGCTGGGTAGCTCAGTGGATTGAGAGGCAGTTCCAGAGATGGGAGGTCCTAGGTTCAAATCTGACCTCAGACACTTCCTAGCTCTGTGACCCTGGACAAGTCACTTAAACTCCATTGCCTAACCCTTCCCACTCTTCTGTCTTAGAACTAATATACAGTATTGATTGTAAGATGGAAGGTAAGGGTTTTTTAAAAAAAAGAAATGTTAGGAAAAAAATAAAAAAATTAAAAATATGTAAACTATGTGATATTAAAAACAATTGAACTAGAAAATAAGTAAAGTAGATTTAATTTAAAAATCACTGGTCTTACCAAAAGCCATGATTTTGTAAAAAACCTATTTAATATATCTCATGAAAACATAAATGAAAGCTATCTAGATATGTTAGAGCCAGAGACCTAAGTGAATGTATTAAAAATCCACTAATCACTTCCTCAAATAAAAGGAAATGTCTCAGGAATGTCAAAACCAAAATCAAGAGTTTCCCTATGGAAGAAAAAAGTCTTATTCATCTAGATAGGAGCTCAAGTAGCAAAAATCCTTAGACAGAATAAATCAAGACCTAGCACCTTCAACCATAAATGAGAGGAGACCTTGGAATACAATATTCTTAAAGGCAAAGATAAAGGCTTACAATAAGGAATAACTTACCATTCCTATGGGGTAAAAATGAATTTTAATGGAATAGAAGATTTTTATTCTTCTTTGATGAAAAGACTAGAGGTTTGTGTGTGTATGTGTGTGTGTGTGTGTGTGTGTGTCTGCGTGCATTTGAAAATTTTATTTAATTAGCCAATTTAAAATATTTTCCCTTGGTTATAAGAATCATGTTCTTCCCCCCCCCCCCCCACTCCCTGCCTACTGGGTTTTACATGTGTCTTTGACCAAAACATGTTTCCATATTATTGGCATTTGCACTAGGGTGATCATTTAGAGTCTATATCCCTAGTCATATTCCCATCAACCCATGTAGTCAAGCAGTTGTTTTTCTTCTGTGTTTCTATACCCACAGTTTTTTCTCTGAATGTGGATAGTGTTATTTCACATAAATCCTTCCAAATTGTTCTGGATCACTGCATTGCTTCTAGTAGAAAAGTCCATTACATTCGATTGTACCACAGTGTATCAGTCTCTGTGTACAATGATTTCCTGGTTCTGCTCCTTTCGCTCTGCATCAGTTCCTGGAGGTTGTTCCAGTCTCCATGGAATTCCTCCACTTTATGATTCCTTTGAGCACAATAGTATTCCATCACCAACATAGACCATAATTTGTTCAGCCATTCCCCAATTGAAGGGCATCCCCTTGTTTTCCAATTTTTGGCCACCACAAAGAGCGCTGCTATGAATGTTCTTGTACAAGTCTTTTTCCTTATTATCTCTTTGGGGTACAGACCCAGCAGTGCTATGGCTGGATCAAAGGGCAGACAGTCTTTTATCACCCTTTGGGCATAGTTCCAAATTGCCCTCCAGAATGGTTGGATCAATTCACAACTCCACCAGCAATGCATTCATGTCCCAACTTTGCCACATCCCCTCCCAAATTTGTTTCCTTTGCAGTCATGTTAGCCAATCTGCTCGGTGTGAAGTGATACCTCAGAATTAGAAAAGACTAGAGTTAAGTAAGTACTTTGCAATGTAATTATGTGTACAGAGAAACCTAGAAATGTGAAACATTTTAAGTAACAAAAAGAGACTGCTACTGACATAATGCTAATATTTTCCTAAGGGAAGATTCTTTGGGAAAGCTATTGAAAAAGTTAAGTAAAAGAATGAGGGATAATGTTGATAGTGGAATGGTTCCGTTTCAGAATGCATTTCTATGAAGGGTGCTCATTTTGGCAAAAGAAGGAATGGTAAAAGAAACACAATAGGGAGGAAGTGATGAACGGAGACCAGTCATTTTTCAGTCTATGTGAGAGCTGCCAGCACCTAAATCTAAATGAAGGTTACAAATGATTGCAACATGCTTTACATATATTATCTAATTGGATCCTCACAACAACCCTGCAAGATGGGTGCTGTAATTGTCCTTGTTTTACAAATAAGGAAACTAAGACAGATGGCAGTTAAATAACTCGCTTAGTTATTCATCTAGTGGGTGTCTGAGACAGAATTTGTTCTCCACCTCAATTGCAGGTTCTGCATGTTATCTAGCTATCGATTCTTAACTGGATGATACCAGCTATGTATAGGAGGAGTTCAAGGAAGGATGAGAAAAGCACGACCTTGAGCAGAAGGTTGGGTGAAAACAGGTCCCTCCCTGACCTGACCAGTGCCCGAATGAGAATTCCCTTTACCATATTCCCAACAACATGATCACAGAATCCTAGAAGTGCACAATTGGAAGAGGTTTCAAAAGCTGCATCTTGTAAAACCTATACCTGATCATGAATCTCTTCTGTTTGATACCTGACGGTATTTATTTAGCCTTTATTGAAGATGTCAAGAAAAGCTCAACAGCTCTTATGGCAGACTTTGAGATACCACTAACTGTTGGGAATATTTTCCTACATTGATACCCTTAAATTTCTACACATTGTTCTGAGTTTTGCTGCCTGGGGTCAAATAGGACAAATCGAGACCATCTGTTTCAAGTGATTTAAGACAGCTATCACATTCCCCATAAACCATCTCTTCCCTAGGCTAAATAGCCCCAGTTCCTTCAACTGATCTGATACAAAATGAATTCAAAGTCTTCTCTTCTGGCTACCTAAAGTTTGTCAACATCCTTCTTAAAACATGGCTCCTAGAACTGAGTGTAATTGATTAAAGTGGAATCTAAGTCTGTATTCATGTGTCTATAAGTAGATTATGTTCATATCTATCAAATATGTATGTAAGTGGAATGTGTATGTGTATTACATATATACATATACATATAAATTTAAGTTTTTCAAGGTTTCTTACTTATCTCATTTAATCTTTATAACAACCTTGTGAGTTGGGTGCAATTATTATCCCCATTTTACAGACAAGGAAACTGAGGCTATGAGATTCTAAGTGACTTTCCAAGAGTAACACAACAAGTAAATGTAAGAGGCAGGATTAACACTTTGCCTTTACTAATACCAGTTTGACTTCAAAGTAGTAAGGGAAAGTTTTAAGGAGGGAAAAGTCATTTGAACTAGACTTTGCAGCATGGATTAAATTTGAATAGGTGAGGGAGAAGAAGGAGGACGATCCAGTTAGAGGGAAGAGTATCTGAATACTCTTCATAGTAAGCATGGTGACTATGGAATTGTTTGAGGACCTATCTCATTGGATTCATTCACTTTTCCTAGGAATGTGGGTTGGATCGATATGAAGAGCCACAGCTTGAAAGTCAGAGATATTCGGAGCTCGTGAAATAAACATTAAAGAGTCTTCCTTCACTAAAGCTCGACTGTGTTGACTCCTTATGGCAGGCAGGTTATTCTGGTCTGTCCCAGAATGAGTGCTTAATAAATACTTTTTCATTCATTCATTTCAATTCATCCCTTATTCATTCCTTCATGTATGATGTCAGTAACTTGTACGCTCTGGCTGTTTCTACCAGGAGGGAAAGGCTTTGAGTAGTGGCTGGCAAATGATTGCATGTCTGCCCTCCGAGGAGCAACCTAGTTAAGTAGAGACTTGTCATCAGTAGGTTAGACATTAGGTCTAGACATTTTCAGCCATGACAGCTCATGAAAACTATCTACTAATACACAGAAAGGTGGGGAACACCCATACCAATGAAAACATGGATCCATGAAATCTTGAAGAAATTTCTGTTCTCAGTCAGAGGAATGATGTAAAAAAAACATGCTTTTAGAAGGATTGAACAGGTATGGAGGATGGTTTAGCAAAAGGAAAGGATATAGGCTCCTGGAGATCCTGTGATAAGCAGAATAATACATTAATTCAGGCATAAAAAGTCAAGATACTGGAACTAAGAGAAGAGAAAAAAGAAGATATGAACCTGAAAGATGCTTTGAAGGAAGAATTAGATATAGGGAATAAAAGAGTGCGATCGTGCAAAGATAACCTGAAACATAACATCAGAAAAGCAGGATCAGTTAGTCTAAGATCATCCAGAATTTCAAACAGCACATTTATCTTCTCCTCTTCCTTTCACTGAACTCCCACTTCAGTTACTTAGCAAAACTACTTTTTAAAAACATCTGGAAAAAAGCATGATAGTTGGCCTGACAAAGAGCCTGGAAAAAGTCTAAAATACAATTTCTCCAAGGGCAGGTTGACTTTTTTTAGAATTGATAGCCAACAATAAGGCCTGGAATTCTGATGACACTGTGTACTGTACGTCTGAGAGCCAATGTACCTACCTCTCAAAAGGATGGTCTAAAGACAGTAACTGGGAGTTGAGCAATATAACAGGTTCTAGGAGGATATTATAATTTAAGCATATTTTTATGGGTCTGGGTCTATGATTTAATCAGTAGTAGGAACTTCTTTAGCAATGATGATTGAGATTTGTTTTTCAGCTTTTCAACATTCAAAGAATGGCATGGAGTCATTGAGAGGTTAAATTATGTTTCTAGGGTCATACAATCAGTATGTTCCTAAGGCAGGATTTGAACTTGGGTCTTCATGACTCCAAAGCAGCCTCCACACATTAAATTGCACACCCCCTACTAAATTTCCTATTCTTATCACTTCAAAACAAAACAGAATAGTCCCTGCAAAGGTCCGAGAGTTCTGGTTCTTCAAGAGTGTATATAAAAGCATAGGGAAAAGTAGAAATGGCAGGGTATATATCTTACTATTCTAAAGCATCATCTCTGGACTTTGTTTTTCAGATGCAAAGGCAAAGGAATTAGAAGCAACATATTTCCTTTAAAGGCTAATTTTATTCCACATTTATAGTCTAGGTTGGCAGAAAACTGACCCTGTCCTGTACTTGCTCAAGGTACATGCTTGTGATTAATCCATTTTAAAAGGACCTAGCTTAGGTGGCCACAAGGATAGAGTGCCAGACCTGTTGTCAGGAAGACCTGAATTGAAATCTGGCCTCAGACCCTTCCTAGCTGTATGACCCTGGGTAAATCACTTAACCCTGTTTGCCTCAGTTTCCTCATCTATAAAATAAGCGGAAGAAGGAAATGGAAAACCATTCTAGTACCTTTGCCAAAAAAACCCCGAGTGAAGTTACGAAGAGTCCAACATGAGTGAAACGACTGAACAACACCAAAAGAGAACATTTATAAGATCTGGACTTGAGCAACTGCCTAATAAAACCTTTAGACAGCCTATGTGATTGAGTGCTATTCTTAGAAGCCCATTTCTCTCCTGTCATTCAGGGGCTTTTCTCACCTCACTCTCTTTTCTGAAATAAACACTAACCACAAAATAGTTTTATCCAAAATGTTGAAAAGAGCTCTTTTTAATTCAATAAGCAACCCAAAGTCTATGTAAAGAGTCTGCATGGGCCAGCTATCTTTTACCAAAAGTTTCCTAGTGTAAACAGATGCCTCTGATGTAAGGGTTGGCTCTGCCCTGGCTCCAACCACTGACGAGGAAGAACATCTGGCAAAGCCTGCAAGCAGAAAAATGTTTCCTTAGGAAAAATTAAAAATTGCAGATACTTAAGGCTAAAAAAATCCACTGAGCAATGGATTTTCATCCTCCAATAATCATTATTGCTCTGCTCTCTGCATTAATGGAATCAATTTCAAAAGAAACTAAATTATTTATTTAAAGAGACACCTGAAAAATGAGAAACCAATTATGGATTTTGCTCCCTCCTTAATTCTTTATAGAGTCTACAATTTTAATGATTACCTTTTGAAATGAGGAAAGAATACTCAGGATCCAGAATATATTTGTTCCTCATCCTTGAGGCAAAAATTGCTAAGTTTTATAGTACCATAAACTTAAAGCTAGAAGGAACTCTTTTAATTTATAGATGAAGAAATTGAGGATCAGAGAATTTATATAACTTGCTCAAGTTACCACATAGGTGGTAGCATGATTTGGTTTCATGTTCAGGTCCTTTGACTCCAAGCATATTTTCTTTACCTATCTCATGCTATTTCCCTCAACTATGAAATGTTTCCTCTAAAAAATTGTATGGATACAAATCATGGAACAACACAATTTCTGAATAATCAAAATTCCAGGTGACCAAAAGGAAACAAAAGAGAGATGTATATTATGTACAAATAGTTTGAAAACCAGCATTTATTATATGCCTGTTATGTGCCAGGGCAGGATGCTAAGTGCTAAGGATGCAAAGAAATAAAACAAAACAAACAAAAACCCAGTCCCTGCAAACTTCTGGGGCAGAGCCAAGATGGAGGAATAAACCAGAGCAGTTCTGGGTCACCATGAGTATCCTCTCTGACCAAAATTAAAATATCACCACAAAACTAATACAGGAGTGAAAGAACCAACAAGGAGACAGGGTGAAACAATTATCAAGAAAAGAGAACTCAAAAGGTAGGCAGAGAACAACTGGGGCACTGGGGTGAGAGGAGAGCAGAGCCAACAAGAGATTGTAGCAAAGAGGGAAGAGCAAGTCAAGAGCAAGCTACACTTCCACCCTGAACCCCACATCTACTGTCACAGGTTCAGAACCTAAACTCAATCCAACATTCAGATCCTGAGATCCTGCTGGGGCAAATAGTGGTACAAGCCAACCCACACCCCTTAAAATTTCAAACCTGTAAAGAAGTCCAGAGTCTTAGCCCAGGGTAATCTGGGCTGAAATGGGTTGATCCATGTGCACCCAAAGTAAAGCCAGGAATCCCAGTCTGGGATTGGGATGAGGACATAGTTGATAGTGAGGACCCAGTTCATAGGCAGGACTTAAAGAGTCCTATGATATGATATGATAGAGGGTAATACACAGTAATCATAATGCTGAATGTTAATGGGATGAATTCACCCATAAAACAGAAGCAAATAGCAGAGTGGATTAAAAACCAGAATCCTACTATATGTTGTTTACATGAAACACATTTGAGGCAGAATGACACACACAGATTAAAGGTAAAAGGATGGAGCAGAATTAATTATGTGTCATCTACAGTAAAAAAAAAAGTGGGAGTAGTAATTATGAAACCAGAAAAAGCTAAAGTAGACACTGATCTGATTAAAATAGATAAGGAAGGAATTATAATTTGCTAAAAGGTACTGTAAACGATGAAATAATATCATTATTAAACATGTATGCACCAAATGGTATAGCGTCTAGATTTTTGAAGGAGAAATTAAAGGAGCTTAAGGAGGAAATAGACAGTAAAACCAATCTAGTGGGGGATCTCAACCTTCCCCTTTCAGAACTAGATAAATAGGGATCAGCTAGATGGCTCAGTGGATTGATAGCCAGGCCCAGAGACAGAAAGGCCTGGGTGCAAATCTTACCTCATATACTTCCTAGCTGGGTGATCATGAGCAAGTCACTTAACCCCCATTTCCTAGCCTTTACCACTCTTCTGCCTTAGAACCAATATACAGTATTGATTCTAAGATAGAAGGTAAGGGTTAAAAAAAAAACCTAGATAAATAAAACCAAAAAAAAAAAATAAATAAGAAAGAAGTAAGGGAAGTGAACAAAATGTTAGAAAAATTAGTGTTAATAGATATCTAGAGAAAATTAAACAGGGATGAAAGGAATATACCTTCTCAGAAGTACATATTAGGGCATAGAAATATTGCAAACAAATGCAGAAAAGCAGAAATAATAGGTGCAGCTTTTTCATATCATAATGCAATAAAAATTATAATTAACAAGGGTCCATGGAAAGGCAAATTTAAAATTAATTGAAAACTAAATAATCTACTTCTTCAAAACTAGTGGGACAAAAAAAAAGAAATCATGGAAACAATTACAGACTTTGTTAAAGAAAATGACAATCTCTGAGTGCCCAAAGCAACAAATTTGAGGAGGAGATCAAAGAATTGGGTTTGCAACTTAAAAAATAATAAGAACAAATTAATAATAATAATAATAATAATAATATTAAAATAATAAATCCCCAGATAAAAATCAAATTGGAAATCCTAAAAATTAAAGGAGAAATCAATAAAATTAAAAGTATAAGAACTATTGAATTAATAAATAAGACTAGGAGCTGACATTTTAAACAAAATAAATGAAATAGACAAAGTATTGGTTAATCTAAAAAAAAAGAAGAGAATCAAATTAACAGTATTAAAGATGAAAAGGTTGATCTCACCGCTAATGAAGAGGGAATTAAAGTAATTATTAAGAACTATTTTGCCCAATTATATGGCAATAAATATGACAATCTAGGTGACCTGGATGAATATTTACACAAATATAAACTACCTAGATTAACAAAATTGGAAATAGAATACTTAAATAATCCAATTTTAGAAAAAGAAATTGAACAAACCATCGAGGAACTTCCTAAGGAAAAAATCCCCAGGGCCAGATGGATTTGCAAGTGAGTTCTATCAAATATTTAAGTAATAGCCAATCCCAATACTATACAAATTATTTGACAAAATAAGCAAAGGAGTCTTACTAAACTCTTATGAAACAAATATGATACTGATTCCAAATACAGACAGTCCAAAAATAGAGAAAAATACTTCAGAGCAATCTCCTTAATGAACATAGATGCAAAAATCTTAAATAAAAATACTAGCAAAAAAGCACAGCAAGTTATCAAAAGGATTATTCACTATGACCAGGTGAGATTTATAGTAGAATGCAAGGATGGTTTAATATTAGGAAAACAATCCACGTAATTGATTATATCAATAATCAAACCAACAGAAATAACATGATTATTTCAATAGATGTAGAAAAAGCCTTTGACAAAACACAATACCCATTCCTATTGAAAACACTAGAAAGTATAGGAATAAAAGGCCCATTCCTCAAAATAATAAAAATATATTTAAAACAATTAGCAAGAATCATCTGCAATGGAGACAAGTTAGAAGCCTTCGCTATAAGATCAGGAGTGAAGCAGGGATACCCATTATCACCTCTATTATTTAGTATTGTACTAGAAATGCTACAGTAGCAATTAGAGGAAAAAAAGAAATTGAAGGGATTAAAGTAGGCAATGAGAAAACTAAACTATTACGTTTTGCAGATGATATGATGGTCTACTTAAAGAATCCTAGAGAATCAACTAAAAGGCTAATTAACAACTTTAGCAAAGTTGCAGGATACAAAATAAACCCAAATAAATTATCAGCATTTCTATTTATTTCTCTTCTTGTATCTTCAGTGTTTGGCACATGGTAGGTGTTTAATAAATGTTTATTCATTTATTGAAAACTTCCAGGTGAGAAAAGATAACCAATGGAATATGACATTTTAATTTCAATTCATAGACTGAAAGAGTAGCCTTAGGCATTCATAAGTTCATTGAGTTGCATAACGAACATGTGTCAATGGTGGGATTTGAACTGAAGGTTTCTGGTTTAGAGGCCAGTACTCTATCCACTATACCTTGCTGTTTCTCTGGTTATTTTGTTATGATTTTTTTCATTATTTTTTAAATTTTTCATTCATTTATTTCATTCTTATTTGGAAAATTTCCAAAGTTATTTTATTGCTTCATCTTGACATAGTTGTGATTCTTGGAAGAAAGTGGGGACAGAGCAAAATCTTGAGGAGGGTAGAAGACTTCCCACATTCAGTTCTTAGAGTTGCACTCTAGTGGAGAACAGAGCCTGTGGATTGACAGAGAAATGGAAATAACTAAATCTAATCTTCCTCAAGATTATTTAGGGCAGGACCCCAAGTCCACTCCCTATTAGATAGGGTTCTGGAGGAGGGGAGTTCTAAGTTGTACAAAAAGAAGAGGTTGAAAAATGGAGAGATTTCATTAATGTATGTGACTGACCACCCATGTAAACAAAAAGCTGAAATACCAAAAAAGTAAAAGAGAAAAACAGAATGAAAAAAACCATAACGAAAGAATAAAAAATAATAAACATCTCAAAAAGAAATCAAAGTATTTTTTAAAAAAATATAAAATTAAGCAAAATAATGAACCAAATGAAGAATAATCCTGTATATCCTCTAGAGAGCAAGGGACAATTGTATTAATTCAAAATTACTTGAAAGAGAAATAATTTCCCAAAAGAAGAAACTAGGAATAAATTTAGGACATAAATTAGAGTTCTCACAGCAGAATTAAATATGAAGCAAAGTAGGAAAACAATGAAAACATGTAGAATCTCTCCAAAGAAATAGGTACTCTGAGAAAGAATAACAGATTGGGAACCAAAAATATTGAAGTAAAGGAAAATTTGGCAGAAAAGAAACAAATGTAAACAATGGTCAAATAACATATGATTCTATACAAAATGAAGTGACTGATCTTCAAGGCAGGAATAGCCTAAATATCATAGGCCTCCCTAAAGAACATGAAAAATTTTAGGGTATAGGACTGGTGATAAGTGTTGTCTAAGGAAACTAGAAAAGCTTTCTCTTGTTTTCTGTACATTTATTTATTTAAAAAATTTTTAATTAATTTTTTCAGATACATGTAAAATCAATTTTTAACATTCATTTTTAAAAATTTGGAGTTCCAGATTTTCTCCTTCCCTCTACCCTCCCTTCTTCTTGAAAAGGCACACAATTTGATATAGTTTATACACATGTGGTCATGCAAAATGGGTTTCCATATTAGTCATGTTACTAAAGAAAACAAACTAAGAACAAACTGTATATATATTTTGGTTTGCATTCAGATTCCATTGTTTTTTTTTCCTTTGGAGATGGATAGTACTTTTTCATCCCAAGTTCTTCAAAATTGTTTTGGATCATTATATTTCTGAGAATAGCTGAGTCATTCATGACTGTTCGTCATAAAATATTGCTGTTACTGTGTACAGTGTTTTCCCCTGGTTCTGCTCATTTCACTTTGTATCAGTTCACGTAAGTCTTCCTAGGTTTTTCTGAAACTTTCCTGCTTGTCACTTCTTATAGCAACAAAGCATTCCATCCCAATCTTTTCTGACATTTCAAAGAAATGAGTTTTGGCCTCATTATTCCCAACCACTCCTTTACCCAAGAGGCTTACTTTTGTAAGTAATAAATATAATGACGCAAAATGAATGGGCATACTGGCCATATTTAGAAAGACGTGCCTCCTCTCATACTTGGAATCTATCAGTTCTCTGCCTGTAGATAAGTTACAGCTATATCTAGTATTAAAAGTCCTCTGTTGGCTCATTGAGCGGGTCAGAATCCAAGTCTTTTAACATCATTTGCCATTACAATGTTATTGTCCTTGTGAAAAATGATCAAATTCTAATTACTGTTATCGTTTTGGCTCTGGATGAAAAAGCATTTATCAAGTGCCCATTATGTGTGAAGCTCTATTGCTAAATGCTCAGGATACCAACAGAAACAAAGGCTGTCTCCTCTCTCCAGAAACTCGGATTCTCATAGGTGAGCCAACACAGATGGAGATTGCAGGTGCAAGGTAGCTGGAATAGTCTCGAGGTCCTTAGGGTGAAGCAGCAAAGCAGATGAGAGTGCCTCCTCTTTAGTGGCATTTTCTCTGATAGATTCACATCATTTCCTATTGTTGAACCACTTGAGACTGGGGTGCCAACGACTTTCTTTTCTGGGTCTTTAGTCCCTGGGACTCCAGCACCTACAGAAAAGATTGCCAGGTTGTATCTCCACAGAACTTGCTTTCCAGAATGATGAGGGCACTGAGCAGGGTCCTGGGCTGTCTTCACTGGGTGGCCAAGGTGGTAGTAGTGGGTTCACTTGCTTGGCATCTGCTCCCTCTTGAATCTCCTGTAGGGTACTGTAAGAGACAGAAACCCAGAGACTTTGGGAATAAAAGCCTCCATGAGCTGCAAAGATTCGACAGCAGCTGGGATTGGGCACAGAAAAGGTTTGGAACTTTGAAAGGAGAGAAAACCCTGAAAGAGAGATAGTTGGATCTGCTCTCCTGACTCAAGACTTCCCGAGGCGAGGGTTCAGTCTCTGACTGGTTCCCAATCGCAGAACCCTTTGTCTCCCTGAATTCCTGCTTACAATTTCTCTGTACCCTGAATTTGGGGACACCTGCTGGGTTGTGCCAAAAGTCAGGGTTCACTGCTCTGAACCCCTCAGGGGCCCAGGCAGTCAAGCCTGGGTCACCTAGCTTTGGGGGAAAGGGTGTAGCGAGAGAAGGACCCCTTTCTCCCTCTGTCCTTCCTGAACCCCAACTTACCCTCCATTCCACCTTGTCCCTTATCCTTGTCTCTCCTGAAATAAACCTGTTGTTAGGACCCAGAATTGACTCAAGCTCCATTGAAAGGCAGCTCAAGCTGAGGGTAGAGAGGAGTGCCCTCTCTCTCCCCAGAAGAAAGAAGCTTGTTAAGCTTTTAGTGGGGTGGTTCTCTTTGTTTGGTCATGTGAGTTCCTGTGCTGATCTCAACCTCTGAGGTTGGGCTCCCTGGATCTCTGAGGCTCAAAACTTGGAAGTTTCTGTGTCTATTATGTTGTCTTAAAACAGGACTAGGGGCTTTGAAGCCTTGGGATATCCCAGTTTCAAAGTGTTAGTATCTCTACTGGTTGTTGTCATTCCTGATTGCGTCTATGGTCCTCAGCCTGGCTTTCCAGTCCCCTTGGAGTTTTCTTGGGGGGGAGCCCTCCACTCTCACTGGTGCCAAATACAGCAGCTTAAGGGTATTCTGAATGGTTTCTGTTTGCAGTGAGAGGATGTTGGCTTTTTCACTCGTGCTGGCATTGGCTCTGGTATTTTCTTTTCCGCTTGCCTGTGGGCTTCTGGATGTCTTAGTGTGCAGTTCTGGGGTGGAAGAACTTACTTCCTACAGCTTCTCATCAAATTTCTTGACCATTATGCAGCAAGATGGAACTATATATGGAATGTACAATGAGGTGCCAAAACATGGCAGACCACTGTTGTTGTCCATGGTTCAAAGACAGGCAGAATTGACATCTTTAACCTCTTCCCCACCTCCCACCCCCTTCTCTGAGGGAGAATTTCAATCCTGCAGAATGGGAAGCAGAAGGTTAGACCTAGAAGCCACTACTCTTCTCAGATAGAATGGGTACAGGCTTAAAAATGGATCTGCTCCCTTCAATATTCTTCATGTGGGTGGGGGAAAGGGTCATTGGGTTCCATTTAACTTCTGATCACTTTTTCATTTGGGGAGAAAGGAGGACCTTAGCTCTCTATCCAAGGCTTGACCCCTTCCACACCTAATACTAATTCCACAATGAACATACTAGAGAATAGCAAAGAAACCCATTCATCCAAATTGTAGCAAAACAGAAATTAGTGAGTCACACCTTGGAGAATACATTCTAGAAAATATAGTTTGAAGGAACTTTCCCATTGGGAAAGGTTTGTTATTGCAAGGTAACTTGTGCTGATAAAGAGAGAGGGTCCTGGATTGAAGGGGAAATCTCTAGAATCACAAACTGAGAATAGAGATATGATGCTCAAAGAAGATTCACTTGCCCAAAGGGAACTGGCTGAGAACTGCACCTCTCACCTCTCATTAACTCTTCCCTGCCTCTTCCACTCAAAGGGCAAGACCTTCTTTGCTAATAGGGAGAGATTCCTATACCAATGGGCATTATGATGGGTATTGCAATTAGTTAGCCTGATGTGCCTTTTAGGTTTGGGGCATGGGGGGGTAGCTGTGTGAGAGCTGGATTGTTTAACTCCAGTCAGGCAGATATCTTCTTGAGAAACCCCTAGATCAATAGCCATAAATCTGATTCTTTACTAGAATCATAATAGAAGAGACCCTAGAAATTATCTGTCCAATATATGTCCCTTTTACTGATGAGAAAGTGGAGTTCCAGAGATTGGTAGGTAATATAAGAATCACAACCTTTTTGTATCTTTCCCCAATGATGAAGAGAAAGACCATGCTTTAAATTGTTTTATTTTTATTTATTATTTATTATTTATTTATTTATTTATAATTATTATAATTATAATTATAATATTTATAATATTATTATTTATTTATTTATTATTTATATATTATTAGATTTATTACAAAATCTAATGCGTAATTGAACATGGGAACTCCCAATGTGGAAATTATAACAGGTCTAGAATCTCTTTCAGGGCCTGGATAATTTAAAATGAGACTTTTGGAAGCCAGGATTAGCTAAGCAGTGATTCAATCATTCTTACTGCCCAGCAACCCAGGAGCAGGTATATGAACGAAATAAAATAATAGCTCTCTAACCTGAACTGGGATGGAGAATAAAGATGGAAAAAGAAAAATGGAAACATTATTATTTTAATTATTAACGAATTTCATTATTTTCATTATTCATCATACATCCTTTAAAAAAAAAACCCTTGGCTTCTGTCTTAGAATCAGTACTGTGTATTGGTTCCAAGTTAGAAGAGTGGTAAGGGCTAAGCAATGGGGGTTAAGTGACTTGACTAAGGTCACACAGTTAGGAAGTGTCCGAGGCCAGATTTGAACCTAGAACTTTCCATTTTTAGACCTGGTTTTCAATCCACTGAGCCACCTAGATGCTCTGTCACACATACACACACTTTTAAGGCTTAAATATGGGAGCAAAAATTCATAACTCCTCTCAGCCACTTAAGTTCTAAATAACATTACATCCCTCAAAAGCATATGTGCAGCTGTGATTGAGCAAGTTACAAATTTCCAGTTTAATTTTTTAATAAGGGAGTGTTCCAAGTGTTAGTAATGTGCATATGTTACATGATGCAAAGAATCATATAAAAAGTATAAATAACTTTCTGGGCATTTGGATGAGAGTAAAGAAGAGGAAGAGAAGGAGAAAGAAAAAGAAGAGACATAGAAAACAAAAGACAACAGTACTGCTAATAAAATTCAATATTCCAAACTATCCAGGGCCATTGGGATTTGAAGCATAGTCCCAATTCTGACATTGGAGTGAAAAAAGAGAGCAAAACTGATGAGTTGCCATGCTCCTCTTCTTTTTCCTCTTCCTACCACCACTGCCACTACCCCCCACCACCATAGTTGCTGCTGTTACTACTACTACCATTCCTCCTCCTACTACTACTACTCTTCCTCCTCCTCCTCCTCCTCCTCTTCCTCCTAGCTTATTCCTTTCCCTACTCAAAGTAATGACTATAAAGTTGCACTCTGTGTGTGTACTTTTGACTTGTACTATGAGGGTAGCCATCAGGTTGTTGTAGACCCCTGGTGAACCAGGGCTTTTCTCACCCAGCATGTGAAGACTGCTTTGGCGGAACAGGAGGAAGAAACCAACAAGAAGGTTCAACGGCTGAGAGGGCTACGCAGCAAAGCACTGTGGAGTGCTCAGGGTGTGTTGGAACACAAAGGACAACACGGCCATCCAATGCATCTGAGGAAGTCTCCAGTGTAACGACTTTTTGTGCCACTGGACTCAGGCTTCCAAAGCCAAGAGAGTGGGACTGTCTCTGTGCATCGACTTTTCCCATTAAATCTCCTTCATGCACAAGTATCTTTGTGCACACTCATCTACATCACAGAAGAAAGCGCACAAAGACAATCGTCATGCTCTGTTACCGAGAGACTACTACTAGATTTATATGGGATTGGATAGTAATGTGCACTAGAAAGAACCCCAGAGTTTGGGTCTCAATTTCAACATTTATCAGCTATGTGAACCTCTCTGAGGGTCAGTCAGTCAGTCAGTGTCAATGGAAATAATCACAATTCTGTGATCTACTTGAAAGATTAATTTCGAGAAAGTATTGTTAAATTATAAAATCTATGTATAGATATTATATCTATTGTTGTAGTTGTTGGACTTTCATTTTCAAATATGATCAATGATAACATGGAAGATGTCTTGAGCTGCTTGTGAACTGGATTGAAGTGAGGTAGAGTTACACAACACTGTCAGCCTCTCTCTCTTGTAGTGGCACTGGATGCAGTGAATGATGTTGGCATCTTCAATGACTAATCAAGCTGTAAGTGCTCCATAGCACCTGCTTCAGCTGCCATCTTGGCCAATGGAACAAATTGTTCTCTTCTGCCATTCCACACAGGGAAGTATAACACACACACACACACACACACACACACACACACACACACACTAATGTATAATTTATATATAATTTTAAAATATATTATAATAAATATAAGATTGTTTCTTAACAATTAGTTGTTAAGAAAGTTGTTAAATGTTAAAAATGGTCCTAATTTATAGAGCTTTAAGTTTCACGAGGCACGTAATTACCTCACTTTATCTTCACAACAACCCTATCAGGCAGCCTCGGATTATTCCTACAGATGAAGAAACTGAGGCTGAGAGATTAACTGAACTTCCCAAGGTCAGGATTTGATCCAAAATCTTCCTGCCTTCGAGTCCAACTCTCTCTCCTCTTTGTCTCACTGCCTCTCTCTCATTCTTTGCATGTGTGTGTTTGTATACATGAGACGGTGTTTGCTGAGAGTATGTGGGGGTATTTGGGAAAAGGTGGTATGTGCAAAATGGGTTTGTGGAGAGAAGTAAAAATTTTGTGCAACCAAAACTATTCGGAGCAAGTGAATGTTTTATAATAACTTCCAAACCTGAATGAAAATGCTTCACTCTAATTCAAGAGGCCCCTATTAGCCATTAGGATTCTCTGTTGCCACTCGGTTCAACCGGGAGTTGACTTGAAGAGGAAATGGCACAGCTGAGCACAATTAGGAATGAAGAGTTGACTCAGCAAGAGGCTTACTCAGACATGGTTTAGGGAGACCTTCTTGGGGCCCCCTTGAGGAACTGCTGATTTTAAAAGGACTTTAATAAAAAGCAGCAAAAGGATGGAAAGTTAATATAGAAAATCTCAAGCCTGTTCTGCTTTTATAAGGAGAGGTTTGCTGTAGTGAAGCCCTGTTAGGTCACAAAAACCCATCATGAAAATTAATGTAAAGTAGCCTTTTTCCTCCCCTGCTATCTCATCTATAATGTTGTAAGATTGTGGTGCAGTGGGAAAAGTGCTAAATTTGGAGCCAGCTGACTTGGAATTCAGATCCAAACTCATCCATGTGCTAGTTGTGTCCTTGGACAAGTCATTTCAGTCCCTTGCTCCTCAGTTTCTTCCTTTGTAAAATGAGCTTAGACTAGATCACAACTAAGATCCCTTTCAGCTCTTAAAGTATGATTCTATGATTCTTATGAGATAAAGAGAAACACTGATGAACACAACTGACCTTAACAAACTATACAATCAACTGGAATTTTTTTTGAAAGCTGAACACCACATAACATGGGGATTTTTAGAAGAGGTACATTGAGGAATAAGTATATATCATCACTGTAGCTAACATTTATATAGTGTCTACTCTATGTTAGCCTTTATGCTAAATACTTTACAAATATGATCTTATGTCCTGGAATAGAGAATAGTGTGGGGGGTATATTTGGTACTTGATAACTAATAGATCAGGCAATTATCTTATTTCTTCTGTCTTTTCCTTCCTCCTGTTTTCTTCCTCTTTGGCCTCTTTAGCTTCCCTCCCCCCTTCCTTCTTCTTCTTTCTAAATCACTCAAGGTGAGTTTGTGGTATCTCAAATGAAGATACTTTTCCTCTTCTTTATGTTAAGCAAGGGGCTTATTTGGGGAAGACAGGAAAAGAGAGAGAATGGAGATCAGAGGGTTGGAGATTTCCCTAACTCTACAGTAAGCCTTAGATTGGAGAATATTGGGATAGAGTTCAAATTGAGAGGAATGATCGATAGGTCTGGCAGTTCAGCCACTATCATAAACAGAGCAAGTCAGAGAGATATATGGACTATTGTCCTTCTTCTTCTGCTGCCTTCAAAGTCACCAGGCCCCCTCCAGCTTGATTTCCAAAGTCCCAGAGAGAAATCAGCTCCTTTCTTCCCTGGTACAAGGCAACAGGAAAACCCAGAGTTCAGCCAGTCTTTGGCTTTTGCCTTCAACTGTTTTCCAGTAACATTCTTTCTTTCCCTTCTATCTTAGAATTGATATGACATATTGGTTTCAAGGCAGAAGAGCAGTAAAGGCTAGGTAATTGGGGTTAAGGGTCTTGCCCAAGGTCACACAGCTAGGGAGTATCTGAGGCCATATTTGAACCCAAGATATTCTGTTTTCAGACATGGGGCTCTATCCACTGAGCCACCTAGCTGTGTCCTACCTTATTGCTTTCTCAGGTCATTCATTATGCTGATCAAATGGGCCCTTACTGCAGAAAATTCTTTTAAATAATTTATGTGGAAATTGGAGAACATGCTGATCAAATGTATCAGTGACATAAAGCTGGGAAGAAGAGCTAGTATGAAAGATCAAAGAATCAGGGTTTCAAATCAGCCATATCCAATATCATGGACTTTAAATAAAACTATCCTACAGACTAGGCAGGTAGGTGGCACAGAAGGTAGAGTGCCAGACATGAATTAGGAAAACCTTAATTCAAATCTGTCCTTAGGCATTTACCAGCTGTGTGACCTTTGGGCAAACCATTTAACCCTCTTGCTTCAGTTTGCTCATCAGTCAAATGAGCTGGAGAAGGAAATGGCAAAACACTCCAGTATCTTTACCAAGAAAACCCCAAAATGGAGTCACAAAGAATTAGACATTATTGAAATGAGACAAATCCTAAAGTCTTGTTTTAGATTAATAAAAAAAAAACCCAGCATCACAGATGAAAGGGAGCATTGGGTCATTTCATCTAGAGGTGCCAGACACATGACTTACCCCTCATCCTGCTTATAACATTCCTGAGTGCTACTGGTACCCGATTAGGAGTCAGATTAAAATGTAATTGGGAAATATTTAACAAAAACTAATAAAAATACAATGATATTTTAAAAATTATATTTTAAAAATAAATCAATATGAAGTTCAAATGAGTGGCCCCCATTTTTGAGTTTGACACCATTGATCTAGTTCAATCTTCTCACTTTGAAATTGATAACTGAGGTCTTGAGGGGTTTAAGTGACTTGCCCAAGGCCACCCAAGGAGTAAGGGGAAGAATTAGAACCCAAGTTTTCTACCTCTAAATAGAGCACTCTTTTTACCCCATACCATCCTGCCTCCTGGATGGGAGAGACTAGTTGGGGAGCCAATGATGTGGTTTGGCTGCTACAAAAACAAATGCAAACTGATTTCCACACTTCAAAGATCTATGATTTCATCGGTGTGAATGCTTGCTCTACTGCCTCAAATCTCAATGCTGTTGACACTGTTTTTGAATTGTTGTAGCCAAGAGAATGACTCACTTTAGGGTTATAGGATTTAGAACTAGACCTGATAGCCAGCCTTTTTGGTAATGAGCCTTCCCAGATTTAGTCCATCTGGCCCCAAATAACAGACATACACTCTAGTGCTGGGTCCAGACATGAAGCCTTTCAAGTTTGGTAGGAAATAAATATCTAAGCTTGTGCCCTATTCTGACTTTGCTTTCTTCCCTTTTTCTTTCTCACCCCTAAAATTAACCAGTTAGACTCTATGCTTTCCTTTATTCTTGAATCTCTTGCCTTTCTCTTTAGCTGTTACTTATGCCAAGCCCCAAACTTGAATGACTTTTATGACTCCCCTCCACCAATGCTTTATACTCCTTTATGAAGGTTGAGCGAGTTCACTAAAATGTTATATTGTCTAACCTCATCTGGGATATTGGGATCTCACTGAAGAAAGGTAATAATAATAGTAATCACTAGCATTTCCATACATTCTAAGCATTTTAATGAATCTTCATTCTCTCCCTCTCCACTATTTCCTTCCCTACTGCCTGAAAACCTACCCATCCTTGGGGAAAAAAACAAAACACTTCACTAGATCCTGCTACTTGGTCAAACTATTGTTCTACACCTCTCCTCACTTTCTCAGGCAAACTCCTAGAAAAAGGTGTCTCTACTATTGCCTCCTCTCTTCATTCCTTTGTAACCTGGCTTTTGATTTCATTACACAAGTGAAACTGCTTCCTGCAAAGTTACCAATGATCTCTTTGCCAAATCAGATCTTTTCTCATCCTCATTCTTTATATTTTTGTTATTGTTTAATCACTTTTTCATCATGTCTGACTCTGTGACCCCTTTTGGGATTTTCTAGGCAAAGATACAAAAATGGTTTGTCATTTCCTTCTACAGCTCATTTTATAGATGAATAAACTGAGGTAAACAGGGTAAAGTGATTTACCCAGGGTCACTCGATGATTGAGCATCTGAGGTCAACAGGTCTTCCTGACTCCAGGTTCAGTACTCTATCCACTCTACCACATAGCTGCTCTTTATGACTTTACTGTAGCTTTAGAATGGTGGGCATGGATTTAGTGGGCCCTGAGTTCAAATTCAACTCTATACTTACCAAATGTCTGACTTTTGGCAAGTCACTTAACTTTGATTTGTCTTAGTTTCTTCAACTGAAAAGAGGGATAATAATAGAATCTACCTCCCAGGGTTGTGGTAGGGATAATGAAATTATATTTACAAAGTACTTAGCACAGGGACTAAAGGTTCTATCTACCCAAGAGTATGAGTCAAACAATTCATCTTGGGGTAGCCTTAAAAGGCACTAAAGATTGTCTCTAAGCTAATTAATTTATCTCGAGGCAGAGAATCTCTGATAACTAACTCAGAAGGTTCTTTTAACATATACACCATCCATGGAAAGGGTTTTCCAAAGTCAGTTCTCTGTAAGTTTATAAAATAACAAAGTATCTTCATCCTGTAGGCTCTTCAGATTGATTAGAAAACTGCTTTAACCAATCTTCCATCAATTTGTCCTCCATATTATAATGAAGGACTTTTAAAAAATATATTGAACAACAATGGTAAAGAAAGTAAATGTAGATCCCAAACCATAGGATGCTACTGAATATGGAGGACTTTAGGACTCTGCAGAAAAGTGGGACCCACCACCTCCCCCCTGAGAATTTTGTCAATTGTGTGAACTATTGTGAGTATTTTTATGAGTTGTCCATATTTGTTTATGGCCTCTCATAGGTCCTTTGCATTTTCTATGGGGGTAAATATTGGTCTGTATTTAATGCCATTTATTACTTTGGGTGCTTCTATGGGAAATGGAGACTCACTCCTATTTGTGAGTTGACACAAGCCATAGCCAAAATTTTTGCAGATTAATTTCTTTATTAGAATATGAATCTAAAAGGAAATTATATTTTAGGCTGCCCTCATTATTGGAGCTGGTCCACATAAGCCTAGGAGTCAGGAAACTTGGGACACAAGTCAGTGCAACAATTTCAGAATTTTGATATGAATATTAATTTGCTTTAATAAATATATAATACATATTTTGCTACAGTTTTGAGGGAGTACTTTTCTGTCACCTTGAGAACAAATGTTTCAATAAGTAAAAACTTTATTGTCCTGTGTTTGTAATTTCTTGCCCTAATACTCTTAAATTTCTTGAATTTTCTTAATGTTACTGAATGTTCTTTTTACATTTTATGGACTATGAAGAAAAGAAGTATAAATCAATTACTCAGGGGTCAAAGGGAAGGAAATTAATCCAGAGCAAAAGAATATGGTTACAGGAAACCTTTTAATCCCATTCTATTCTCCAGCTACCATGATATATACATTTGGAGATCTTTTTGAAAAATATATCATTCCACAAGTACTACAATGAAATTAATGGTATGATATTTTCCACAGGAGCCACTTCTCTATCATCTCTTCCAATATATGATCTCAAAGCAGCTTGAGATACACACCTATTTCGCTGTTTCTCTGGAGGGGATTTTTTTAATTTAATTTTTTGGTAGAGTAGGAGTCATCCCAATCCCTTATCCGGACATGTAGACAGGTTTCCATAGCAGTTTAAATGGAAAGAAATTGCCGGAGAGATTTTAGAGGCTGCTGATAGATCTTTCTCTTTTCCCATCTCTAGGGTTTCCCATCTTTCCTTTCCTTAAATTAAGACTGACTCATAATCCTCATAATTAGTTAGAACTCTTTTTTCTTCAAAAATTTTCTAATTCTTGAATATTTCTCATTGTAGCTGCCCAATTGTTTTTTTTTATTTAATCAGACAAAACCACTCATAATGATTTTTACTTTTTAATAAGTGAAAGATCTTTTAAAACATCTTCAAGAGAGGGCACAGTATATTGAGAGCCAGGACTAGAAACAAGCAGTCTTTGGTTCAAATCTGTTCTCAGACACTTCTTAGCAAGTCAGTTAACTCCCATTGCCTAGCCCTTACAGATCCTCTGCCTTGGAACCAATATACAGTATTGATTCCAAGACCGAAGTAAAGTTTTTTATTTTTCCTTAATGTGACAAATATTTTCATTTCACTTTCATCTGCATGATAATGTCACATTTGCACCCATGCCACAACTTTTTGTTTTTATCTTCAGTTTCTTTTGGGATATCTTTTTCTTTTAACAATCTCCTCTTCTGGTTTAGGAACAATCTGCACCTTTTCAGTAAGTATCATCTCCATATGGCAAGAGGTACTCAGGCATGGGATGACCTGCAAGTATGTCTTCCTTTTTTGGGAGGGTTTGTTAACCTGGATATGCTCAATGACAAGAGAATCCATATGCAAACCCTTGAGTTCTGCCTTACTTTCAACATTTTTAAGAGAACTCAACTCCCTTTTGGGGCCAATGATCCTGTGTCCAACCACAGCTGTCACTCCCACCATATGTTAACAGAAAGGAACACCCTGTTTCTTTAATGCGGCATCTCTTAAATACTTGGTAGATTTGGGGATAAGCATGCCCTGGCAGTGGGGCTGTTTCATGGATATTTTCTTGAAGTAGACCTGGACATTTGAGCTCCTGGGCTTGTATGATTTTGTGGGGTTCTCCAGATCAAGAGAAAACTCATCATTTTCAGTGATTACCTTGCGTGACTCAAGGGAAGAGGAATAGCAAAGGCTTTCTTTCCCATAAGCTTTGGTTTTCTTTTTTTTAATTTAAGAAAATATCTTCAAGATATTCAGAATAATTGGAGACAAACTATGCAATTCTCCATTGTCAAGACACTCCTCTTTCAAAAAAGGAGGGGAGTTGGTTCAAGGAATGAAGTTTTCAATTAATCCAAACATTTTGAAATCTTATTATGTTCCTACTATAATGCACAAACTCTAAGAAGGTAAATTGGCCGGAGTGGGGGGGGGACCATTATATAAAACAAAATTCTCCGAGTAGTACTTTGTATAATGTCAAAAAATGAATGGAAAAGAATTTATTAAGTCTTTATCTTTCAAGCACTATGATAAGTCCCGGGGATACAAAAAGGAAACTAAGGCAGTTCCTACTCTCAAGGAGTTTTCATTGTAATTTAGAGGAGATGACACGTATAGGAATGTTCAGTTATAGGCCAGAAAGAAGGGTCTAGTGATGCTAAGGCAAGGTCCATAATTACTTGGGATTCCCTGGCAGCTCAGATGGTCATTCCTGGGCATCCGGAGGACAGAGGAACAGGTAAGAGGGAAGAATTTGTGACTCTCTGGAAGATTTGCTATTCCTCATTCATCCAGGTGGTGTGAGTGACCATATTCATGATGTAAGAAAAGAGTGGTGGCTGGATAAGCTCAGGGCACTGACTACCTTTGGGGTTAAGGGTGGGAATAGGCCCACGGGGTGGAGGAGATCAGGGATTCTGGTTTCCCTCCCATAGGGTTTGAGATGAGGGGTCACTGACTAGCCAGGAGGAGGAAAAGGGAAGGGATCACTGGCAGGAAGGTAATTGGGGAAGGGCTTCCCATTATGGTACTTGCATTTTGCTGGATCCAAAGGATTGAAATTAGAAACAAAGTAGATGTGCAATAATTTGGGACTATCTAAACATTCGTGGATTCAATGAAATTTTACTGCACTGTAAAAAATGACAAATATTGATGAGCATACTAAGAACTTATATGAACTGATACAAATTGAAATAGAGAAAGGAAAACAGAATACATCACTACTGCAACCTTTAAAATAGAAAGAATAACAACAAAGCAATTGTAACTGAAAACTGTTAATTGACATAAGCAGACCTGGCACCAAAGAGAAGGCAACTTTCCTATATCTGTGAAGATGTAGAGGATTATTGGTGGAGAACACTAGATATGATGTTAGATTTTTATATTTTTTTAATGTCTTGGTTGGTTTTATTGGATTTTCTGTACTTCCTATCCCTCCAATCTCCTTTTTATTCTTTGTTATAAGGAAGGGCTCTTTGGAAGGGAAAAGGAAGGAATACATTGAGAAATGAAGGTAACATAAAAACTAAATATATGCATTTTAAAAAGCAGGGAGAGAAGGGGGGGAAATGGAGTTGGAGGGAGAAAATTTGTTGTTGAGTACTTAATCAAGTCATTTGTATCTGGCTTTAGAGGATAAATAGTATTTAACCTTTATTTTTTTTTACAGAGGAATATCAGTAAAATTTAAGTGAAAGATGTATTATCTCAAAGAAATGTAGCTTTAGAGCCAACTTCCATTACTTAAATTCTGGGAAGAGCTGACTTCAGTCTTTCAAGGAGCTTTTGATTTCAGGGTGTAATGTTGTGGGAGGCTGAAGAAATTTTTCCATGTACACTTTTCCCCATTGTTCCACCACAGTGCTTCACATTATGCTTTATCCAAGAAATGCTTTAAAAAGATTGTGCTTTTAAAACTTGTAATAAAGATAGCTTGTTTCATTCGTGGTTTTATTGTTTAATCATTTTTAATCAAGTCCAACACTTCCTTTGGGAGTTTTCTTAGCAAAGATACTGGAGTGACTTGCAATTTATTTCTCTAGCTCCTTTTTCAGATGAGGAAACCAAGGCAAACAGTTGAGTGTCTTGCCTAGGATCACACAGCTAGTACGTGTCCGAGGCTGTATTTGAACTCAAGAAGATGAGTTTTTCTGACTCCAGGCACAGCATTTCTATCCACTGCACCACCTAGTTACCTCCATAATTTTATTATGTGTACCTTTTCTCTCCCTATTTTTATGGTCAATACTTATCCAGAGGATAGTGCATGGTAGCTGGGAACATCTTAAACACATAACATAAGGCAAAGAATGAAAAACTATAATAAAGGATATCACCAAAGAAATGTGTCATTAAAAAAAAATGATGGGCCAGGTAAGTGATGAGAGAGGGATGACAAACGAGCAGCCTATCCATAGATCCTACTTGTATCCTCACAATGTCAAGACAAAGCACCTTGACAAACTTATGAGAGAATATAGACAAGAGTCACTTAGAATGGGCAAGCATAGATGGATCAGATCTGTTTGCTTTGAGGCAACATTTACATCAATATGATCTTAAATCCATTTGAGTATATGAGGATATTTGTATGATTCTTCATAGTTTAGAAGCTCGTTCCATATATTATCTCTTTTATCCTATTGATGACATTTTCAGTCATTTCACATGGTTTTAACAGAGTACATTTGCCATATTTATCAATGAGTTTGAAGAGGTCAATAAGTTCTCCACTATCAAGATTCTTCCTTTGATTCATTCCTTTCTAGGCCACATTCATGACTCTCCTGGTCTTTCTCCACAGTGCCTCGGAAACCTCTTCATCCCGAAAGCTCAACCACTCCATTCCTAGACTCCTTATATGGGAAAGAGCCTGCACTGAATTGGCCTCTCTCCTCCCAGAACCTCCATTTTAATATGATGAACAATTTTAGCTTTTAAATCATAGTCAGTGTTTTCAAAGAATTTTTTTAAAATAAGTTTTTTGATATCTTAATATTTTACTTTATCATGTTTTCCTACAGTATCCGTCCTCTTTTCTGTTGCAATCAGCCCATATATCATGCCCCATTTTTTGAAGACAGAAAAAGAAAAACAAGAGGAAAAAGATTAGCTTAATGGATAAAGACATTGAAAAAGTTTGTAAACATGTGCTATGAGTAATATTTATGGACTTCTCACCTCTGAAAAGGTGTGTTATAGGTATGTCTTCTCATCTTTTCTTTTGATCCTTGCTTGTTCTTTATAATGTTGCAGCATTCACTTTTGAATTTTTTTGTACTCATTTTTTTCATTGTTGCAGTCATCATATATATATATATAGTTTTCCTGGTTCTACCTACTTCACTCTGAATCAGTTCATATAGATCTTTCCCAGCTTCTCTGAATTAATTACATTGGTCATTTCTTATAGCAGAGTGATATTCTGTCACATTGAAGTACCATAATTTGTTTAGTCAAATCATTTATAGAGTTTTAAAAATGATCAAGATTATAATAATGCTGGAAAATTCCACACGTCCATTTTATAAATCCCATAGAGGACTAGAGGAAGGATAATCTATGAAACAGAAATTTTAGTGGGGTAAGAATAAAGAAATGGACTTCCGGGTAATCATGGCTGCAATCTAGACGCTGCACGCTTTCTCTCCCCAGCACCGAACGAAATAGACTACATCAAAGGAGCATAAAATCACCTTTGGAGGAACAGAAGGACTCCCCAGTACCCCACAGAGGCAAAGGTACGTGGGGCTTGAACATTTCAACACTAAAATAAGAAGGAAAAGCTTGCACAGAAAAGTGAACTGAGCCGCCCTTCCCCCACCCCACCTCCCCCACTAAACCAGAGTGAGCTACCTGAGCGCTCACCGGGACAGCGAGTGAGTGGGGAGCGTCTCTGTCTGGGGGGGCACTCCAGGGTCCTTGGGATCTGGGGACTGCCAGGAAAAAACGTCTCAGGGCGCTTTCACTGGAGAAGCCAGCGGACTTCGGGCGGGCTGCGCTGAACGCGCTGATTATCTGGGCGGAGCTGAATACCTGGGCTCGGAGGCTGGGAAGAACTAGTCTGAAGCAACCTAAATTCACAGAAAAACCACTCTTATAACCCAGACCCCAGACCAAAAAGGAAAGGGAAATAAAACCACCAAAGGGATGGCTCACATGGCCCAAAATCAAGCCTCCAGGAAGAAAGGGAAAAAAGTGACTATTGAAAACTTTTATGGTGGAAGTACCCAAGGAAAAGAGGAGAATGAGGAGGAAATCCAAAAAAATTCAGAACACGCCTCCCAAAATGGAAACTATCAGCAAGCTCTGGAAGATCTCAAACTGGAACTTATCCAAAAGATGGAAACCTTCTGGAAAGAAAAATGGGAGAAAGAGATCAGCTGTCTGACAGATAAGACTGCTCAATTGGAAAAAGAACTCGAAGCATCCAATACAAGGGCAGACAAGGCTGAAAAGCAAATCCAGTCCCTAATGACCAGAATCAAGCACCTAGAAGAAAGGGAGATGATAAAACAGCAAGAATCAATAAAGCAAACCCAAACAATTAATGAATTGGAAGAAAACATAAAATATCTCACTGAGAAGGTCACGGACCTGGAGAACAGAGGAAGACGAGAAAATCTCCATATCATCGGTCTCCCAGAAAAACCAGAGGTAAACAACAAATTGGATTTTATTCTAGAGGAGATTATAAAAGAAAATTGCCCCCACGTTCTGGAGCAAGGGGGCAAAATAGAAATAGAAAGGATTCATAGAACACCTTCTATACTAAATCCCCAAAAGACAACGCCTAGGAATGTAATTGCCAAATTCAAGAGCTTCCAAGTAAAGGAGAAAATCCTACAAGAAGCCAAGAAGAAGAGCTTCAGATATAAGGGGGCTCCCATAAGGATCACACATGACTTAGCGGCTAACACACTAAGAGACCGCAAAGCATGGAACACAATATTTAGAAAGGCAAGAGAGCTGGGTCTCCAACCAAGAATCAACTACCCAGCAAAACTGACTATATACTTCCAGGGGAAAGTATGGGCATTCAACAAAATAGAAGACTTCCAAGCATTTGCTAAGAAAAGACCAGAGCTCTGCGGAAAGTTCGATATCTAAGCACAGAAAGCAAGAGAAACATGAAAAGGTAAATATGAAAGAAAGGGAAAAGGAGATAAATCTTATCTTTCTCTTTAAGTCAAACTCTCTTCTATAAGGACTACATTTACATCTAATTATATATATTAATATGTGGGGAAAATGTTTTGTGTAACTCTCATAAATTGTATCATCATAAGAGTAGTTAGAAGAAACATGAAAAGGGAAAGATTGGGGAATCAAGAAGATTTGGGGAAAGTTGGGGCAAAAAAAGGAAAAGGGAGGGGGGAACCGTGATAATACTAAGATTAACTTCAAGAAATAGGGGGGGAATCAATAGAATAAACTTTCCCATATAAAGATACACATGGGAAGGGGAGGGGAAGAACTCTCATATGAGAAGGAGAGGAAGAGAGCGTGAAGTGGAAGTACTTAAACCTTACTCTCAGTGAAATCAAATCTGAGAGGGAAGAACATCTAGATCCAGTGGGATCCTGAATTCTATCTTATCCATTAGGGCAAGAAAGAAAGGAAAATTAAGGAGGGGGAGGGGAGAGGGAGTACAAAAAGGGAGGGAAGGAGAGGGGGGAGGGGAAGGGAGCATAAAAAGGGAGGGGCTAGAAAGGGAAGCATCTCAAGGGAGGGGACTAGGGGGACTGACCTAAAGTAAATCACTGGTTCAAAAGGAGAAAGCTAAAGAAGAAAGGTCAGAACTAGGGGAAGACATCAAAATGCCAGCGAATCCACAAATAACAATCATAACTTTGAACGTGAATGGGATGAACTCACCCATAAAACGTAGACAAATAGCAGATTGGATTAGAACACAAAACCCTACCATATGTTGTCTTCAAGAAACACATATGAGACGGGTTGACACTCACAAGATTAGAATTAAAGGTTGGAGTAAGACCTTTTGGGCCTCAACCGATAGAAAGAAGGCAGGAGTTGCAATCATGATATCTGACAAAGCCAAAGTACAAATAGACCTGATCAAAAGGGACAGGGAAGGTAAATATATTCTGCTAAAAGGAAGTATAGACAATGAGGAAATATCACTAATCAACATGTATGCACCAAATGGTATAGCATCCAAATTTTTAATAGAGAAACTAGGAGAATTGAAGGAGGAATTAGACAGTAAAACCATATTAGTGGGAGACTTGAACCAACCACTATCAAATTTAGATAAATCAAATCAAAAAATAAATAAGAAAGAGGTAAAAGAGGTGAATGAAATCTTAGAAAAATTAGAATTAATAGACATATGGAGAAAAATAAATAGGGACAAAAAAGAATACACCTTCTTTTCAGCACCACATGGCACATTCACAAAAATAGATCATACACTAGGTCATAGAAACATGGCACTTAAATGCAGAAAAGCAGAAATATTAACTGCAGCCTTTTCAGATCACAAGGCAATTAAAATATTGATCGGCAAGGGTACATGGAGACCCAAATCAAAAATTAATTGGAAATTAAATAACATGATACTCCAAAATCGGATAGTTAGAGAAGAAATCATAGAAACAATTAACAATTTCGTTGAAGAAAATGACAACGGCGAAACATCCTTTCAAACCTTATGGGATGCAGCCAAGGCAGTACTTAGAGGAAAATTCATATCCCTGAGTGCATATATTAACAAATTAGGGAGGACAGAGACCAAGGAATTGGAAATACAAATCAAAAAACTTGAGAATGAACAAATTAAAAACCCCCAGAAGAAAACCATACTAGAGATCCTAAAAATTAAGGGAGAAATTAATAAAATAGAAAGTGACAGAACTATTGAGCTAATAAACAAGACTAGAAGCTGGTACTTTGAAAAAACAGACAAAATAGACAAAGTACTGGTTAATTTAATTAAAAAAAGGAAAGAAGAAAGGCAAATTAATAGCATCAAGGATGAAAAGGGGGATCTCACCTCAAATGAAGAGGAAATTAAGGCAATCATTAAAAACTACTTTGCCCAACTATATGGCAATAAATTTACCAATCTAGGTGATATGGATGAATATTTACAAAAATATAAATTGCCTAGACTAACAGAAGAAGAAATAGTTTTCTTAAATAATCCCATATCAGAAATTGAAATCCATCAAGCCATCAAAGAACTGCCTAAGAAAAAATCCCCAGGGCCTGATGGATTCACCAGTGAATTCTATCAAACATTCAGAGAACAGTTAACCCCAATATTATACAAACTATTCGACATAATAAGCAAAGAGGGAGTCCTACCAAACTCCTTTTATGACACAAGCATGGTACTAATTCCAAAGCCAGGCAGGCCAAAAACAGAGAAAGAAAACTATAGGCCAATCTCCCTAATGAATATAGATGCAAAAATCTTAAATAGGATACTAGCAAAAAGACTCCAGCAAGTGATTAGAAGGGTCATCCACCATGATCAAGTAGGATTCATACCAGGGATGCAGGGCTGGTTCAACATTAGGAAAACTATCCACATAATTGATCACATCAACAAGCAAACCAACAAGAATCACATGATTATCTCAATAGATGCAGAAAAAGCCTTTGATAAAATACAACACCCATTCCTACTAAAAACACTAGGAAGCATAGGAATAGAAGGGTCATTCCTAAAAATAATAAACAGTATATATCTAAAACCATCAGCTAATATCATCTGCAATGGGGATAAACTAAATCCATTCCCATTAAGATCAGGAGTGAAACAAGGATGCCCATTATCACCTCTATTATTTGACATTGTATTAGAAACACTAGCAGTAGCAATTAGAGAAGAAAAAGAAATTGAAGGCATCAAAATAGGCAAGGAGGAGACCAAATTATCACTCTTTGCAGATGACATGATGGTCTACTTAAAGAATCCTAGAGATTCAACCAAAAAGCTAATTGAAATAATCAACAACTTTAGCAAAGTTGCAGGATACAAAATAAACCCACATAAGTCATCAGCATTTCTATATAATTCCAACACAGCTCAGCAGCAAGAACTAGAAAGAGAAATCCCATTCAAAATTACCCAAGACAAAATAAAATACTTAGGAATCTATCTCCCGAGACAAACACAGGATCTATATGAACACAACTACAAAACACTTTCCACACAACTAAAACTAGACTTGAACAATTGGAAGAACATTAACTGCTCATGGGTAGGACGAGCCAATATAATAAAAATGACCATCCTACCCAAACTCATCTATCTATTTAGTGCCATACCCATCGAACTCCCAAAAATTTTTTTTACTGATTTAGAAAAAAACATAACAAAGTTCATTTGGAAGAACAAAAGATCAAGGATACCCAGGGAATTAATGAAAAAAAATACAAAGGAAGGGGGTCTTGCAGTCCCAGATCTCAGACTATATTATAAAGCAGCGGTCATCAAAACAATTTGGTACTGGCTAAGAGACAGAAAGGAGGATCAGTGGAATAGACTGGGGGCAAGCAACCTCAGCAAGACAGTATATGACAAACCCAAAGATCCCAGCTTTTGGGACAAAAATCCACTATTTCATAAAAACTGTTGGGAAAATTGGAGGACAGTGTGGGAAAGATTAGGCTTAGATCAACACCTCACACCCTACACCAAGATAAATTCAAAATGGATGAATGACTTGAACATAAAGAAGGAAACTATAAGAAAATTAGGCGAACACAGAATAGTATACATGTCAGACCTTTGGGAAGGGAAATACTTCAAAACCAAGCAAGAATTAGAAAGAATTACAAAATGCAAAATAAATAATCTGGATTACATCAAATTAAAAAGTTTTTGTACAAACAAAACCAATGTAACCAAAATCAGAAGGGTAGCAACAAATTGGGAAACAATCTTCATAAAAACCTCTGACAAGGGTTTAATTACTAAAATTTATAAAGAACTAAATCAATTGTACAAAAAATCAAGCCATTCTCCAATTGACAAATGGGCAAGGGACATGAACAGGCAATTCTCAGCCAAAGAAATCAAAACTATTAATAAGCACATGAAAAAGTGCTCTACATCTCTTATAATCAGAGAGATGCAAATCAAAACAACTCTGAGGTATCATCTCACACCTAGCAGATTGGCTAACATGACAGCTATGCAAAGTAATGAATGCTGGAGGGGATGTGGCAAAGTGGGGACATTAATTCATTGCTGGTGGAGTTGTGAATTGATCCAACCATTCTGGAGGGCAATTTGGAACTATGCCCAAAGGGCGATAAAAGACTGTCTGCCCTTTGATCCAGCCATAGCACTGCTGGGCTTGTACCCCAAAGAGATAATGGACAAAAAGACTTGTACAAAAATATTCATAGCTGCGCTCTTTGTGGTGGCCAAAAATTGGAAAATGAGGGGATGCCCCTCAATTGGGGAATGGCTGAACAAATTGTGGTATATGTTGGTGATGGAATACTATTGTGCTAAAAGGAATAATAAAGTGGAGGAATTCCATGTGAACTGGAACAACCTCCAGGAAGTGATGCAGAGCGAAAGGAGCAGAACCAGGAAAACATTATACACAGAGACTGATACATTGTGGTACAATCGAAGGTGATGGACTTCTCCATAAATATCAATGCAATTTCCCTGAACAATCTGCAGGGATCTAAAAAAAAATACTACCCACAAGCAGAGGATAAACTGTGGGAGTAAAAACACCGCTGAAAAGCAACTGCTTGACCACAGGGTTGGAGGAGATAAGACCGAGGAGAGACTCTAAATGAACACTATAATGCAAACTCCAACATCAGGGAAATGGGTTCGAGTCAAGAACACATGTGATAACCAGTGGAATCTTGCGTCGGCTATGGGAGAGGGAAAGGCGGGGGGGGGGAGGGGAGGAAAAGAAAACGATCTTTGTTTCCAGTGAATAATGTATGAAAACGACCAAATAAAATAATATTAAAATTAAAAAAAAAATAAAGAAATGTTTGCTTAGTCAAAGAAACTCCTGACTGAATTTTCAGAAGAAACAAACACATGTAGTTCATTGAATGAAAATAAAAGCATCTTGGACAATATTATCAATCAATCAAATAGCAATTAAACACAGCATTTATTGAATGTAGTATAATAAAAAAAAAGACTCCGATTTTAAGAAAATAAAACTTGGTTTGAAATCCTATCTCTGTTGTTTATTTGCTATATGATCTGGGAGGGATCACTTGATTTTTCTGGATCTCAGATTCCTCATATGTCAAATAAGTGTGTTGGACTAATTGATCCCTAAAATTCCATCAAGGTAAAAATTTAAAAAGCATCATTTGACGCTTTTACCTATAACAAGCAGTATGGGATTATGGAATGAAAACTGGTTTTAGTGGCAGAAACTAGGATGTAAATTAGAATGTGAATTCCTTGAAGGCCAATACTGATTTTGCTTCTTCAATTCCTAAGCCTGGCATGCTTGAATAAGTGATTACTGGTTGATGGAATATACCATTTGGTACTTGTGGAATACCGGGTAACCTTTTTTGGACTTCGTTTTCTCACTTCTAAATCTAACTCAAAAGACATTTGTTAAAATTTTACTATAACAAAGTATTAAAATGTGCGAGGGATACAAAGATAAAATGAAAAGAAATCCCTCCCTGCAAGAAGGTTACATTCTCATAGACTCTTAGCCGCCTATGTTCATTGGACTGAACATCACTAAAGAGAACCCTTTTAGAATTCCTATAATACAGCATTTAATTCCCAAAGCAATTTTCCTAAAAGCCTAGAAAATTACTCATAACCTATACTAGTTACTTTTCTTAGTTTTGCTATATATACCACTATTTAGAAAGAACTCTAAATCTTTCACACTTAATCTCCACAACCTCCCCAAAGACCAAATGATAATAGTCATCTATTTTGTACTGTTCGGTATCTTTCATAATCTGGTCCCAGCCTACTTTCCCCCTCCATTATATTCCTTCTAAGGCAGTCTATCTGGTCTACTTCTCTATCCCCTAATATGAAATATGAATTTCCATTTCCATTTTTGGACACCTGTACTACGTCCTTGAAATACCACCACCACAATTTCCCTCACTTATCTAGTGCCTAACCGTGCTTCAAAAGCCAATTCAAAATCTACCCATATTTCATGGTATAGCTCATGTCCCATCTATTGACGTGGAAAGAATTCAGAATTTCCTTCTGAGATTGCCCTCCATCTCCCCTGTATTTATCTTAAGTGGCTTTCAGTCTTGGCTTTGAAGACGGTGATATCATAGAATCCTATCTTCCATGTCTGATTTATTCTTCCATGATGATTGATTGAAAGGAATTAGCACAAAGGATAAATTGTCCTAATTCCAAGATTCCAGTCAGACAATATTTTCCAGTCTAGCAGAGAGTTTGAGGGGAGAGACAGCAGGAGATTTTGAAGAAAATAAATCACACTAGGATAAAGTCACTCTTCGGTTTTGAATTTGGGAAGTGTGTGTGTGTGTGTGGGGGGGCAATTTCCCCCTAGATTTTGAAAGAATGATATGTCACTGGTTGGAACAAGGATGTGAATCATATGCCAAAATAGGTGATTGTTTCTTCTCCCTCTCAGCAATGAGCAAACATTCTGAGAATACAAACATGCCAAAACTCATTGCAAAAGTGTTCTAGAAACCTTGGAGGAATGGTCTGCTAGTCCCTCTCCCTCTCACATTCTTCACATTTCAGCTGAGAGTATGGCAAAGCACAGTCTTCCTTAAGGGCTTTCTGGAGTTTGCCAGCCAGAGTCCACAAATGAGAAAGCTTCTATTCCAGTACAACCTTCAGAGTCCAGCTAGAATTAGGGTCTGTATGGAATGTTAGAAGTCAATACATTGATTTGTGGAAAATCATCGGGTCTACAACATCCTGATTATTACTGACATCATTATAACAAAGGAACATTCATTTTAAGTGTACGTACCAGAAAAAAATGAACTTCAAATAATCCTAGTTGAGAATGATCAGGCCTGTTTGTTGTTGAGCAATGGGATATTGAATCTACTGATCGTTTCTTTATATTCCATATTCATTTGATATTGATTTTCCTGTATTTAATATTTCATCATGGTATAGTAAACTGTGTAATAAAAGTCTTGAGCCCCGGGTTCTTGTTCCACTGCTACTATTGAGTAGCTCTATGACTTTAATCAAGTTCCTCAAATGTTCTGGGTCTCACTGGCTTAACCTGAACTTGAAAGGAAAGAACTTGATCAGTGTTAAGGTACACCCTGTCTCTATGATTCATTGCTTTATCACATATCAGTAATTTTTGCTGTTCTGGTTTTTATCTTCCACTGACTATGTGATTCTTGGCCAATTCCTTACATTTCTAGTTTTTATTTTCATCTGTAAATGAAGAGGCTAGACTATAGAATCTCTCAGGGCACCTCTACCTTGACATTTGCAATCCTATGAACTACTTGTCATGTTGAAAAGCAATCTGATAAGCTAGATATTTATGATTGATATCAATATAAAAGTGTTAATCAGTCCAGGGTATTTGCATTACAAAAATTAAGCCGAAAGAATGAATCTCTAATGATGAAATTTTGGTCTCTATTGGCTATTGGGAGAAAAAAAAAGGTTTAGATCCACTTTTCAATATATTTAGCCATTCCCTCTCTCCTCTTCACAAGATCTATTAGAGATAAATTTCTTCTTTTTTATGAATGGTGAATAAGATGATTACTCTTGAGATAATCTCTCTTCATTTGATCTTTACATTATATTTAGCTATTTCATCAATGCACTGTTCTCATACTTGAATCCCTTAACACTTTGTTCTTTCCTTTGTTTCTACTCTTCTTACCCTCAACACTGGGTTATCCCAATCATGTAGCCAAACTGAAGGAAATAGTTTTGTTCCTAAAGTCTCAAAGGTAGCGTTAGCAGGTGCTGTGGCAGGACATAGAGCTTGGTCAGCTATCAAAGAGGCCAAGATTATTTACTGCATCCTAGGCCATTGCCACTCAATTTTTCTTGTCCCTGGACTTTAATGACTTTGAAAGAGAGAGTGAGGATGATGACTTTTCAACTCTGCCTCAATTAAATCCAATTCAAATAAAGACATTTTTGTCATTGGTCTTCTTTGAAAATGAAGCACCAGAATCAGACTTCTGGTCAAGATGGCAGCTTAGAGAAAGCTAAAGTTCAAATCTCTGGAAACCCTTCCCTACCGAACTCAAACTATAAGCTCCTAGGGCACCGAAATTCAAAATGAACAATAGTAAGACCACGGGAACCCTCCTCCTGGACTTGGATCAAAAGGTACGCCCCCCCCAAAAGCCAGAACCCGAGATCACTCGGACCTAATGGGTAGGCAGAAGGAAGGTCCCAGGACCCATCCCCCCCAACCCAGAGCTCTGAGTCCGAGGCAGCAGAGGGAAACTCAGAGCCTCAGGGCCGGCTATTCTGAAGGCTGCTTCCTGAAAACAACCTGACTCAGTCGAGGGGGCACCCAACACAGACAGCAGGGAAACAGAGAGAGATGGGGGGAGCCTCTAACCCCCTGGCTGGATCCTTCCATCTCAGTCTCACGGAAGGTCCCTGCCTCAGGGCATACTCAGTTCAACCCAGTGAAAGTTAATACTATCAGGAGCCCTTGGAGCTCCGGGAAGCCGCGGCCCCTCCCCCCTCAGAGTGCAGTCTCTTCTGGCCAGCAAAGGCATTAAAACACCCCACAGAGAGTGCTGAGCCAGGCTCAGGGCGTGGAAGTAAGGCAACAAAGAAGCATCAGGAGGGAACTGAGGAGGGCAGTAACACGGAAACACCAGCAATTCCTGGCCTCCCCGGGAAGACAGAACAGCTGAGGAGAAGGGACTATTTGCCTAGGGCTAAAACCTCTGAACACCAGACAGAGATAAGAAAATCTAGACCTCCCCACTCAGATAGACATGGCAAACTCCACAGAAGCACAAAAGCCCCAAAATTCCAAGAAAAACAAGAAGAAGGGGGCGACTTTGGACACATTTTATGGAGCAAAAATACAAAATACAGAGGAGATAGAATAGGAAACACAAGCAAATGCTCCAAAACCTTCCAAAGGAAATGGAAATTCTCCACAAACCCATGAAGAATTTGAATTGGAAAGGATCAAAAAGATGTAAGCCTTCTGGGAGGAAAAGTGGGAAATAATGAAAAAGAAATTCACGCATCTACAAAACCAATTTGACCAAAGTGAAAAGGAAAACCAGGCTTTAAATGTCAGAATTAGGCAACTCGAAGACAACGAGCTAGAATTAATAAAGCAAAGCCAAAAGACCAAGAAATTAGAAGAGAAGATAAAATATCTCACTGACAAGGTCATAGACTTGGAAAATAGAGGGAGAAGAGACAATTTAAGAATAATTGGACTACCAGAAAATCCAGAAATAAACAGCAAACTCAACATCGTAATACAAGATATAATCAAAGAAAATTGCCCAGAGATCCTAGAACAAGGGGGCAATATAAGCACTGAAAGAGTTCACAGAACACGTCTACACTAAACACCCAAAAGACAACTCCCAGGAATGTAACTGCCAAATTCCAAAGCTGTCAAGCAAAAGAAAAAATCTTACAAGAAGCCAGAAAAAGACAATTTTTAGATATAAAGGAATGCCAATCAGGGTCAAACAAGACCTTGCAAGTTCCACTCTGAATGATCGTAAGGCATGGAACATGATTTTCAGAAAGGCAAGAGAGCTGGGCCTTCAACCAAGAATCACCTATCCATCAAAACTGACTATATACTTCCAAGGGAAAGTATGGGCATTCAACAAAATAGAAGATTTCCAAGTTTTTTGCAAAGAAAAGACCAGAGCTCTGTGGAAAGTTTGACACCGAAAAAAAAAGAGCATGGAATACCTGAAAAGGTAAATATGAAGGAAAGGGAAAAGGAGAAAAATGTTATCTTTTTCTTTTACTCAAACTCTCTTCTATAAGGACTACATTTATATCAATCTATGTATACTAATATGTGGGGAAAATGTAATGTGTAAATAGGGGGAAAAGAAAAACCAAATAGAATAATCTTTCTCACACAAAGATTCACATGGGAAGGGGAGGGGAAGAAAACTCCTATAAGAAGGAGAGGAAGAGAGTTTTTACTTAAACCTTACTCTCAGGGAAATCAACTCTGAGAGGGAAGAACATCCATTGGGATCTTGAATTCTAGCTTACCCAAAAAGGGTAGGGAGAAGGGAAAACCAAGGTGGGTAGGGAGGAGGGAAGACAAAAAAGGGAGGGAAGAAGAGGGGGGAGGGGGAGGGAAAAAAGGGAGGGGCTAGAAAGGGAAACATATCAAGGGAGGGGACAAGGGGGAATGATTTAAAATAAATCAGTGGCTTAAAAAGTTAGAGCTAAAGAAGAAAGGTTAGAATTAGGGAAGGATATCAAAATGCCAGGGAGTCCACAAGTGACAGTCATAACTTTGAATGTAAATGGGATGAACTCACACATAAAACGTAGACGAATAGCAGAATGGATTAGAATCCAAAACTCTACCATATGTTGTCTTCAAGAAACACACATGAGGCGAGTTGACACCCACAATGTCAGAATTAAAGAATGGAGTAAGATCTTCTGGGCCTCAACTGATAGAAAGAAGGCAGGAGTTGCAATCATGATATCTGATAAAGCCAAAGCAAAAATAGACCTGATTAAAAGGGATAGGGAAAGTAATTACATTCTGTTAAAAGGGACTTTAGATAATGAGGAAATATCACTAATCAACATATATGCACCAAATAATATAGCACCCAAATTTCTAATGGAGAAACTAGGAGAATTGAAGGAAGAAATAGATAGTAAAACCATATTAGTGGGAGACTTGAACCAACCATTATCAAATTTAGATAAATCAAATCAAAAAATAAATAAGAGGTAAAAGAAGTGAATGAAATCTTAGAAAAAATAGAATTAATAGACATATGGAGAAAAATAAATAGGGATAAAAAGGAATACACCTTCTTCTCAGCACCACATGGCACATTCACAAAGATTGACCATACATTAGGTCACAGAAACATGGCACAAAAATGCAGAAAAGCAGAAATAATAAATGCAGCCTTTTCAGATCACAAGGCAATAAAAATAATGATCAGTAATGGTACATGGAAAACCAAATCAAAAACTAATTGGAAACTAAACAATATGATACTCCAAAATCATTTAGTTAGAGAAGAAATCATAGAAACAATTAATAATTTCATCGAGGAAAATGACAATGGTGAGACATCCTTTCAAACCTTTTGGGATGCAGCCAAAGCGGTAATCAGAGGTAAATTCATATCCCTGAGTGCATATATTAACAAACAAGGGAGAGCAGAGATCAATCAATTGGAAATGCAAATAAAAAAACTCAAAAGCGATCAAATTAAAAATCCCCAGCAGAAAACCAAACTAGAAATCCTAAAAATTAAGGGAGAAATTAATAAAATCAAAAGTGATAGAACTATTGATTTAATAAATAAGACAAGAAGATGGTACTTTGAAAAAACAAACAAAATAGACAAAGTACTGGTCAATCTAATAAAAAAGGAAAGAAAAAAAGCAAATTAACAGCATCAAAGATGAAAAGGGGGACATCACCTCCAATGCAGAGGAAATTAAGGCAATCATTAAAAATTACTTTGCCCAATTATATGGCAATAAATACACCAATTGAGGTGATATGGATGAATATATACACAAATACAAACTGCCTAGACTAACAGAAGAAGAAATAGAATTCTTAAATAATCCAATATCAGAAAATGAAATCCAACAAGCCATCAAAGAACTTCCTAAGAAAAAATCCCCAGGGCCTGATGGATTAACCAGTGAATTCTATCAAACATTCAGAGAACATTTAATCCCAATACTATACAAACTATTTGACATAATAAGCAAAGAGGGAGTAATACCAAACTCCTTTTATGACACAAACATGGTACTGATTCCAAAGCCAGGCAGGCCAAAAACAGAGAAAGAAAATTATAAACCAATCTCCCTAATGAATATTGATGCAAAAATCTTAAATAGGATACTAGCAAAAAGACTCCAGCAAGTGATCAGAAGGGTCATCCACCATGATCAAGTAGGATTTATAGCAGGGATGCAGGGCTGGTTCATTATTAGGAAAACCATCCAAATAATTGACCACATCAACAAGAAAACCAGCAAGAACCACATGATTATCTCAATAGATGCAGAAAAAGCCTTTGATAAAATACAACACCCATTCCTATTAAAAACACTAGAAAGCATAGGAATAGAAGGGTCATTTCTAAAAATAATAAACAGTATATATCTAAAACCATCAGCTAATATCATCTGCAATGGGGATAAACTAGATGCATTCCCAATAAGATCAGGAGTGAAACAAGGATGCCCATTATCACCTCTACTATTTGACATTGTACTAGAAACACTAGCAGTAACCATTAGAGAAGAAAAAGAAATTGAAGGCATCCAAATAGGCAAGGAGGAGACCAGGTTATCACTCTTTGCAGATGACATGATGGTCTACTTAAAGAATCCTAGAGATTCAACCAAAAAGCTAATCGAAATAATCAACAACTTTAGCAAAGTTGCAGGATACAAAATAAACCCACATAAGTCATCAGCTTTTCTCTACATCTCCAACACAGCTCAGCAGCAAAAACTAGAAAGAGAAATCCCATTCAAAATCACCTTAGACAAAATAAAATACCTAGGAATCTATCTCCTGAGACAAACACAGGAACTATATGAACACAACTACAAAACACTCGCCACACAACTAAAACTAGACTTGAGCAATTGGAAAAACATTAACTGCTCATGGATAGGACGAGCCAATATAATAAAAATGACCATCCTACCCAAACTTATTTATCTATTTAGTGCCATACCCATGGAACTACCAAAAAATTTCTTTACTGATTTAGAAAAAACTATAACAAAGTCCATTTGGAATAACAAAAGATCAAGGATATCCATGGAAATAATGAAAAAAAAAACACAAATGAGGTGGACCTTGCAGTCCCAGACCTCAAACTATATTACAAAGCACCAGTCATCAAAACAATTTGGTACTGGCTAAGAGACAGAAAGGAGGATCAGTGGAATAGACTGGGGGCAAGCGACCTCAGCAAGACAGTATAGGATAAACCCAAAGATCTCAGCTTTTGGGACAAAAATGCACTATTCAATAAAAACTGCTGGGAAAATTGGAAGACAGTGTGGGAGAGATTAAGAATTGATCAACACCTCACACCCTACACCAAGATAAATTCAAAATGGGTGAATGACTTAAACATAAAGAAGGAAACCATAAGTAAATTGGGTAAACACAGAATAGTATATTTGTCAGACCTTTGGGAGGGGAAAGACTTTAAAATCAAGCAAGACATAGAAAGAATCACAAAATGTAAAATAAATAATTTTGACTACATCAAATTAAAAAGCTTTTGTACAAACAAAACCAATATAACTAAAATCAGAAGGGAAACAACAAATTGGGGAAAAATCTTCATAGAAACCTCTGACAAAGGTTTAATTACTCAAATTTATAAAGAGCTAAATCTATTGTACAAAAAACCAAGCCATTCTCCAATTGATAAATGGGCAAGGGACATGGAAAGGCAGTTTTCAGATAAAGAAATCAAAACTATTAATAAGCACATGAAGAAGTGTTCTAAACCTCTTATAATCAGAGAGATGCAAATCAGAACAACTCTGAGGTGTCACCTCACACCTAGCAGATTGGCTAACATGATAGCAAAGGAAACTAATGAATGCTGGAATGGATGTGGCAAAGTAGGGACATTAATTCATTGCTGGTGGAGTTGTGAACTGATCCAACCATTCTGGAGGGCAATTTGGAACTATGCCCAAAGGGCGATAAAAGAATGTCTATCCTTTGACCCAGCCATAGCACTGCTAGGTCTGTACCTGAAAGAGATAATGGAGAAAAAGACTTGTACAAGAATATTCATAGCTGCACTCTTTGTGATGGCTAAAAATTGGAAAACGAGGGGATGCCCATCAATTGGGGAATGGCTGAAGAAATTGTGGTATATGTTGGTGATCGAATACTATTGTGCAAAAAGGAATAATAAAGTGGAGGAATTCCATAGAGAGTGGAACGACATCCAGGAAGTGATGCAGAGTGAGAGGAGCAGAACCAGGAGAACATTGTACACAGAGACTGTTACACTATGGTACAAGAGAACATAATGGACTTCTCCATTAGTGGCGGTGTAATGTCCTTGAACAATCTGCAGGGATCTAGGAGAAAAAACACTATTCATAAGCAGAGGAAAAACTGTGGGAGTAGAAACATCGAGGAAAAGCAACTGCCTGACTACAGCAGTTGAGGGGACATGACAGAGGAGAGACTCTAAACGAACACTCTAATGCAAATACTAACAACATGACAATGGGTTCGAATCAAGAACACATGTGATACCCAGTGGAATCACACGTCGGCTATGGGGGGTCGGGCGGGGAGGAAAAGAAAATGATCTTTGTCTTTAATGAATAATGCTTGGAAATGATCAAATAAAATATTATAAAATTTTAAAAAATCAAATTAATCAATCAATAAAAATGTTCCTCAGTTAATCCCCAAGAAGCCAAATACATCTAATTACTCAAATTTATAAAGAGTTGAATCAATTGTACAAAAAAATCAAGCCATTCTCCAATTGACAAATGGATAAGGGACATGAACAGGCAATTTTCAGTCAAAGAAATAAAAATTATTAATAAGTACATGAAAAAGTGTTCTAAATCTCTTATAACCAGAGAGATGCAAATCAAAACAACTCTGAGGTATCAACTCACACCTAGCAGATTGGCTAACATGACAGCTATGGAAAGGAACTAATGATGGAGGGAATGTCGAAAAGTTGGGACATTAATGCATTGCTGGTGGAGTTGTGAATTGACCCAACCATTCTGGAGGGCAATTTGGAACTATGCCCAAAGGGCGATAAAAGACTGTCTGCCCTTTGATCCAGCTATAGCACTGCTGGGTCTGTACCCCAAAGAGATAATGGGGAAAAAGACTTGTACAAGAATATTCATAGCTGCACTCTTTGTGGTGGCAAAAAACTGGAAAATGAGGGGATGCCTTTTGACTGGGGAATGGCTGAGCAAACTGTGGTACATGTTGGTGATGGAATACTATTGTGCTCAAAGGAATAATAAAGTGGAGGAATTCCATGGAGACTGAAACAACCTCCAGGAAGTGATGCAGAGTGAGAGGAGCAGAACCAGGAGAACACTGTACACAGAGACTGATACACTGTGGTACAATTGAATTAATGGACTTCTCCATTAGTGGCAATGCTGTGATCCTGAACAACTTGGAGGGATCTATGAGAAAGAACACTATCCACATTCAGAGGAAAAACTGTGGGAGTAGAAACACAGAAGAAAAACAACTGCTTGATTACATGGGTCCAAGGGATATGGCTGGGGATAGAGACTCTAAAGGAACATCCTAGTGCAAACACCAACAACATGGAAATAGGTTCTGATCAAGGACGTCAGCTATGGAAAGGTGGGGGAGGGAAAGAATATGATTCTTGTAACCAAGGAATAATGTTCTAAATTTACTTTAAAAAGATAAAAATTAAATAAAAAAAAAGGCAAATACAGTCTGCCAAACAGTCAAAAAAAAATGAAGCACCAACAACAGAGGCAGAAGATAGGGACTCTATACTCAACCCTAAGTAACTCCTTCTCAAAGACTTGGTTCAACCCATTTTTAGGTTGGCCTGCTTTTGGAATACTAGACTCTCAATTGGCTTGCTATTTCAGTGAAGGGTGTTACTGATGATCTCCAACCAACCAGGAGTCATTTTTTGTATGGTACTATTATTCAATGCTCAAAAATACTTCATTTCTTTTGTTCAGATCTAATCTACACCCTGGATTGATTAATTTTATGGCTATTATTACTGGGATCTTTTCCTCTGACAACTGCCTATTCATATCAGTTTGCCATTTATTAAATGGAGAATGCCTTTATGAAATCCACTCAATTCCCTTTATATGTTAGAAATAAGACTTTTATAGAGAAACTTGCTGCAAAGATTTTCCTTCCAGTTGTCTGCTTCTTGTCCAATTTTACCTGCATTGCTTTTGTTTGTACAAAAAATTTTTATTTTATGTAATCAAATTTGTCCATTGTACCTCCTGTGAACATCTCTATCTCTTACTTGATGATGGACTCTTTCCCTGTTCAGAGATCTGACAGATAATTTCTTCATGCTTCTCTGATTTGCTTATAATGCCACATCATATCTATATCATGTGCCCATTTGGAGTTCCTCTTGGTATATGATGTGAGATGCTGGTGTGTACTTACTTTCTACCAGACCAATTTCCAATTTTCCCAGAGGTTTTTGTCACATAATGAATTCTTAGCCCCATAGCTGAGATCTTTGGGTTTATCAAATTTTAGGCTACCGTACCTGTTTGCTTCTGTATGTTGATTGATTGTTTTTATAACAAAGAGATATTCTCAGTCGATAAGTATCAGGGCAGCGTATCTTGTTAGTTATGTTAGTTGGGGTTTGGCTGTGGGAGACCATACATAGAAAGCCGTTTGGTACTTCACTAACCTTTCATTGATGTATGAGGCAAAGTAATGACAAGAAAGATCAGAAAACCAGAACTACATAAAGAGTCACTACATCTATACACAAAGAACAAAAAAGACAAGAGAAAACAAATCCAGAGGTAACAGAACTTAACAAAAAGGATCTGGAAATAGATCAGAAAATGGAGAAAAATTTTTGTTTGTTATCTATTGATTTGGTTCTACCTTATGAAATGCTATGGGCTTGTGGATTTTTTTACTCATTTTTAAATCTTTATTTGATGATTTTTTTCTTGCTTATGCCTATTAAGTGTATATAAAATAAGCAATTAAACACTTCCAGTGGTTCTGTATTTTATTTTTTAATTAAAATTTTTTTTCAAATTTTTCAAAACCCTCACCTTCTGTCTTGGAGCCAATACATAGTATTGGCTCCAAGGCAGAAGAGTGGTAAGGGCTAGGCAATGGGAGTCAAGTGACTTGTCCAGGGTCACACAGCTGGGAAGTGTCTGAGGCCAGATTTGAACCTAGGACCTCCCATCTCTAGGCCTGGCTCTCAATCCATTGAGCTACCCAGCTGCCCCCAGCTCTGTGTTTTATAAGAATGGTAGCAGTGACACAAGAGTATGGATATAGATGATATAGATGATATTGCCAAGATAGAATAGATGGTAATTGTTGGTTATGAGATGAGGGAAAGGTGGGCAAAGACATCACTAGATTTCAAAATTTAGGAAACGTGGTGATTGTTGAACCCCTGATAAACATAATGAAAGCATAAGGAAAATAGGTTTTTGGTAAAGTTAATAAGAATTATTTTGGAGAACTCTCATTTCAGTTGCTTATGTGTTGCCCAGAAATCATTTTCAGTTAGCAGAAAATATGGATGTGCAAGTCTGGAAGTCATAAGAAAAGTAAGGACTTGAGATGGTCATCTGGGAATCATCTTTATAGAAATTGTAGTTGAAGTTGATTAAGACTGTAATTGAATATTTGCCTATAATTGACTTTGCATAAGTCAATTAAATAAATAAGACTATATAGAGAGTAAGAAACTGTATAGGGAAAGGGTTCTTAACCTGGGGTCCAGGGACACATTTCAGGGGGATCTATGAATTGCTTTGGGAAAAATAGATTTTTATTTTCCCTATTTTGTTGCTTCATTTGTGTAATCATATGCATTTTACTTTATGCATCTAAAAACATTATTCTGGGAAAGGGTCTATAGGCTTCCCCATACTTTTTGATGACACAAAAATGGTTAAGGACCCTGGAGATTGACAGAAGAGAAAATATTCAGAAAGCAGCTTGGAGAACTAATGATTTTTAAAGGAAGAAAATGAGAAATAGGTGAAGGAAATAGAAAAAGAATTTTCAACAAGAAAGTAATATTGGGACTGGTCCTGTGAGTTCAGTAGCATATGGAATTCCAGATAAGTTAACTCCCTCAACCAATGCATGCCAACATCTTCTCTGTAATTTACTATCTTAGAGAGCTACCAGTCTCACCTAGAGGTTAAATGTTTTACATATGTTATTAACTCATTTGATCCTTTCACTAATCCTATAAGGCAGGTATTATTTTACATATTTACACACATCCCCATTTTACAGATGAGGAAATTGACAAAGATTAGGTGACTTGTCTAAGACCACACAGCTAGTAAAGTATTTAAGGCAGGGTTTAAACTCAGGTCTTCCTAACTTGAATTTGGGCTAGTCTTTGATCTATGCCATCTAGTTGGTAATAGACAGAAGAAACAGTAGAGTATGGCATCTCAGAAGCCAAGGAAATAATGAGTATACAGAAAGAAAACATTTTCAACACTTGTTACGTGATAAGGCTATGAGAAGTTAAAAAAAAAAAAAAGGCCATTAGACTTAGCAAGAAGGCAGTCCCTGGTGGTCCAATTCAGTGGTCCATTTTCTCAATCCCAGGTTCTCTCTTAGCCAAGCACAAAGTTCTTTAATGACATAACTGTCTAGGCAGTCTATCTAGGACATCGTGTGGACACAGTTTGGCATCATGGAAAGATACTGAATTTAGAATCAGATGTTCTGGCTTTGAGTCTAGATTGTTAGTTGAATGGCTTCCAATAGTTCTAGTTTTCTCATTTGTGAAATAATTACGTTGAATTAAATGAGCTCTAAGGGCTTTACCAGGGCTAAAATTCTGTGATTTTAGAGGAGTCTTTCATTAGAAAAGTGATGATAGAAACATGACAGCGAAGGGTTACAGGAGACATCTAAGTTATGTGATTTAGGTCAAATCATCTGTGGGTAAATGTCCTCATTTAAAAATGAATAGGTTAGATTAATTTCCCTTCTAACTCTTACAAGGACATTTCTTTTTTTTTTTGACTCCACATCATCACTTCCACCCTAAACGTTTGTGTTGTCCTAGTTTGCCCTTCTTACTCTAGTATCCTACCTGTTCCAGATAGCTCCTAATCTTCAAATCATCTTGCTTTCATCAACAGCAACAGGAAGCAGCATGTTGTGGCATGTGATTGTAATGGAATACTACTGTGCTATTAGAAATGATGACCCGGAGGGTTTCAGAAAAACCTAGGAAGACTTACAAAAACAGATACAAAGTTAAGTGAGCAGAAACAGGAAGACATTGTAGAGAGAAGCAGCAACATTGTACAATGATGAACTGTGAATAACTATTGCTATTATTAGTAATACAGTGATCCACGACAACTCCAAAAGACTCATGATGAAAAAGGTTATGCATTGCCAGAAAAGGAACTGATGGAGTCTGCAGGCAAACTGAAGCATGCCATTTTTCACTTTATTTTCTTCATGAATTTTCTTTCTTTTCTGTGATAGGTAGCCTCTTCCATAATGTGACAAATATGGAAATGCATATTACATGTAATCCTATATCAAATTGCTTACCATCTCAAGAAGGGGGGAGGGAGGAAGATAATTTGCAATTCAAAATATGAGAAAATACATGTTAGCAATTGTATATATATATATATATAATTAGGAAAAAACAAAATATTACTAAATTTAAAAAAAGTATTAACCTTTTTACAAAAAGCTACATGAGTCTCATTCCCTCCAGTTTCCTTCCTCCTAGAGTTATAAGAGGTGGTTCTCACTCAAATGAATCAAACCAACTAATAATCTATAATGTTTACTAGCTGATAAATTGACCGGGGGGGGGAGGGGGCTTAATCCCTCAAACAGCACTCCTAAAATGACAACATATGAAATCTTGTTATTTATTTATACTTGTATTTTAAGGTTTACAGCAAATTTTAGGTGTTAATATTATGGCAGGTCATGGTCAGAATTTGAGGGGAAGAAGAGAATGGCACAGAAAGGAGAAGTTTCATAGCACTAAAGATCATTCCATTTAGCCTATAGGCCAGTAATGGCAAACCTTTTAGAGAGCAAGTGCCCAAACTATACCCTCAAGCCACATATGAGCTGCCCCCCTTACCCCAGATGGGAGGGAGGAAGTGTTCCCATTGGGCTACTGGGTAGAGGAGAGGGTGATTTGAAAAATGTCCTCAGGTGTGGTGGAGCTGGTGAAGGGAGCAGCCCATCTAGCATCTAGCAAGGTTTGTCAGCATAGCTATAGGCTGTCCTGCCTATCACCTCTCACTTTCATGTTTTGAGAACTTCAGACCTATGATTTAAATAGTTATATCTCAGGAATGCAGGAAACTTCCAGGTGAGAAAAGTTCTTTTTTTTTTTACCAATGCAAGTCAAAGTCTTCTTATTGGAGACATGGACAACATGTATCTGAGGCAGGATTTGAACCCATCTTCCAGTTTTACAAGGCATCCATTATTCCATTCTTCCTCGTGGGCAGTCAAAGATGTTTGATGTCAGTCTGTTTTGTTTAACTGTTCCTCTTTATTACCAGGAAGTTTCTCTTTGTTACTGGAAACTGACGATGGTTTTAAAAATAGTAATGGAAATAACCTAAAAGAAAAAGAATAAATTTGGAATTTACTTATTGTGTCTAATTAATACCTAAAAATTTTCATGATAGAAAAGGCCTCACGGGATGAATGTGTGGTGAAGAGAGCTGCCATTCATAATTCAGACAAAGAAAAAGGAAAATGTCACAGCCTAGTTCTTCAGTCTTTGTGCCATTTTAAAGACCACTGGGACTTGTATGTATATACACACATGTTTATTTTCATACATAAACTATATCATAAATAATGTATATATACAGAGTTGTATACATGTGCATATGTATGTACCTAGATACATATAGCTATCACTTATATGATCTCTCATCTCTCTACCTGTCATGTATTTTTATCTGTCCATCTTTCCATTTCTCCAATTCTTTCAACTCTATTTACCCATCGTCTATCTCTATCATCCATCTGTCTCTTTATTATTCCTCTCTGCCCCCCTCTCCTCCTTCCTTCTCTCTTTCTGCTCCCCATCTAATTTGTATGCCCCCCACCTGCAGTTCTAGGCACAGGTGATAAGAAGCCTTTACTTGCAGTCCGCCCTGTGCTCATAGGGATGCCTTATGGTGCTAGCTGTCTTGTGCCTTTTTGTTTATGGTTTCTCAGCCTCCCACTCCCTGGGTGGAGCTCACAACAGTTGTGCTGTTGGCTGCGGTTCCACCTTATTAATTTCCAGTACTAGATGAACCAACCCTGTATTTTCTGGGGCCAAAAGAGGGAGATTAGTGGGAGAAGATAGGAAGAGTGGGAAATGAGCCTCCCACGTGTAATATTTAAATTCTCCTCCCACTTTCAGAGGTCACTCTGAGAGATGATGTGACATAGTAAGAAGAGAAAATAGAGTAGACTTCAGAGGTCTGGGTTCATTCAGGTCTTGGCTTGGCGACTAACCCATTGTATGGGGATGGGCAAAATAATTAACTTTAAATCTGTAAAAATGTACTTCTTTTAAAGTTATGAAAACTGATGTTCACAGAGGTTAAGTAAATTACCCAAGGACACACAAGAATTAAATGGTAAGTCTGCATTTAGATCCAGATCAGACTCCAAATCTGATACCCTTTTCATTGTCCCATGTTGCCTCCTAATGGTTGTGTTATCTCTAGCTCCAAAATGTAATTATTCAAGGGAGCAGGGCATATAGACTGACTTGGAGTCAGTTGTATCCAAATCCCATTTACTACCATTTAATAGCAGTGACACACATTGGGCAAGCTTTTAAGAAACCGTTTGATTTTAGCGACTATGCTAGATGTTAAGAAATTGGGATAGAAATGAAAAAAAAAAGAAGAAGCTGCTCCCTTTAATGAGTTTTCATTCTTAACCCCTCTGGGACTCAGTTCCTTCATGCATTAAAAGAAAAATTTTTACTAGATGACCCCTGGTAATCTTTTCCATCTGGAATCCTGTGATTCAAGGACAGCAGCAAGGAGGAAAAGACCTGGGATTTAGAATCAGAGGACCTGGATTCTCTCCATGTGTGACCTTGGGGTAACCTGTCTAGAGCTTATTCTTATCTGCAAACTGAAGGGTTGGATGAACTACAGATTGATGATTCTAAGCCCATAGACCCACAATTCATAAAGACCTTCAAAGGCTAGTTGCCCTTCCCAACCTGAGTCATTGACCAACATAGTATGGAAACTGCCAATTTGTATTCTTCAAAAACAAAATTTATAGAGTGGACCTGTATATGTAAATGCCTTTATCTGCTGTCTGAAATGACTTCATTCCTGCCCTATCCCCACCTAATGCAGATTGAACTCATAGAAGCCAGACTCCTTTTATTAAAGGGATTATCTTTAATATATCAATAGTCATAGCTATGTTATGCCCAGTTGGCACTGAGAGCACTTAGAGGCGAGGAAATTTTGTGTCAAGCCTCTCTCAGATCCCCAACTCTCCACCCCACCCCCCACCCTGGAGTCTAGACATTGCTGCAGCTGTTACTGTGAACACCCTTTTTTTCTTCCCATACTTGCATTACTAGTTGAAAGAGTCAAACAATAGCTAAGCAGACCATTACATACATTTTGGAATGCTGGAACGAGCTATCCTGTGTTGTATGCCAAAATTACAACAACGCTAACGATGTCAGTGTTAAAAGCTTTTTAAAAATGGCTTCATCCTTTCCTTCCTGTCCATTTCTGACACATAAAAATTTTAGTTTGGCGAGTCCTTTAAAATAAGCAAAAAGCAGCAGCAGCAATCACAGCACCACATTCTCTTTCTGTCTGGTTACCCAAATGTTCAGTTATCTGAGCCCCAGAGTAAGGGGGTTGGGAGGGCCTGGAAATGGTGTGAGGCAGGGAGGGACCACAGCCTTTGCTGATTGGATGATGGCATCAGGGTGAAAGAATGCACACTCCACCTTCTCCTCTGGCTCAGGCTGCAGGGATCATTTCATTCCACTCAGTACACCTGTGTCAGAATGGCCCTGCAGCTGGAGGGAGAAATGGGGTTTCCTTAGATGTTTAACTCTTGAATTAATCAGCAGAATCTTCAAGAAATGAAATCAGACAAAAAGGAGAGGTCGAGTTCACTCAATGTCATTCCCCACATAATATCAGTACAGGATTCAGCCTCCTTTTGCTTTCCAAGTATATGTTTTAATCCATTCACAGGAGAAAACAAGGCAGGGATAGGAAGATGATAGTCACTTATCCAATAGATATTAAATGGAGGTGGCAAGAGTTGTAAGCTGTTGTTTCCACCCACTCTGAAGGATGCTATGCCTCCCCCTACATGGCTCCTCCTGCCTTTTTCCTTCTACTTAAACTTGACTAGCCCTAAATACAAATTACAACATTAATTTTAAGGCTTGATTGAAGCCTCATTTTGAGGAAAACCTAGGGTTAAAGAAACAGGGTGGCTTAGTGGCTAGAAGTCTACATCTTGGAGTCAGGAAGAACTGAATTTGAATCCCACCTCTGAAACATACTATATGATCCTAGATAAGTCACTTAAAACTACTAGTGTCCAGGGTAAATCTCTTATAATAACTAGAATTGACATAGTCTTTCAGAGAGGTGAAGACTATAAACTGATCAGCATGAGTAGAAGTTGCTAAAATCCAGTGAACCCTGTATTGAAGGTCCTGCACCTGATTCCCCTAGGGCCAAATTGTTGTTTGTCCTTTATTTTTGTAAAGGGATCAGTGACATCATTGGGTAATATCTTGACTTGTGTGTGAATTGGATTTCAATGAGGCAGAGTGACACAATGTCATGAGTCTCATTTTCTCTTCCAGAATCATTGAAGTCAAGTGGTAAGAAAAAAGCAAGAACAACTGGCAATGGCTGGGGATGCAGTGGCTGACTTTGTCTTCTTTGATGTGGAGCCAAGCTCTAGGAGCTTCCACAGAACCTGCTTCAGCCACTTCATGGCTCATGTTCTGATCTACTCATGCTGTCAGGGTAAATCTTCAAATCCTTGCTTTTAGGGCCACTGATGTGTTTAAGGCTTGTCATTGACCCTCAGCCCTTCTGCCGAGACTATTTTACCAGGATGTGGCTGCTGTACCTACTCCAGGTTCTTGGAGCCACAGGTGAGAGTTGGGTACCAAAAGTGGATGAGGGCTGCCTATACTAGGTGCCTTTGCTTTCTTTCTTTTCATTCTCTTTTGAATTAAAGTCTCATTTCCAACCTCATCATTCCACCCTTCAAAGTTACCAGTGGCCTCTTATTTGCCAGATTCAATGGTGGGTTTTTTTTTCAATTCTAATTCTTCTTAACTTCTCTTTTGCCTTTCATATGGTTAATCACCTTCATATCCTCAATACTCTCTTCTCACTAGAGTTTTGGGACACTCTCTTTTCCAGATTCTCCTCTATCTATCTGTCTGCCTGATCCTTCTCAGTCTTCTTTCCTGAATCTTCATCTAGGTCACAATTGCTAACCACAAGTGAACATAGATTGTTTGTCAAGAAAAATACAAGGGAGTTACGGATCTGATAGAGCTTCAGGGCCTTGAATATCAGCAACACTGGGGATACCCAATTTATTATAATAGCTAGTTACACCAGTGATTTTCAACAACATTTTGCAAGAGCACTTGCAAAACTTAATTTATTCATCTCAATTAATGTTACTTCTAAAATCTAGCACTACAGTGGTAGGGATATAAAATCTGATCAAGAGATGTAAAGACGACACACCAAGAATAGGTTTCATGAATACCGAGTTATGATATTTAGCTTGTCTGTCAAGGGGGTGACCCTGCTGACTTGCTCTGGGGAGGTTTGCAGCTGATTTGTCCAGATATATTCAGTTCCCCATTGTTTGTTCAGTGGGCTGTTCTGGTTCCCCCTCTGCTGATTCCCTGCCCCTGGCAAGTGGCTCAGACTGGGCAGTCCCCATCTTGGGCTCTGCTGCTCTAGGTCCTTACTTCTCTGCCCCTTGGAATTGAGCAGGTTCCTTCACTGTAGTTGCAGTTGTTCCCCCTGTCTGCTTCTCGGTAGCCCAGGGTTCTGCTGCCAGGAGACAGTGGATAAGTCACTGTATTTGCAGTTCCCCTATTTGCTTCCTTGTAGCCCCATGGCTCTGATGGCATGAATTGGTAGGTTTCCTGCCTTCTCGAACTCTGTGGAGTGGCTCCAGGTAGGGAAGCTGCCTGAGCTGCTCTCCCCTCTCTCTGTGAGCTGTGTTCTTCCAGCTTTCCTTTATTTGGAGGTGATTTATTTTCTTTTTTTGTGCACTGGCGGAATCTGGGGTACAGAGTACCCTTTACTCTGCCATCTTAACTCCCAGCATGCAACCCAGCATTGAGCTTGTAGCAGACTGTTTGAAGGTCCAAGAACTCCACACGACAGCTAGGAACACAGTGTTGGACATGGAGTCTGAAAGACCTACTGGCTTGAATCCTGCATTATACCCTTAATAACAAGAATAATAATTAGCATTTATATAGCACTTACTATGTGCCAGGCACTGTGCTGAGCAGTATCCCCATTTTACAGTTTAGAATATGGAGACACAGAGACACTTATGCAAGTGTTCAGTTATTAAGTGAGGCAAGAGTTTGAACTCAAGCCTTCCTGACTCCAGACCCAGCACCCTATTCACTTTACTACCCAACTGCTTCAGAGGAAAATAAGCATTAGATAGTGCCTACTATGTGACAGGTGGAGCTGAGCAGGGAGAGCGTTCTAGGCACTGAGGATGACTAGAGAAAATTCCTGGAGCCAGGACTTGTTCATGGGAGGCCAGCGTTCCTGGACTGAAGAGTACATGTTGGGAGGAAGGTTAAAGAAGCCAAGAAGAGTAGGAGATGAGGGGCTAGGTTATGAAGGACTTTGAATGCCGAGCACAGGATTTCGCATTTGAGCCACTAGAGTTTATTGAGTAGAGAAGTGACCTGGTCAGACTGGCACTTGAAGAAAATCACTTTAGTGGATGAACAAGATGGACTGGAATGGGGAGAGAATGGAAGCAGAAAAAGCTACCATCAGGCTAATAGACTAGTTCAGAAGTGAGGTTATGTCAGCAAGCTAGTGTTTGTTTTTTATTAAATTTTTATTTGGTCAATTTCAAACATTATTCCTTGGTTACAAAAATCATATTCTATTCCTCCGTCCCCTCCTCCAGACCCTCCAATAGCCAACCCGCAATTTCATTGGGTATTGCATATGTTCTTGATCAGAACCTATTTCCATGTTGTTGTTTACACTAGGATGTTCATTTAGAATCTACATCCTCAGCCATGTCCCCTCAACCCATGTATTCAAGCAGTTGTTTTTCTTCTGTGTTTTTACTCCCACAGTGTTTCCTCTGGATGTGGATGGTGTTCTTCCTCATAGATCCCTCCAAGTTGTTTGGATCACTGCATTGCCACTAATGAAGAAGTCCATTACGTTCGATTGTGCCACAGTGTCTCAGTCTCTGTGTACAAGGTTCTCCTGGTTCTGCTCCTCTCACTCTGCATCACTTCCTGGAGGTTGTTCCAGTTCCCATGGAATTCCTTCAGTTCATTATTCCTTTGAGCACAATAGTATTCCATCACAGTCTGTACTCCCAGCCCATTGGGGTTTCGGGTGTAGCTGCTCTCAGGGGTAGGTCCTCAGTGGTTTCAGTCAGCTCCCAAGGACCTAGAGGTGCCCCTCACTCACTCTAGAGGTGTCCCTTGCTCACTTACTGATTCTGGGACACTGGCTCTGACTCTGGCTCTGAAAGTGGGGTGGGGGAGGGTAGATCAGCTCACCTTTGGGTGGGAGCTTTTTCACCCCCTTATAGTGTGGAAATTCCCAAATTCCACATACCTTCAATGCTGTACCCTACTGTAAAGTCCCTTTGTTCTTATGGATTTGGGTTTTTTTTGTCTTCTGAGGTGGTCTCTATCAGTGGGTGCTGAGGAGAGGAAGCATCCCGCATCTATACTGCTACCATGCTTACCCAGAAGTCCAGCAAGCTAGTTTTTTATAAACCTGAAGATCCCAGCTTTGGGGATAAGAACTCACTCCTTGACAAAAACTGCTGGGAAAATTGGAAAACAGTATGGGAGAAATTAAGTTTAGATCAACATCTCACACCCCATACCAAAATAAATTAAAAATGGGTAAATGACTTAAAAATAAAGATAAATCACAAATAAATTAGGTGAACAAAGAATAGTATACCTGTCAGATCTGTTGGAAAGGAAAGAATTTAAGACCACGCAGAGATAGAGAATATCACAAAATGTAAAATGAATGATTTTGATTATATAAAATTAAAAAGTTTTTGTACAAATAAAACCAATGTTACCAAAATTAGAAGGAAAGCAATAAACAAAGGGAAACAATTTAGAGCATAACTCTCTAATAAAGGTTTAATTTCCCAAATATATAAGGAATGAAGTCAATTTACAAAAAAATTAAGCCATTCCCCAATTGACAAATGGTCAAAGGATGTGAATAGGCAGTTTTCCCATGATGAAATAAAAAATATCAATAATCAAATGAAAAAGTGTTCTAAATCTCTCCTGATTAGAGAAATGCAAATAAAATAACTCTGAGGTACCACCTCAAATGTAGAATATTGGCAAATATGGCAGCAAAGGAAAGTGATAAATGTTGGAGGGGTTGTGGCAAAACTGGAACACTAATACACTGCTGGTAGAGTTGTGAATTGGTCCAACCATTCTCAAGGGCAATTTGGAATTATGCACAAAGTGCTATAATAGAATGCCTGCTCTTTGATCCAGCCATAGCACTGCTGGGTTTGTATCCCCAAAGAGATAATAAGGAAAAATACTTGTATAAAAATATTTATAGCCTCACTTTTTGTGGAGACAGAAAAAAATGGAAAATGAGGGAGTGTCCATTGAGTGGGAAATGGCTTAACAAGTTGTGGTATCTGATGGTGATGGAATACTATTGTGCTAAAAGGAATAATGAACTGGAAGAATTCTTTGTGAACTGGAATGACCTCTAGGAATTGATGCAGAGTGAAAGGAGCAGAACCAGGAGAACGTTGTACACAGAGACTGATACATTATGGCACAATTGAATGTAATAGACTTTCCTACTAGCATCAATGCAATGACCCAGGACAATCCAGAGGAATTTATAAGAAAGAACACTATCCATATCCAGAGGAAGAACTGTGGGAACAGAAATGTAGAAGAAAAGTATATGATGGACCATGTGGTTTGATGAGGATTTGATTGGGGATTTTGACTTTAAATGATCACTCTATTGCAAATATGAATAGCATGGAAATAAGTTTTGGATAATGATGCGTGTATAACCCAGTGGAACTGCTTGTCAGCTCCAGGAAGAGGGGGGAAGGAGGGATTGGGAAAATCATAAATCATGTAACCATGGAAAAATATTCTAAATGACGAAATGAATTTAAATTTTAAAAAAAATTATAGGACTTGGATAAATAAAAAAATATTAAAAGTGAGGTTATGAAGACCTGTACTCATGTGGTGGCAGTGCTAGAGGAGAGAAGGAGGCATATTTGAAAGACGTCAAAGTAAAATCAGCCAGTCTTAGCAACAGATTGGACATGGATTCTCTTATTAGGGTTTGGGGCATTCCTTCATATTCTTGCGTTTTCTTTTGAGAATTGTTATTCATATCCTTTGACCACTTAACTATTAGGGAATGACTTTTGGTCTTAGATATTTCAGTTAGTTGTCTATACTTGTTGAAAACTAAGCCCTTATCCAAGAAATTTACTATTTGTCCCCCAGTCATCCACTTCACTTCTTATCCCAGAAATATTATTACAATTAGTATTAATTTTATTTTTCATACTTACCTCTATCCCATTTGGCAAAGAATGTAACCTCTGCTCATAGTTATAAATGATATCTGATCATAGTCTAATCTGTAAAATTCAGGTAATACATTTTAAATATGGTGCTACATGCTTTAAACTTAATTTCTTCCAGATTGCTTTCCACTTTTCTCACCACGTCACATTAAATAGAAAGTTCTTTCCTAAGTGGTTTATGTTTCCAGATTAATAAAACTAACCAGATGCTTGTGATAAACATGACAGATTCCCTTGACCAAATTGATTGTTGGTACTAGTCAAAATAACCAGGTCTTTGCATTCTCCCTCAGGCCTCCCTTCTGCTTCCCTACCCCCTACTCTCTCAGTTGAGAACCTTGCCTCATATTTTACAGAAAAAATGAAATCATTTGCCACCAAATTCTTCATCTCCTTCTCTCAGATGTCATCTGATATTTCCTCCTCTTTGATTTCTGACCCACTTATGGAAGTGGCCTTACATCTTACCAAAGTTGATTCTCCGACAACAGACTGCTCCCTGGCATTTTCATTCTCAATTCTTTTCCATCTCTTCCTGTCCACTAGTTCATTTCCTACTGCCTAACAACAGGGCTAAGTCTCCCCACCTTGAAAAGTACTCTCACTTGACCTTCCATTCCTCACTGTTGTCCTTTCTGCCTTTTATAGCTAAAAGCATAAAGAGAGCTGTCGATAATAGATGACACTGGCCTCTTGAATAGTCACTGAACAAGAACTCCCATCTCTAGGCTCAGGTTATTCTTTCTGAGGGTCCCCCAAGCCTGGAAGACTCCTCTGTCCTGACTACTGACCTCCCTGACATTCTTTAGTTCTCAACTAGAATCTCACCTTCAACAGAAGCCTTCTGTAACCATTCTGAATTCTAGGGTCTTCTGCTAATTATTTTCTATTAATCATATGTATATCTTGCTTTGTATATACGTGTTTGCATATTGTCTCTACAATTAGATTATAAATTCCTTGAGGGCAGGGACTTTCTTTTGCCTCTTTTTGTATTTAAATCCAATTCATGCACAAGTCAAGATGATACCTCATGATGCCCTTTTCAAAAATGAAAGATGAATAACATCACAACATATTCAGTGATTAGTAGAGAGTCTGGCACATAGTAGGTGCTTAATAAATGTTTATTCATCTGCATTTTGTGAATAATTCAAAAAAAGGTTTTTACTCAACCTTATTATTTCTTTTCTTAGAGACACAAAATAGGAATGTGAGCAACTCCTCTTTGGGGGTGCAGGTAAGGTAAAAAACACAGGCCCTAAAAGTCTTCTATTCTTGACAGCTCTGGCACCAAAGCAGAGAATTAATCAGTTTACTCTGCAAAATTCTGATCACTGATATTCCCAAACTGTCTTTCCTGTGATAAGATTTTTCTCTGCAGTCAGTCTAGTGATTGCTCATCATGCTAAAGCTAGGAAGAGAGCCAAAAGATTAGTTAGTTTCTTATTATTCCCCTTCAGCAGTTGCTTATCATAAGCCCAAGAATAAAGTGATTTTTTTCTTTTTTAACATTTGAATATTTAATAAATTTATTTTTATCATTCTTTTCTTTTCTAATTTCTCTCCCTTCCTCTAACCCAGTGATTCTCATCCTTTCTAATGCCGTGACCCCACAATATAGGTCCTCATGTTGCAGTGACCGGTGGCTACTTCAAAACTATAATTTTGCTACAGTTATGATTCAGTGTGTAAATACCTGATATGCATTATGTATTCTCATTGCTACAAATTGAGAGGTTGAGAACCGCTGCTCTAACCCCTTCACCCACCCACTGAGAAGGCAAGCATTACAATATCAGTTATACATGTGATATAATATAAAGCACATTTCCATATTCTTTATTTCCCCCAAAAGCAAGAAAAATAAAGACAGTGAGAAAATTATACTTCAATTTGAACTTAGAATTCATCAGTCTTCTTTGGAGGTGTACAGCATTTTTCCATCATGACGGCTTTTGGAATTGTCTTGGTTCATTGTATCAGTCAGGGGGAATGGTTCTTATTTTTATGAATTTGAGTTCTGTGTTCAGTAGATATTTGAGAAATGAGGAATTTATCCTAGAAATCTGTAAACATTTTAATATTATTTCATTGTCTAGGACATCTTTTTAGAGTAATGTAGTTTCTCTGAGTATCTTTTCAAATTAGATCTATTTTTACTCTTGCTTTGTCTGAGAACATGATCACTACCTTTGCCTTTTTTATTTTAACTAAAGCATATCAGTTTCTGCTTCCATCCTTTATTTGATTCTGTGTATATCTTTCTGTTTCTTATAAACATGTTGCTGGATTCTGGTTTCTAATCCATTCTGCTATGTGCTTCCATTTTATGGGTGACCATTCACATTATTCATTCTTACATAACATTCACAGTTATGATTACTATCTGTATTTCCCAGCATCCTATTTTCTTCTCTCTGTCTCTCTCTATCTCTCTCTTGCTCTTTCCTGTCCCTCCTCAAAAGTCTTTTTCTGCTTCTAATCACTGCCATACTTAAACCCCCCTTCCTTTTGCCCCCTACCCTTCTCTTATCCCTTTCCCTACCTATATCTTTATTGGGCAAGTTATATTTCTGTACACAACTAAGTGAATATATATAGTCTTCCCTCTTTGAACCAATTTTTTTTAAACTCTTACCTTCCATCTTGGAATCAATATTATATTAGTTCCAAAGCAGAAGGATGGTAAGGGCTAGGCAATGGGGATTAAGTGTCTTGCCCAGAGTCACACAACTAGGAAGTGTCTGAGACCAGTTTTAAACCTAGAACTTCCCCCCCCCCCCACCCTTGGTCTGGCTCTCAATCCACTGAGCCACCCAGCTGCCCCTTGAATGAATTCTGATGAGAATGAGGTTCAAGTATTGCCTATTACTCCCCATATTTTCTCCATTATCATAAAAGCTCTTCCTTGTTTGCCTCTTGTATATAAGAAAAATTTCTCCATTCTACTTCTTCCTTTGCACTTCTTTGATTGCATTCCTCTTTCTTACCCCTTCAATTTTTTTTAGATCATTTCAACATAATTGACTCACATGTCATCTTCCTGGATTGGAATATAAACATCTTAACTTTATTGAGTCCCTTATGATTACTCTTTCATGTTTACATTTATATGCTTCTGTTGAGTCTTCTTTTAAATGCCAAATTTTCTATTCAACTGTGGTCTTTTCATTGAGAACTCTTAAAAATCCTTTATTTTGTTCAATATCCTTTTCTATTCTGAAGAATTGTATTCAGTTTTACTGGGTTATCCTTGCTTATATTTCTAGCTCATTTATCTTCTAGAATATCATATTTCAAGTCTCTTACTCCTTTAACTTGCAAGTCACCAAATCTTGTATAATCTTTAGTGGCTTCATGATACTTAAATTGTTTCTTTCTGGCTGCCTAAAGTATTTTCTCTTTGACCTGGGAATTCTGGAATTTGGTTATGATATTCCTGAGAGTTTTCATTTTGGGCACTCTTTCAGTGCCCATTCTTAAATTTTTTATTTTACCTCTAGATCTAAGATATTGGGACAGTTTTCCTTTATAATATCTTTAAATATGATGTCCAGGCTCTTTCTTTGATCATGATATTCAGATGGTCCAGTAAATACTCAAGTGATCTCTCTTAAAAATATTTTCTAGGTCTGTTATATTTCCAATGAGATATTTCACATTTTCTTCTATTATTTCATTGTTTTCATTTTGTTTTACTTTTTTGATGAAGACATTAGCTTCTACCTGTATAATTCTAATAAAAAAATTCTTACCTTGCATCTTAGAATCAGTGCTTTGTATTGGTTCCAAGGCAAAAAAGTAGAAAAGGCTAGGCAATAGGGATTAAGTGACTTGTCCAAAGTCACACAGGAAATGCCTGAGGCCAGATTTGAACCCAGGACCTCCCTTCCCTAGGCCTGGTTCTCAATCCACTGAGGCACCTAGCTGTTCCATCAGTTCTAATTTTTAAGGAATTATTTTCTATAGTGAGATTTTCTATCTCTTTTTCTCATGAAAAAAAAATTAAATTAATAGAACACATTTCCAGGTATCTCCTACATCATAGAAGGCATCATCAAGGAAACAGATATGTATATATAGAATGTCTTTCATGTTTCCATTTTTCAGTTCATTCTTTGAAGGTAACATTCACACATTATTATTCAAATATTACATCTGTAGTTTTATATAATATTCTCTTGATTCTACTCATTTCACTCTTCATTACAAGGTTTTTTTTTTAATTAGCCTGCTCATTGTTTCTTATGGAACAGTAGTATTCCATCACAATTATATGACACAATTTGCTTAGCCATTTCCCAACTGATGGGCATCCCCTCAATTTCTAGTACTTTCATAATTACCATCATAAAGAGATTTGCTATAATTATTTTGGAACATAGAGATTCTTGTATTTTTTCCTGATCACCTTTGTAAACAATATATTTCCAGATCTTAGGGTATTACACAGTTTTATAATTTTCTGGGTGCAATTCCAAATTGCTCTCCAAAATGGTTGGATCAGTTCACAGTTCCACCAGCAGCGTATTAGTGTTCCCATTTTTTCATAGTCCTTCCAACATTTAGCATTTTGCCCTTTTGCCATTTAAGTGAATCTGATATGTGAGATTATATCTCAGAATTGTTTTGGTTTGCATTTCTCTATCAGCAGTGATTTAGAGCTTTTATATATACCTAATTTGGTTTTGATTTCTTCATCCAAAAACTGTCCATATCTTTTGTCCATTTATCTTTGGGGAAATGCTCTCATGACTTTTTTAATTTAAAAATATTCACTACACATTTTAGATATAAAACCTCTATCTGTGAGGCTCTCTTTAAAAATTTCCCCCAAATTTTCCGCTTTACTTCTAATCTTGCCAATATTTGTTTTATTTGTACAAAAGCTTTTTGATTTAATGTACTCAAGGTCATCCATTTTACATCTCCCAATTCTCTCCATCTCCTGTTGGCTCATAAATTCCTCTCCTATCCATAACTCTATTAAGTAATATGTTTCCTGTTCTTCTCATTTACTTATGATATCTCCTTTTATATTTAGATCATACATCCATTTGATCTTAGTGAATGGTGTAAGATATTAGTCCATATCTAGTTTTTGCCAAACTACTTTCAATTGTCCCAGCAATTTTGAACAAATAGTGATTTCTTATCCCAGCAGCCTACATTTATTCTTTTGTCAAATACAAAGATACTATAATCTTTTATTACTGTTTATTGTATGTCCCTCCTGTTCCACTGGTCTACCCTTCCATTTCCTTAGCCAATACCAGATACCTTGTCTTGATAATTACTGCTTTATAATAGTTTCAAATCTGCTACTTTTACTTTTGCTTTCTTTACCTTTTTTCATTAATTCTTTTGATATTCTTGAACTTTTGTTGGTCCAAATATTATTGTTTTTTTCCTAGTTCAATAAGAGAGTATTTTTGTAATTTGATTGGGATGGCATTGAATAAGTAGAGTATTTTAGATAGATTTGTCATTTTAGTTATATAAGCTCTGCCCACCTATCCATGAAAAATTAATATTTAGGTCTGACTTTATTTGTGGAAAAAGTGTTTTGTAATCATCTTCTGCTTTATTCTGAGGCAGAAGGTAAGTGTTTATTTTTTTTTAAAAAAAGAAAGAAAAAAATTACAGGGGACTTATTGCTGCTGCTGGATAGAGTTGGTACTAATTGGCAACTCTTTGACCAAAGTTCTGGGTTGCAAATTTAGGGCAGAGAGAAGCACTAAGGATCAGTCAAAAGGGATCAGGAACCCTGGTCACACAACCAAAGCAAAGAGGAACATTATCTCATGAAGCTTTGGGAGGACTGTTGTAGGGTAAAGGCCAGAGTATACTGACTAAGAGAGCAGTGCCCATGTATTGATTCTAAGGCAGAAGAAGGTTAAGGGCAAGGCAATTGAGGTTAAATGACTGGCCCAGGGTCACACACCTAGGAAGCATCTCAGACCAGATTTGAAACCAGTTCCTTCTGACTTCAGGTTTGGTGTTCTAGTCATTGTACTACCTAGCTGCCCCTGAAATCTCTTTCTATTCAGTTGTCCAACCACCTTACTGTCTGGTGGATGAAAACTGCTGCCAGTCTCATCACTGACCCACATGTGGGCTCTGAACAGATCTCCACCCCAGTGCCAGACTTCTCCTGCCTACCTCTGAAGTTTTCCTAGTCCAGGAAAAGTCGCATCCCGATCTTTTGTTGTCTCTGCTACTGTCAAATTTGAAGTGTTATTCTAAAGTTGTTTGAATGGAATCTTAGAAGAGTTCAGCTAGGTGACTGAGCCCAATCCACTCCCTGAGTTGGCTCTGCCTCCACACATCACTTTGAAGTGCAAATGTAGTGGCATGTTGGCACAAACAACCCAGTTACCAATTACTTCCACAAAAAGCTGGTTTGTCAAGTTCCCCTCAAGTCCAAGTGTAGTGACACTGGTGGTCATGACAGAGGGGCCCAGTATTAGGGTGGACACTGAGGCTAAGGCTAAGTAAGTAGAATCAGGCTAGTCCACATTGGAAATGACTTGTGTTTTGAGCAGAAACCGTATCATGGACCTTCTGACTTCCCAAAGCTTGGAAAGAATGGATTCGACCCTCACTTAAAACCAGTCCAGTGGTGGTCCAAGTTTGCCTGTGGTCATGTGCCCAGATCCAGGCTCTTGTGTCCTTGGCTCTCCCGCCTCTAAGCTGCCATCATGATTGCTACCTTTTTGAGAGTAATGAAATTCTGTTAATGTAACGCGAGGCTGAATATCCTAATCGACATCTTGGGGGATGCAGGTGATTTCCACTGAGGGATGAGGGACTTTGGCATTCAGGATTCATAGGCTTCATTCAGGGATAACTGTTACAACTTGAAAGCTCAGCATCTTCATGGACCAGAAGAAGCATCAAAGGGTGCTTATAGCATTTCCTCCACCTCCCATTTGTGTTTGTTTGCTTCCATTCACTCGTAGATCTGTTCAGTGCCTAATTAAAGGGCTGCTTTTCATCCCTAAGAAGTAAGCTGTCAGGAGACAATTAGAGACTATCTGTACACACTCTGAAGCATGGGGCATTGCATTACGTGGCATCATGCCTTTCTAAAAGCAGCCTACTCATTGATTGGCAACAGGTAGATCAGATGGTACATGCTCGAAGGTAACCCTTTAAAACTCTTGCTACCCTCATCAAAGATACTCACAGAGCTCACAGAGAGGACCGTCATAAGGATTCTGTTTAGATGGGAAGACTGGCCTTTTAGGTTGGCTGTTGTTGTTAAAGGTCCTTCAGTTACCTCCCCATTCCCCCTCCTTACCCCTGATGGAGTTCAGATTTTCCTCTCTTTAAGACATTTTACAAATGGGAGTGTGCTGGACATAGCCCTAATTGGCTCAAGGGGGGGAATTATTCCATTTATAATGTATGAGTGTACAAAATATATAATGTGTAAATTTATAATATACATAATATGTACAATATATAATGTGTATAATATAATAAAAATAATGTATAAATGTATAACATTTTTTCATGCAACCTCTTCTCCTTTATTTAAAAAACATCTCCAAGCATCATATCAAATTTTATGAGAAGATTCTAGATAAATAATGTCAGTTTCAAACAGGATATTAATTTCCTACCCATTTCAAAATTATCAAACATTAATCTTGGTATTTGCAATATCTTACAAAAAAGCAATGACTCATACTGGATGTTATTTTAGATATGGGAGGAGGCTATCATACAAAAAGCTTATCCCTCAGAAATCAGCAAATGCTACAAATCAAGGCTTGGATTATTATTTTGTTGATTGAATAGACGTAAGGAAGGAAATTTATTAAGCACCTACTATGTGTCAGGCCTTGTGCTAAGTGTTTTACAAATAATTTCTTTATCTTGGGAAGTAGATGCTATTATTACCCTCAACCCTCCTCCCCTCCCCATTTTATAATCGAGAGAACTGAGGCAAACAGGTCAAGTGACTTGCCTTCCTATGCACACTGTGTCTGAGACTATTTGGAACTCATGTTCTTCTGTTTTCAAAACCAGTGCACTATCCACTATGCCACCTAGTGTTGATAATGCAGATTGTCACCCAATACAAATGAAACAAAAGAAGATCCTGAGTATATAGATATATGTGTATGTATACATGTATATGTGTTGTTTTTTTTTTTTTGGTTCACTAATTTTTCAGTTGTATGTGATTCTTGTTCCCTGATTAGGAGTTTTCTCTGCAAACATATTAGACTGTTTGCCATTTCCTTCTTCTGCTCATTTTGTAGATGGGGAAACTGAGGCAAACAGGGTTAAAGGACTTGCCCAGAGCCACAAAGCTAGTAAGTGTCAGAAGGCCAAACCTAAACTCAGGAAGATGAGTCTTCCTGGCTTCAGCCCAGCACTCTGTTCACTGTACCACCTAGCTGCCCATATATATTTACATATATGTAGATATGATGTAGAGAAAATGTTATATGTACTGTAAGAATAATTTTAGTGTTTTGATTTAAATCTAAATTTTAATGGTCACCAGGGATCATTCCCAAATAATAAAATACCCAAGTCAGCTGGGAATTATGGAGATTTTAATTAATATAGAGAGAAGGAATTAAGGAAAGAGGAGAGAGAGAGAGAGAGAGAGAGAGAGAGAGAGAGAGAGAGAGAGAGAGAGAGAGAGAGAGAGAGAGAATTAATTTAAACTGCTCTGGCTCAGGCTGATTCAGGCAGTAGTTAAAGGCCTTGGCCAAAGTGGCCTCCCTGAGCCTTAAGTGAAAGGGAGTCAGTCTTATCACTTACCACGAGACCGTCTCCAAGCTGGGTTCCAGTCCTCCACTGAACTCAATCTCCTGAACTGAGTTCAGAATCTCCACTCTGAACTCAATTGCCTGAACTGACTTTTTATCCTTCCTTTTAAAGAAATTTTCTCTTATGTCACCTCCCCTAAATTTTCATGCCTACCAATCACAGTACATGCTTTTTTCCAGTACTGCCCATTCTTAGTTCTCAACACTCTTTAGTTCTCACCTTCTCTGGTTAGATTATATCTTCTGAGTACTTCACACCTCTTTGTTAAGCTTACCTTTTGTGAGTTACTTCACCTTCTTGTGATTAATTTAACCTTTACAGGTACTTAACAGCTTTTTGTATTAGATCTAAAAATAGACTTAGCTTATGGTTCTAGCTTTACTATTAGGTATGAGTTAAGTACCTTCATTGTTCAATCAGGAGTTTACAACTTTTTCTTCCCCTAAAGTATGTCTAAGTATGGTTGGAGTAATGTAAAGTTCCCAAGGAATTCCTGATTCTGTTAGACCAAGTATCTCCATTGTTACAATAAGGAAATAGCTAAATAAAATCTTCTAAAGTACAGTCTGAGTAGTTTTTAAGATTCACAGTACATACACAGATGTACAATTATTAATAAAATTATACATATATGTATGTATGTATTTTTTCTACTTTAATTTAAAAAACTTCAGGATCTGTGATGGTAGGATCAAAGTATGAGTGCTCCACTATCCTTGATGCAGAAAATAGTTAGTCATAATAGTTTAAAAAATTATCATGCAAAACACACTTCCATATTGGTCATTGTTATAAGAGCACACCCATACAAAGCAAAAAACCCCAAATAAAACTATAAATATACTTATATGAAACATACTATGCTTTGATCTTCATCCATCCAACCCTAACAGTTCTTTCTCTGGAGGTAGATAGCATTCCCCATCATAAGTCTTGCAGGATTGGTGAGAGTAGCCAAATTTTCAATTTATCATCGTACAATTTTGCTCTTACTGTCTACAACGTTCTCCTGGTTCTGCTTATTTCACTCTGCATCAGTTCATGCAGACCATTCCAGCTTTTTCTGAAATCATCCTGTTCATCATTTCTTACAGCACAATAGCATTCCATCACCATCAAATACCACACTTTGTTCAGCCATTCCCCTACTAAGGGACATCCCTTCAGTTTCCAATTCTCTGCCACCACAAAAAGGACTGCTGTAAATATTTTTGTACAAGTAGGTCCTTTCCCCTTTTTACTGTCTCTTTGGAATACAGACCCAGTTGTGGTATTACTGAATCAAAGGATATGCACAGTTTTATGACCCTTTGGTCATGATTCCAAATTGCCCTTTAGAATGACTGGATCAGCTTGTAACACCAGAAATGCACTAGTATCCCAATTTTGCCACATCCCCTCTAACATTTAACTTCTTCCTTTATTGTCATATTGGTCAATCCAATAGGTAGGAGGTGGGACCTCAGCATGGTTTTAATTTGTGTTTTTCTAATCAAGAGTGATTTAGAACATTTTTTTCACATGATTATTTATAGCTTTGATTTCTTCATTTGAAAATTGCTTGTTCATGTCTTTTGGTCATTTGTCAATTGAGGGATGGCTTGTATTCTCATAAATTTGACTTAGTTCTCTCTAGATTTGAGAAATGTGACCATTATCAGAGAAATTTGTTATAAATTATTCCTCAGTTTGTTGTTTCCTTTCTAATCTTGGTTGAATTCATTTTGTTGATACAAGCCTTTTAATTTAATATAATCAATTTTTTTTCATTTTACATCTTATAATGTTCTCTGTCTCTTATTTGGTCATAAATTCTTTCCTTCTCCAAAGATCTGCCAGGCAAATTATCCTGTTCCTCCAGTTAAGTTATGGTATTGCTCTTTATGTCTAAACCATGTCTCCATTTTGGCCTTTTCTTGGTATAAGTCTATAGCAAATAGTATATAGTTTCTGCCATACTGTTTTCCAGTTTTCCCAGCAGTTTTTGTTAAGCAGTGACTTCTTATTCCAAAAGCTGGGGTCTTTGGGTTTATCAAACACTAGGTTGCTAAGGCCATTAACCCTTATATATTGTGTACCTAATCTATTCCATTGGTCTACCATTCTATTTCTTAGCCAGTACCAGACTGTTTGGATAAATACTACTTGATAATATAGTTTGAGATTCAGTATTGCTAGACAAACTTCCTTCACATTTTTTCATTAATTCCCTTGATATTTTTGAGCTTTTTTTTTTCCTAGACAAATCTTGTTATTTTTTTCTAGTTCTAGAAAATAATTAGGTAGTTTGTGTTTTTGCAAATCTTTTTTTCTTCCCTTTTCATCTATTTGTGGTTTTCTTTCCATTTACATCTTAAATGCCCTTTGGGGTGACTTTGTTTAGTTATATATCATGCCAAGCTTTCTTTGGAGGGTGCTAAGAAGTCACAGAATTTTTGAAATGTTAATAAATTTTAATTTGACTTCTAGTTATTCAAATATGAGATCCTTGTCAAATGACCAATAAATAGACATTGACTAGAGGAACTGAAGCATTAATATTGGCATTCTTGCCATCAATGAAACCAGAAGAAAGAAAAAAAAATTACAGCTAAGTGGGAGTATTCTTCGTAGATACTCCTTCCAACATTCCAAAATGGTTCCTCTGTGCCAGTTTCCTTCCTACAATAGGTAAAGGAAGAATGGGTTTTATCTTAAAAGGTAAAAGAAATATTATTTCATACACCATTCAGTCTTCAAGTATTAAAATACTAAGTGTAGGTATCCCTTCTCTACCACAACTTTGTCCATCATGGTTTCAATATATCATGAATTGGGATAGAAATCCAATGGGAATTTTTTGGGAGTTTTGCAGAAGTCACAAAGTGTGAAGGCCAGGAGATGACAAATCAATTGTTTGTGAACTGAGAAAAGCATAAATATATGTGTGTATGGTATTATGTAATATCAACACATTTTATCTTTTAATACTATAAATATGTACAACTTCTTTTATAAAGTTAAAATAAGTAACAAGTTAAAGTTTGCAAAAAGAAAGCAAAAGCCAGCCTGAGACACAGAGGATAGAAATGTAGAGATATCTTTAAAAGTTAGGAACATATAAATGCACAAAATGTATGCATTCTTACATGTAATATTACATGTACAATATATATTTTACTGTTTAATAGCATAAATAAATAGCTACTAATTAAAAAAATTAAATTTGTAGTCAATGAATTGCAGTTCCACAGGCTAAGGGTGAGTATTAGTAGGGAATTTCAAAGGTTATTTTTTAAAATCTTTTTGTCTATACATGCTGTATCTTCAATATTATTTTCCTCAAATTCATTTCATTTTTAAAAATTTTCTTATTTCACATTTGTAATTTTATTTTTCTTACATTACTTAACAATTTACAATTATAATACTTAACATTTATTTGTGGATAGCCTATGACCAAAAACTTAACCCAAATTTAGCAATAAGGTACTGTAAATACTCCATAAAAGAAAAAGAAAAAATTCAGGCTGGGACTCTGGTGTGAAGAGAGGGCCAAGAAATTTTAGATAGATTTTCCAGATCAAAGGAGTGCTATAACTTAACATGTGCGATATGGAAGGGGTGTCTGTATTTGTCAAAATACCACCATGAAAATAATTGTTGCTTAGTAACAGTAGAATTTTATGAAGTACTTGACAAAACCCTCCAAATCAAATCAACGTACAATCTGACACTAAATGACTTCAACCAAATGTAGGAAAGCCATATAGGAAAATATATTTCAGGAGAAAGAAATGTAAGAAGCTAAAAACTTATAGATTATAAAGAGATCTCACACGTCTATATAACAAACACTCTTTTCAAAATAGGAATTACTGGGTACTACGCATGGCAAGCACCAACTACCATCACGAAGAATGAAAGGGACGACTTTTTAACAGTCAGGAAAAGAGTTATTATGGACGTGGGAGTTATCCTGGAGCCAGCTGTCTGTGTACGGTGGCACCACAGACACATAAAAGCTACAAGAAGAAAGAAGAAGAATGAGAAAAAGATATGGCACAAAATTAAGATTCAACCTTGACTTTTTTTAAGGAATCTATTGAAAATGAAATGTGGGAAATGGATAAGAGAAATGAGATTGAGACCGATTATAATAATTTAATTCAGAAGTTAAACCAATGTAAATTAATTGCTGCAATGAGTCCAAAAGAACCTGGAAAATATCTTAGTCAGCAAACATCTGACTTAGTTTTCAAATGGAGAGAGATGGCTGCCAAAGGCAACATTTGGACTAAAATATAAATTCGTCTTTAAAATTTTGTGAAGAAAATTATGAGCAATGTTGCTTTATAAAGCAAAAAAAAGCAGTGCAGGCAAAGCCAGTTAATAAGATACCAGGAAAAAAATTCTGATGGGAATCTACCTAAAGAGCAAATAAATAGTACAAAGAAATGTCAATCAGAGTAAATTCAACAAATGGCAATCCGATAAATTTCAAAAACATTTCAGTGTCTTGTTGTTTTTTTTTTATCAATTATTAAAGCAATATTGTAGCTTTGGGTGTCTTAATAAAGGAAACTTTCACCAACCAGATTTTTACTTTTTCATTTCCTACTTTGTAGATCAAGTTAGTAATGTTATTTTCAACCTATTTTCCAACAGATTCCAAGCCAATCAGAAAAAAAGATATATTTTTAGAGGTTATTTTCCATCTGCCCCAAGCCTTGCCACCTGCTCACATTCCCATCATATGAAACATCAGGAACATTAAAAAAAAAAGTTTTGCAAGGACTGCTCTCCTGAGGATCATGGGAATTAGAACTTGAAAGCACCTTAGACTCTGTCTAGCTCCACATTTTGCAGCTGGAGAGAGGTAAAGTGACTTGTCACAAGATCACACAGGATTCTAACTCAGATCCCCAAGTCTAGAGCTCCTTCTATGATGCTATACTTGCCTGTGTCTTATAAATTGCTAGTAAGGATGGAACTTAATAGCATGGTTCTAAGCTGCAAGATCTTGGAGTAATACTAAGTGACTTCCTTTTTATTTGTGCATACCACAGAGGACCAGGTGGAGCTATCTCTGCTCTTTCTGAGCTGGGTCACCCCTTAGCTTTTGCAGCTTCTGTGTTACCCAGGATGGCTGGGTGGTACAATGGATAGAGCACTGGGTCTGGAGTTAGAAGCACATGAGTTCAAATCTGACCTCAGCTGCTTACCAGCTATATGAACCTGGGCAAATCAAGTAACTTACATCTGCTTCAGTTTTCTCATCTGTAATGCAGGGATGCTAATAGCACCAACCTCCTAGAGCTGTTGTGAGGTTCAATTGAAATCATGATTATAAAGCACTTAGCACTGTGTCTGACACGTAGTAGGATCTATTTTGTTGCTATTGTTCAGACGTGCCTGACTTTTCGGGATCCCATTTGGGGTTCTCTTGGCAAAGACAGTGGAATGGTTTGCCATTTCTTTCCACTCATTTCACAGATAGGAAAACTGAGGCCAACAGGGTCACACAACTAGTAAGTCTCTGAGATAAGACTTGAACTCAGGAGGATGAGCTTTCTGATTCTAGATCTGACACTCTACAAGGTAGATACTTACTATATAAATGCTTATTTCCTTCTCCGTCTCTTTCCAAAATCTATTGCTTATCATTAAAGACAATTAGTTGAGAGGCTAATATTGAGACCCAATGGGACTTTGGGGGTTCCTTTGAGAGGCTGGCTAATTACCCATTTTACAGTTCGCCTCCACCAAGTGCAACACCAAATGGACTCTTTCTAGTGGTCTTTCTCTTTGTGAGTGACTTTCCCATATGACCTTTCTATTTCTGCTGCTGCTCCTGCGACAGCTGCTCTGGTGGTTGGAAAGGAGATGATGCCAGCTGCCTTTAGAGATCTTGCAAGACCCAGACATAAATGAGAGGCAACCACATCCCAGGCAAGGCATGTCTAGGAGGTCATGAGTTCATGGTGCCTGGCCAGGTCCTCTGGCTAGCACGGAGAGTTGTCCTTACTATTAGAAGACTGGAAAAAAGGAAATCCGAGGAGTGAGGATGGATTCTTTATTATGTCTGCAGAGTTCCATTTCTACAACCAATTAAAATTTCCCACCCAACCTAGTCATCATGAGTGACTGAAAGTAGTTAGAGTTGCTAGTCACTCTTACTTGCCTAGGAAGCCACCTTGAGTTGCCATATTCTTGATTGGAACACCACTACGTATGACCCCAGAGGGGCACAGGATAAAATTAAGGTTGTTATTGAGATAGCCACTAACTTCAAAGAACTTTCATACAAATGAATAAGGGAGATTTTGCTCATTTATGAGAAAAGGGCAGAAATTTTCAATGTGAAGCAGGTTGGAAAAAAGTCAAGGCATAAGTAGACAATGTATACTATCCTATCTGCATGGTGACTGGGTGCTATAAAGGCACTCACTGATTAGCTGAAAGCTATATTTTTATTTAGAGTTTGAGCCTATGAAAAAAGGATAAAAAAAGGACAGGGAAGACCATGAGAGGATCTTTGAATAATGATCGTCCCTCTTGGGAGCTGTATAAGAAACAAATAAAGCTATACCACATCTATATACCATTAATTACCCAAGTTGTTCTGCATCTCTTTTGTGCCTCCCCAAGCCCAGTCTCTGTCCCAAAGGCAAGATGCATCTAGATCACAGATCCACCAGTGTCAAAGCTATTTCTATCACATCTAATTTAGGAAGTTTGGGTTTGCTTAGATAAATCCAATGGTGTTCCTTCCTAAAATATTCAAGGCCTTTCATATGATTTTTTATTTTCCTAAGCCATGGTAAATAAAAATTCATATGAAAGAGATTGGGGCCAGAGGCCACCACTCTATCTGTTCACTTAAATATTGTTCATCTGGGGATATGATTAAGTTCCACTTAGCTTCTGATCACTTTGTCATTTCTAGGGGGAAGGGAATTCTTGGGACCCCTCTCCTACTTACTACCAATTCTACAATGAACACACAAATAGTAAAGGAATCTATTTATCCAAATCACAGCAAAACAGAAATCAGAGAAGGTAAATGGAGAAGAGTACATACTCAACAATAGAGAACTAAGGAGCTCCCCCATTGGGAATGAGATAACTCAGCTCAACCAAGTGACCTAGATTATATCCAATGAGAAACTCCTCAGGCTCTAGAGTAGCAAGCTGGGAATAGGAACAAGGAAGATTGTCAGCTCCCCTCATGTCTTCTGGGAGTCTTTTTCTTCAGTAACTTGTAATGTCGTTAACCTCCTCCATCTTCTCTCTCAACACTGGAAGCCAGAAGCATTGAAAGTGACTCAACTCTCCAAGATGCCTTGAAGCTTTTCCAAAGTTTCCTTCCTTCCTTCCTTCCTTCCTTCCTTCCTTCCTTCCTTCCTTCCTTCCTTCCTTCCTTCCTTCCTTCCTTCCTTCCTTCCTTCCTTCCTTCCTTCCTTCCTTCCTTCCTTCCTTCCTTCCTTCCTTCCTTCCTTCCTTCTTTCCTTCCTTCCTTCCTTCCTTCCTTCTTTCCTTCCTTCCTTCCTTCCTTCCTTCCTTCCTTCCTTCCTTCCTTCCTTCCTTCCTTCCTTCCTTCCTTCCTTCCTTCCTTCCTTCCTTCCTTCCTTCCTTCCTTCCTTCCTGTTTCTTTCTGCCTTCCTTATTTGCCTGGTCAGGTTCCAATTCATTTCTCTCTATGAGAATGCTAAGATCTTTAGAAAAATATAAAGAGTTTGGTAAGCTGTTCTTGGTTACAGAGAGAGGTCCTTGTGTCCAAGTTTCTCTTAAACAAAAACCAGATTTCCTCAGATAAAGTCAGATATTGGAGGAGAAGAGAGCAGGGGAAAAATAAAGGAGAAGAGAAAAGACTAAAGGTGGGAAGAGAGAAGAGGAGAAGGAGAGAAAAGAAAAGGAAAAGAATAGAGAGGAGGAGGGAAGCAGAAGGAGAGAGAAGGGTTCCCACCTTCCACAGTTGGGAATTAGGTTAGGAGAAATGCAATGAAAAGGACTGAAATAGTTCATGGTTTATAGTTTGTTGGTCTTTGTTGTCAAGGCAACCAACTACATAAAGTTTGAAGCCAACAGCCATGTAATGGAAGACATTCCTCTCAGTGAGTCAATGCTTTACTGAAAAGGAAGCAATCATAGTGTTATGGAAATAAGTTATAAACTGCTGTGTATGGTGGTTCGAGGTGAAATAGTGATTTTTGCAATCCCATTTCCCCTTGTAGCCTCCATATTTTTGATGATACATAAGCTGGAGATGCTTCACTTCTTTGAGGACTATCAAATACTTAAAAAAATTATAATAATAGTACCTTTCCTGCAGTCCTAACAGCATTGCTGTGAACATCAGATGAGATAAACTGTTACACAATTAAAAAGGAAAGTCCTAGATTCCAAACACGGTCAGGTCATTGTTTTTATCTAAACTCATCAGTCATTATTATAAAATATCAATTATTACCAATCAATACCATTATTATAAAATGTCAATTATTACCCTTCTCTCTGTCTCTGTCATCTGTCTGTCTGAATGTCTCTCTCACACACACCCCCCATACACATCCAAAGTTGCAAAGACCCAAGTAATGAAGCTTCTACAATTTTCTTGATAGATATTCCTAACATTAGCAGAAATCCCCCACAATATTCTCTTTTTCCAAGTGCTTCTTGTCCAGTCTTTTCTGCCTGGTTAAACATGCTTGATCTTATTGTATTGCATGCCTTTCAAATACTAGTTGTGGTCTATTGTTCTGTAGCCTTAACAGGCATTTCTTTACTTATCAATGTTTTTTTTTTTTAATTTTAATGCCTTTTCACATTTCTGTAACTCATGGTTCAAAAAAAAGCTCAGGATTTAAAGAGATTGGCTTGTAATCTATCATTATATATCTCTTTGGCTCATGCCTCCACTTGGATTTCCCACTACAAACTTAAGAATTTGGCACATTCTCACCTCTAGCATTTCCCCTCAAAACACTAGGACTCCATAATAAAAGGGAAAGGGACTTCATTTCCCATGCAAGCACTCAGGTTGATAAGCTATTGAAAAAAGAAAAAACCTTTATATAAACCCACAGGAAACACAAAGGACTTGTGTCTGATCCTATAAACAGTAAAGACAATATTCCTTCCCTCTCTAGTGAACCTCATCTTGCATCAGAAACCTTTAAAATTCCTAGACTTACAGTACTATCTTGGGATTGAACAGTCCCCCAAAGGGAAAGGACCTAAAATTGCCTAAGAGTTAAGCAAGCAAGGACAGGTAAAATGGCTTAGTGGATTAAGAGCCAGGTCAAAAAACAGGAGGTCTTGGGTTCAACTCTGGCCTCAGACATTTCCTAAATATGAGACTGAGCAAATTATTTAAACCCCATTGCCTAGCCCTTACCTCTCTTCTGCCTTGGAAGCAATACATTGTATTGATTTCAAAATGTAAGGTAGTGGGTTATTAAAAAAAAAAAGATTTAGTCAACCATCTGAACTTGGTGTGAATCAATCAGTGTAAGTGTGCAACCAATCACGAAAGAAGGAATCCATGCCTCATGATGTCAACATCATTCACCCCAGACCCAAATCCTTCTCAGTGGGTCAAATGCATTCCAAGAATAATGCCTAGATATACTTACTCTTTTTCTAATAATAACAATGATAGCTGACATTTATATTATATTTTGTTTGCAAAATAGTTTTCATCACAAACAATGCTGCAAAGGGAGCGAGTAATGGATGTTATTGCATTATCATTCCCATATCATAGGTGGGCACAGTGCCTGGCTCACAGTAGACACTTAATAAATACTTCTTTTTTTTTTTTAATTTTATAGTATTTTATTTGATCATTTCCATGCATTTTTCATTAAAGACAAAGATCATTTTCTTTTCCTACCTCCCACCCCCGGTGGCCGACGCGTGATTCCACTGGTATCATATGTGTTCTTGACTCGAACCCATTGACATGTTGTTAGTATTTGCATCAGAGTATTCGCTCAGAGTCTTTCCTCTGTCATGTCCCCTCAGCCATTGTAGTCAGGCAGTTGCTTTTCCTCGGTGTTTCTACTCCCTCATTTTGTCCTCTGCTTATGGATAGTGTTTTTTTCTCCTTGATCCCTGCAGATTGTGCAGGGACATTACACTGCCACTAATGGAGAAGTCCATTATGTTCGATTATACCACAATGTGTCAGTCTCTGTGTACAATGTTCTCCTGGTTCTGCTCCTCTCGCTCTGCATCACTTCCTGGAGGTCGTTCCAGTCTCCATGGAACTCCTCCACTTTATTATTCCTTTGAGCCCAATAATATTCCATCACCAACATATACCACAATTTGTTCAGCCATTCCCCAACTGAAGGGCATCCCCTCGTTTTCCAGTTTTTGGCCACCACAAAGAGCGCAGCTATGAATATTTTTGTACAAGTCTTTTTATCCATTATCTCTTTGGGGTAAAAACCCAGCAGTGCTATGGCTGGATCAAAGGGTAGACATTCTTTTATCGCCCTTTGGGCATAGTTCCAAATTGCCCTCCAGAATGGCTGGATCAGTTCACAACTCCACCAGCAATGAATTAGTGTCCCTACTTTGCCACATCCCCTCCAGCATTCATTACTTTCCATAGCTGTCATGTTAGCCAATCTGCTAGGTGTGAGGTGATACCTCAGAGTTGTTTTGATTTGCATCTCTCTGATTATAAGAGATGTGGAGCACTTCTTCATGTGCTTATTAATAGTTTTGATTTCTTTATCTGAAAACTGCCTATCCATGTCCCTTGCCCATTTATCCATTGGGGAATGGCTTGATTTTTTGTACAATTGATTTAGCTCTTTATAAATTTGAGTAATTAAACCTTTGTCAGAGGTTTTTATGAAGATTTTTTCCCAATTTGTTGTTTTCCTTCTGATTTTAGTTACATTGGTTTTGTTTGTACAAAAGCCTTTTAATTTGATGTAGTTGAAATTATTTATTTTACATTTTGTGACTCTTTCTACGTCTTGCTTGGTTTTAAAGTCTTTCCCTTCCCAAAGGTCTGACATGTATACTATTCTGTGTTTACCCAATTTACTTATGGTTTCCTTCTTTATGTTTAAGTCTTTCACCCATTTTGAATTTATCTTGGTGTAGGGTGTCAGGTGTTGATCAATTCCTAATCTCTCCCACACTGTCTTCCAATTTTCCCAGCAGTTCTTATCGAATAGTGGATTTTTGTCCCAAGACCTGGGATCTTTGGGTTTATCGTATACTATCTGGCTGAGGTCACTTGCCCCCAGTCCATTCCACTGATCCTCCTTTCTGTCTCTTAGCCAGTACCAAATTGTTTTGATGACTGCTGCTTTGTAATATAGTTTGAGGTCTGGGACTGCTAGGCCCCCCTCATTAGTGTTTTTTTCATTATTTCCCTGGATATCCTTGATCTTTTGTTATTCCAAATGAACTTTGTTATGGTTTTTTCCAATTCAGTAAAGAAATTTTTTGGGAGTTCCATGGGTATGGCACTAAATAGATAAATAAGTTTGGGTAGGATGGTCATTTTTATTATATTGGCTCATCCTACCCTTAATAAATACTTCTTAAATAATTGATAGTTGATAGATGAGGAAATAAATTGAGAGAAGTCAAAAGATTCAGAAACATATTCTCTAAAATTGTTACAAATTTCATTCCTCCTTTCTAATTCCTTTCCCATGTATATTAGCGGGTCAAAGCCTGTATTTTGAGGGAGGAGGAGCATCACCATTTGTGAAAATGAAGGAGCTCTTGAGCTCTCCAATATGGTGCACCTTTCTGATGGGCAGGTCATTTCAGGATTCAATTTCCAGAGGATACAGTCATGAAAGCCATAGATCACACCACTCCCCAAGTCTAGCTATGAGTTTAGGTCAAATGTTTTGCTGAACCCAAGCTGTATAATCTTGGCTGCCTAGCATTATCTACTATTTATTCATTACTTTGACAACCTGGTTCAATTCCTACAGATTTAAATATTTTTTAGACTAGGCAAATAGGGATGCTTCTTTGAAGACTGAAGACAAAAGTAAGTGAGGTACCAGTTCTCAAGTTCCCTGAAGGAGATCGAATGTGTAAACACATGAGCCAGTTCTCTTAATGTACTAGAAGAAATATTCATTGGATCTGTGGATTTCCATATATTCAAGTTTTCCAATAAATTTATTCCATTACCTGGATAGTTAATTTGGAAAGGTTGGCATTTCTTCCTACCTGACTATAGACTTTTTAGAAGGCCAATCTAAAAATCAATTTCCCTATCTCGACCTTCCAGCACTTTAATCAATTTTTATTCCAGCATCTTCAGTGATTTTATCACCAGTCTTATGTTTCCTCTTTTTCTATAAAGGGCTTCTATGTTCCTAATAAGCTTTTAAATCTACATGATATTTGCCTTTCAAGCAGATTGTAAAGATTAACAAATGGAATTTTTACAAGCATGGCTGAGGCTCTTGGTTAAAAGCAATATAAATAATGTGCTTTTCTTTTGGTTAGAAGTATTATACATAATGCACTGTTAGTATTTTTTTCCTTAGAAAATCTTAAGTAGGATCAGAATGTTCTAATTTGTGTCCTTCTTATACCAACAAATCCAGTGCAATTGAACAAATATTTATTAAAGTCTGTTATGCTTTCAAACTGAAACATTGTCCCAGCCTTCAAGGAGTTTACACTATTCTCAAGTTATATATATATATATATATATATATATATATTTTCCCCTTAAATCAAAAGTATAAGTAAAATTGATTTCATATCCTTGAAGACCTGACATTCAGGCCAGAAGGAAACAAGTCTTTAGCTGCCATGATGGTTATCAAAAGAAAAGGAAACCAATGATCCTGAAAGTGCATTTGAATTCATATTTTTCCTTGGTTATTTCTTATATGACTTCTGCTTCCTTCTAGGCTTAGAACGTAAGAGATCTTTATTGAACATTATTTTTTAGTTACACATATACTCCAAAGGGAAAACACTTTCCACTCAAAGAGCAGTTAAAAAAAACACAAAGACCTGATGTACACCATAAAGAATTTATTTGATGTGACCAACTAGCCTGGTTCTTAATTTGAAAAAAAAAATGGATGTCTACTACACTGGATCTGGTATTTCAATAAACTATTAAAAATACAACTTTTGAGCTACAATGTTTATAGAGTGTTCTGAAAGCTGATATAGCCAAGCTATAGAGTATCTAATTAAATGGAATTGTGGTTTTGGAATTGCAAATTTTATAGACATTTAACACTAGTTTCCCATCATTTTCCTTGTTAATGGTGTAATAATTTCCCTGAGAGTAGGTGCTGAAAGTTTTCCCCTCACTTTCTCCTCTGGATTATAGAAATCTTGCTTAGAATCCATTGAAAAATTTGGCAGTAGGGAACCAACTGGTCCAGGAGCCTGCTATTTTAGTTCAATTCTTATAAAATTCTTCATAGTCTCACTTTAGATAAAAACAACTTCATTCCCCAAATATGCTAAAATATATAAATATTCCTAGATTTCTCATTCTACTAATAACTGAACAAGGAAGGACTTTTTTCATGAATTTTTCCAAATTAGCTTTCATAGGCTCTTTTTTATTTTTTAATCTGGATCAATGGAGTCTAGGTAAGAAAACTCATTAGCAGAATGAGTAATCCTCAGAGCTTTTCACTGAAAGAGAGTCAGCTAGGGGGAAAAGCCATGCCATGTTTCCGACGGGTTTTTATATTTTTTACACACACTACGAAGTAGACTAATAAATGACCATCTTCAAATTGGTTTCAAAAATCTGCAAACTTCAGTCTAGAAGCAAGTCCCATTGAGAAGAGCTGATCAGTTTTTCTTTACACCCTAAAGTCATAATAAAATGCTTGAGTTTCAGAAGATTTGCTCACCTCCATTTCACTTTCCGTCATCACAACCTTTCCATTTCTCCTCTCCCCTCTTTTCCCCATTCATGAGGTCAGAATGCATACTTCAGAGTTGTCTTGCTGCAGAAACTTTAGTGACTATGAACCTACAGTAGTTTTGCATCAATAAAATGACACTTCTTTGCTCAGCAACTTTCAATAAATGTCTTTTTAGCTCTAGAACAAAAAGGAATTCTCTGAGCTCCACAATCCAACTTAACTTACTTTGTCAGACTTGTATCACATCACTCCCTTTGGTACACTCTATGCTCCTGCTCATAGAGACAACTAGTTCTGCTCCATGGTGCTGAACTATAATCTGTGACTTCTATGCCTGTGCAGAGGCCATGCCTTACATCCAGAAGACACCCTCTCCCTGTCATCACCTATTAAAATCCCTTTCCTTTTTCCACCTCCTCCACAAAGCCTTCTGGAAATGCTTCCTGATTCAGAGGTTTAAACACCATCATTCTCCCAAGGAAGACAATGTGGTTAAGAATCTTGGAATGTTACAGTCTCAACCATCAAAGTTGGAGCTGACCCAAAGGGTAATGAACAGGTGCAGGGTCATCCTAAATGTATGATGTGACAAATTTCTAATCATGCCATAGGTTCAATAAATGGCACAATAGATATCAATCAGGAAACATGTAATTGGAAAAGAAAGTAAATGAGCCATTTGTGAGAGAGGGGGATAAAATATGGACAGCCTAAGTTCTATTTAAACGATAGAACTCCCTGAGGAAAATGTCTAGTATATTGAGAAGCTCTGGAGGCAATCTTTGGGAAAACATAAACAAGAACTACAGTGGATGAGCTGTAATTGGGTTGTAATCTGCATGATTGGAACCAATAGCCACATAAATATTGAAATATTTTTGAATTTATTTGGGTTTATTTGAATAAAGGATTTTTATGCTGAAGGTATGCTGATTCCTTGCCTGTTTTGTAGATACTTTTCTAAGGATGAGGAGTGAATGGATTCCATTAAAACCTGACACAGTAGCATAATACACTCTTAAGAGCCATCAATAAGCAATACTGTCTCCTATAGGACCCTAAGCATACTCTGTCATTGAAATATCTGCGTCATAAAACATCTGTGCTCTGGGGAAGAGAATAAGCATTTATATAGCATTTACTATGTGCCAGACACTGTACTAAGCCATTTTAACAAACATCATCTCATTTCATATTCATTACATCTCTGTGAAGTAGGTACTATTATTATCCTCATTTTATGGTTGAGAAAACTGAGACAAATAGAGGTTCCATTACTTATACAGAGTCTTATAGCTAATTAGTATCTGAGACTATACTTGAACTCAGGTCTTCCTATATCCAGGTCCAGGAATCTGCTCTCTGTGCCATAAATTGCCTCTAGGGCATACCAAAGAGATTGATGTCAAATATCCCCAACTCAAATCACCAGGGAATTTATTCATAGTTTATTCATAGTGTGAAGATTAAATTAACTCCCCTGCCCATTTTTAGATTTAATCACCAAAAGTGTAAACATCCCACTTAATCATTGAGTGGGGGAGGCCTGTGACCCACGTGTGCAATAGTGGGTGATGAATCAGAATCAAACTGACTGTCCCTGGTTAGTCCTAAGCAGAATTTTAGCCATAATTTGTGGACATAAAAGTGGAGGAAGGCACAGGAAGTGATGCAAAAGAAACTGTCTTTAAAAGGGAGTTACAACTTCCAGTGGGGAGATCTTCAGATCTTCTTCTGGAGTTCTGAGTTTGAGTTTGAGGCTTGTGAAGAATCTGCTGATAGAACCTGAGACCTTTCCTGCTGAGACTGTTCTTAAATCTCTCCCTTTGAACTGACATGTGATGAGTGAAAGAGCTGACTCCTTTCCTGGATTTTCTGAAGAGACTAGCCTCAGGAGAGACCTATTCTCTCTCTCTCTCTCTCTCTCTCTCTCTCTCTCTCTCTCTCTCTCTCTCTCTCGGCTCCCTGCATCCCAGGTCCTAGGTTAACAGCTGAGACCTGTAAAAGTTAAATTTAGTCTCTAGTAATAAAAATATTATATTTTATGAGGTTTATTAAAATTATTAGAAATAAAAGATACTAATTAATAAGCTACGTGCCTAGGGCTGATTAGCTCATTCACAGTCTGATTACTACATGTTGCAATGTTCAAGTTGAGGAAGAGAGAGAGGCTGAAGTAGGCATTGCAGCCAGTTTAAATACCAATTGTGTTCTCTCCCAGGTGGGGACCCAGGTGAGATTATAGGGAATTTGGGGAAGTACCAAGGACTTCTGGGGATTGAAGTCTGGGGTCCAAATCTCCATTTTTACATTTCTCCCTTTGATCATTATTAGGAAACCAGTTTCTGCCAAAGGATCATGAAAACATAATCAACTTAAAGATTACAATAATTTGAGGATAAGAGGAAAAAAGAAAAAAAACAATAATTGCTAAATGCATTGATAAAAAACCAGCTAGGGGGCAGTCCCCTTTGGCACTAAAGTATACATACAAATAAATGTTCAATCAACCACACCCAAAGTTCATTCTTGATCTTCTCCTGCAGCTTGTGGTCTGGAGGCATCTTCATGGAGTCTTCTCCAAACAGTTCAGTTTCTGAATTCAGAGAGGTAGCATGTTTCTTAACCTAAAATTCTTCTCAAAAGGAATTTAAACTTTTCAATTTAAATAATATTTTTACATTCCCCCCTTGAAGAGGGTGATTGAAAAACACAGGAATCATTTAGGGATGCATGGCTGAGTTATGAGGTATATGAATCAATTGGCAAGAGAAATTAAAAAGATATCAGAAAAATCCCAATAAAAAAGATAGTTTCTGGATGAAAATATAGACTATCAAAGTCTTATGTGTAAAAATTCCAAATCTCTTAAAATCAGAGAGATGCAAATCAAAACAACTCTGAGGTTCACCTCATACCTAGCAGATTGGCAAACATGACAGCAAAGGAATATAATGAATGCTGGAGGGGATGTGGCAAAGTGGGGACATTAATTCATTGCTGGTGGAGTTGTGAATTGATCCAACCATTCTGGAGTGCAATTTGAAACTATTCCCAAAGAGCGATAAAAGACTGTTTGCCCTTTGATCCAGCCATAGCACTGCTGGGTTTGTACTCCAAAGAGATAATAAGGAAAAAGACTTGTACAAGCATATTCATAGCTGCGCTCTTTGTGATGGCAAAACATTGGAAAATGAGGGGATGCCCTTCAATTGGGGAATGACTGAACAAATTGTGGTATATGTTGATGATGGAATACTATTGTGCTCAAAGGAATAATAAAGTGGAGGAATTCCATGGAGACTGGAACAACCTCCAGGAAGTGATGCAGAGCGAAAGGAGCAGAACCAGGAGAACATTGTACACAGAGACTGAAACACTGTGGTACAATCGAACGTAATGGACTTTTCCATTAGTGTCAATACAATGTCCCTGAACATTCTGCAGGGACCTAGAAGAAAAAACACTAGCCACAAGCAGAGGACAAATTGAGGGAGTAAAAACACAGAAGAAAAGCAACTGCTTGACTACAGGGGTTGAGGGGACATGACTGAGGAGAGACTCTAAATGAACACCCTAATGCAAAGACCAACAACATAGAAATGGGTTTGAATCAAGGACACATGTGATACCCAGTGGAACAATTATCTTTGTTTCCAATGAATAATGTGTGAAAATGACCAAATAAAATAATGTTTAAAAAATAAATAATCACAGATCCTACTCTAGCACTAGTCTGAGGTTTGTGTTTAACTCCATTCTCATTTGACTGTGTAGAGACAGGAATCTTTCCCTCTATTTTATTGCTGTTTTCTGGGAATAAGGTTTGTACTTCTGCATTTCCCCCTGCACCATCATTAATAGGATGTGTGTCTTCATGTTTCTCCCCACAACAACATGTATCTCTTTCTGGTTTAGTAGCCACGGTGTTCATAACCTCTGACTCACTGTCTATGCCTTTGCTACCCTCTTCCAGTTGTATATGTAACCCAGTTAATTTTTCTTGATTTGATTCATTCCCATTGAAAGTCTTCAATGGAACATGAAACTAAACCATGGCAGTTGCTCTGGCTAGATACCCCTGTGCCCCATAGAATGTTGGCATTAACTGAATCCATGGTTGTTACTAAGCCTGCCATTCCATCCCCAGATTCAAATTTAACTGATATGTCACCTCCACTACTTTGAATATGATAATTATTGTGTGCAAAAGTAATGCCAACTCCATTTTCAGTTAGTTTTTCCTTATCTACATCACTCACTGCTGGATGGAAAGTACTAGCTTCTGGATTCAAACTAGATGTATTAACAAAGGGTACCTCTGCCATAAAGCTATTGACAGAATTAACTGCATTAGGTGGGACTTCATCTGTGAATGTTTTTAGAGGCTTGTTATCTTCATTAACAGTAACCTTTAGGGAATTGAAATTATGTGCCTCTGTATTAGTCATTAACTTTTTCTTGAGTTCTAGTGACTCTTTCTTTCTTTCCCTTTTGCATACTTCAATCCCATTATCTACTGTTAGATTTAAAATGGTTGAGGTCTTAAACTGTAGTGATTAAAATAGTGGAGGATATAAATTGTGATAGATATAAGAGAGGGTGAGTAAATTTGACTGCAGAAATATATTTCACTACAGTGTCTTGGTTTTTAAATCAAATATAAGGTGGTCGCCAGGGAAATATTCCCAATTATTCAAATACCCAAGTCAACTGGGTTTATAGAGATTTTAATTAATACAAATGTGGAATTAAAGAAAAGAGAGAAAGAGAGAAAAAGGAAATAAGTATGAAGGGCCTTAAGCGAACATGGCCTAGACCTGAGTCTTAAGAGAGAGAGATCAGTCAGGCAGTCTTTTAACACTCACCACAAGGTCTGTCTAAGCAAGGATTCTAGTGACACCAGGCCAGCTCCATCTCAGCTGACTTCACCAGAGAGAGTTCCAGCCAGAGTCCTCCTTAAAGAGCCTTCCAGCCAGAGACTGTTCCAAAGGGCCTCTCTCCAGAGCCTCCAGAGGGACAGAGTCCCCTCAGAGGAGCTCCAGCGAGACCTCCTTAGAGATTGTCATCCAAGAGCTTCCCTTCTCCAGAGCCTCTCTCAAGAGATTCTTCCCAAGCGATCCTCATCAGAGATCCTCCAAAAGGATTTCTTTCAAGAGATTCTGCTTTTTCTTATATAGGGGTTTTTCTCCTATGTCACCTCCCCTAAGTCCTTACATCTACCAATCACTGTAGATGTTTTCCAAAGGACTGCCCATCTGAATTCCTGCTAAGTCAACAAATCTCCTCAGTAAGTCTGAACCAGAAAAAATGCTGCTGTGTCGATTAATCTCCTCAGTAAATCTGAACCAGTGAAAACACAGCTGAGTCAACTAATCTCATTAAGAGAAAACTTTGCCCGACCCTTTTAGGCACCTAGCATCTCATTGTATCAATTCTAAAAAACAGGCATGGCTCAAAGAATTCCTTGCCTTATTATAAGCATGGGTCCAAGTACTTTCATTGTTTAGCAAGGAGTTTTCTCCCCTAAAGCAGTCTTAAGTATGGGTGGAGTAGAGGTCCTCCCATAGCAAGGATTTTTCTCCCCTAAAGCAGTCTTAAGTAGGGGTGGAGTAGAGGTCCTCCCATAGCAAGGATTTTTCTCCCCTAAAGCAGTCTTAAGTACGGGTGGAGTAGAGGTCCTCCCATTTCTGATCCTGGCCAGTTCTCACATCAAAATGGGGAATGTTTTCAGTCCAATGGGGAAATTTTTAACATTCACAAGTCTGAGAAATTTCAAGGTTTACACTACTCTACAATGGAAAAAGTTTTCTAGGAATGATTTTATTTCCTTTACAGACTTTTCCTGTATGGTTACTATACAACTCATCTCAAATTCTCTCATCTCATTCACAATTTGAGATGTTATTTCGTTAATTTCTGCCTCAGTTTCTTTAATCTGGCTCTGCCTTTCTCTTGCTTTATTGCAATGGCTATCATTCACAGATTCACTTTCTTGCACCAATTTTACACTATTTCTCAAGTTTCTTTTATTATTTTTATCTGCAGCCTCATTATTACTATTTCTTCTACTTCCAAGTGCCTGGCTTCATAATTCCCTTCTAACCATTTCTGAATATTTTGGCTTAGCTCCAGTTTCTATTGCCTTTTGCATCTCCCTCAAGTCTGGAGCTTATTGTGAGGACTTCAACTTGCAGTGTGAACAGCAAGTCGATTTCTTGTACCTAGTTCCTGCATTATGTTTTTCTCTGTTAGTACACTCTTGTTTTTTCTTTAAAAATTAGTTTCTGATCAAGTGCCCTTTACGGTGACAAAAGAAACACTCCCTAGTTTCTCTTTGTACTGATTTTGCCTGGTAACTAGGTTTCTGGGAAACAGATTTTGTGTATGTTCTGACTGTGTTCAAATTTTAAATTTCCTTTTGTTTCAAATCCTTTTCAATCCTCTTTAACTTCTCTTTAAGGTCTTGAACTTCCTTACTCTTATCTAAACTGTTTTCAAATAGGGACCCTGCAGTCTCTCTCAATTCAATTAGGGAAACTGAGTCATATCTAGGGAAATAGTTCTTAAAAATGTCTTTAAATTGGGTATGCATCCCCTCAGAAATTGCCTACGTACATGGCCAACTGTCTCTTCATTATCTACTAAACCTATGATTGCCTCTGCCATCTCTGACAGATGGTCTATGTATGTGGCAGGATGTTCCCCTTTATCCTGCCTGACCTTGTCAAATTTGGACGATGCACCAGGTTTGGAACAGCATTTCTTAATGGCTTGAAGCAAATCCTCTCTGTATCAACTAAGGAATGATATGCAGGTTGGATTGGCGAAATCCATATCCATTCTTTGATCTATGGTGGGCCAGCTGGTCAAATTGCCATCAGATCTAGTTTTTTTTGTTTTGCCACAAATTGCCTTTTTTCATGGGAGCTGAAAAGTTCTGATAAAAGAAATTCAACATCTTCAAAATCTGGATCAAAGATCCAAAATGCTCTCTTCAGCTCCTTGTGGGCTTTAAAAGGATTGCCCTCAAATTTTGGAAAGCAATGTTTAATGGACTCAAGTTCCTGAGGAGTGAATTGTCTATGGGCCTTTATGTGAATAACACCAGCACTAGCTGTTAGCTTGGTGACTTCCTTCAATGGACATATTTTCTCAAGGGCACTAGCAGCCTGGTTTTCATTTTCACTGCTACCTTCAGTTTCCTGAGGTGCATTCTCGTTTTGCCCATTGTCCTTGCCCATAACTAAATCTAGACCTTTTTCCTTAATGAGTTGTTCAAATACTGACTTAATCATCTTGTCTAAGTTGCTGTCAGTGGCCATAACCTTCTCTGCCTTAAGGGGTACCATGAATCTGAACACTTTCTTCACTTGGGTTAAAGTTTGCAACACAGCCATGAAGAATACATATACTTGTGCCAGGACTTGCCAGAGAGCTAATTCATTTTGACAAGGTAATTGTAACACAATCATTGTCAAGTTTCCTACATAATCCACAGTCTCCACTACCATTTGAGTCAGTTTGCTGTATACTATATGGTAAACCCCAAAGCAAGTGATGGCTGCCAAAACCATCATATCAAAAACTTCTTGTTTCAACATCTTTACTATCTTTCTTGTTTGTGGGATTGTTGGGTACAATCAGACTAAGGTGCCACTTGAAATAGAATAGGTAAGCTGACTAGAAACCATTTCTTCTTGAAATAGAGAGGTAAACTACTAAACTACTACTGGCCCCATTGTATGGGAGAAGGGGGAAGTGTGCTAAGTGAGGTCAGGATCAGGAAGTATCAATTCCTTGGGGGGGTGACCCTTTTTTTTGGGTTCTGGGTACATGAGACCATATAAACAGCTGAAGTTGTTTTATTTTTGGTTCATAATTTCTGTTTTTGAGAGACAAAGTCCTGTGCCAGTTGCCTGACAATTGCCCCATTGCCTAGTAACATAAGGCTTATCAGACACTGTTCTTTAAGCATGGTCTGCTTTTACTCAGCTGATAAAAGGGAGACAAAGATTTCATTTATTTGTTTAACAAATATTTATTAAACACTTCTGATGGGGATGTTTAAAAGTGTTGATTGAGGTCCCTTCCAATACTGAAATTCTATTATTCTATGATAATAGATAATTTTCTTTTTTTTTTCTTTTTGCCTCAACTTACTCTTCTATTCCACATCAGTTTCACCAAAAATGGCCATTACAGATCTTGCCATCATTTTTAAACACTCCATTTTCATGTTCATGATGTCTGAAATGATGTTATCTGATCATAATAAATTCTCATTCTAACTCTCCCTCTGCCTTGTAACTTCAAAATCTGTTTTGTCCTCATGAGTGACTTCAAATCTCTTTACTTTTCAGTTCTTTCCCCGCCATCAATGCTGTACTGGCTATCCTTTCTTCCCTTCACAATTTTGATTGTTTGGTGAACGAGTTCAAGCCTTCTTCAATCTTCTTCAATTGCACTCAGAAATTCAGATTTATTTTTCTGAGTTAATTCAAAGGGAAGTCATTACCTCTCATACCAGCAGCTCCTGAGATACTCCCAAGATATCTGTTTGTTGTCTTTAAGTCCCACAAGTTAACTTGGTACCATTCCCAAGATATCTCATATATTGTTACATATTAATACATCATCGTTCCTTGCCTCTCCTTGTGCAATTAGAGAATTTTTAAAAATCTCTTCCAAGGAGATAACAAATCTGGTAGTTTTGATTCCCCAGCAAAGATCTCAAAATGTGCCTGGGTCCCATAAAAGAAAGAACATTCTTTAATTCTTAGAAGGGAGCAGTTACTAGCCCCATGTGTGTGCTAGCTTACTTTCTTTGAAATAACCAGTCATGGTGTTCCCACCCAGATGATGTTGTCTACTTTGTAGCCAATCACATTGCCTTCCCCATCTATTCAATTTTGTACTTCTCCAAACTATATGACAGGCTAATAAGACCTACCTCAGGGTCTTTGGTCACTGAGAGGCCACTGACACAATTTATTGGTTATTGATAACTTAACTAATCAATTGATCATCTGGAGAGCCTTGTTTCTCAGTTTGCCTTAATTTTCAAATGTAATGATATTAAACTTGACCTAATGGGCTAAGGAAAAAGCATTGAAATCACCAAATGCTGCCATATAAACTAAAGCAGAGCTTTCTCAATAAGATGTTGTAAAAGATATTCCAGAAGGCCTGGCACCCAATTTTATCACAGCCTACATCACCACCTGCATCAAGAATGCCTGCCTTCCATGCCCCAACCATGGGGCCATAGCTATAGCTACTATATTAGCACTCTCTCCCAACTCCCACTCTAAGGACCAGCTCTATTCCTACCGAACTTTGGATCATGGGGCTGTGAAACAGTCATCCTTTGCTATATGGATCGAAGGCTCTCTCTGAAGACTTCACATGCCTTAAACAGTATATCTAAGCTCTCCTGGGCATACATTATAGGGTGAGTGGCACATGTGCCGTATGGCAGGCCAACCAACAAGCTCTCTACTCGTAGAGTGTTGATGCTATCAAGTTTCACAACATAAGCATGCAGAGAAAATAAACTTATTACCAGGCAGATGATCTCAATGTCACTAAATACATTTCCCAAAAGATTGCATGTTGAAATCATTGATTCCATCATAAGCAGCTTTTCAGTTCATAATATTTTGGTTTGGAAAAGTGGTCATGAGAAATACAGTTCATTAAAGACACAACCAACAAAAAGATAACATATGTGTGGACAGAGATCAGTATGAAGTCCTGACTAATTATATAGCTCAACTGAAAATGAAACCACATACTTACAACAAATGAATTTCACATTTAAATTTCCAAGAATGGATCACAGATAGTGAAATAATCACAAGAGCCAATATTTATATAGTGTTTCATATGTGCTATGGGTGAGGCACCTTACACTTCAAAAACTATTTCCCCCAAGCAAGCCTGAGAGATGGGTACACTGAACTCACAGATGCTTACTTAATTTCAATAGGAACAGAGAACAAAAAACTAAAATATGTCTGAAGACAACTGATTTTACTGAAGATTTTTCTTTCAAACAAGACAGAAAAATATTTCAAACTTTTAACTTTATAAATGAATGAAGTCAGATGTTTATCCTGCAGGCTTTTTTTTATCGTTATCTAATTCTTTCCACTTTATTTTGCTATATTTAAGGATATCCTATGGTAATGTACAT